>NC_140465.1:24245306-24807806 GCF_051167445.1 Perissodus microlepis | reverse complement strand
ACAGACACTAACATTTTTGTGTTTCTAAAGCTGCATCCCAGACTCCTCGTACGGATACAAGTCAGCTGTTTCTGATTTCTTCTCATCTTGGACTTGCTTGCTTGTGCCTTTGTATTTCTTAAGTTTTTTTATTATTATTATTATTTTTTTTTTATAGTCAGTATTGTAATCACATATTGGTACAGTTTTTACTGCAGTGATTAGTCCTTTTGACCAATTCGGTCCTTTTAACGATTCTTTGTTCATGTTTTTCTCTCTCTAAAGTTTTACAATATAAATAGTTTTATAAGGCCGATGGTTATTTTATTAACACTTACAATTACTTTGTTTAGTTGAGCGGTGAAGTAGCAAATAGTTTATAAGGCTTTGATTTATACTGTATGCATGGCCTAGTGAGGTTATTTCAATATAACATATGATGTTGATTCAAAGCATTCAACTTGTGTTTGTTGGCTATCCACTGAAATTCTCAATATGAAGTCCAAGGAGAGGTTGATGCCAGGGAAGGAGCCAATTCTTAGGCTGAAAACACAAAATGGACTATCAGGAAGATAGCAAAAAACTTTACATTTGGCCAGATTAACAATGTGATACATTTTAAAGGAGAAAGAATTCACTGGCCAGCTCAGTGAGACCAGAAAGCCTGAAAGACCACAGAAGACAACTGAAGTGGATGATCAAAGAATTTCCTTTCCCTTTCCTCTTTCCTCAGTTAAGAAAAACCCTTCACAACACCTAGTCAGTCAAAAACAGTCTTGAGGGTGAAGCCATTGCTGTCTCCAATGAGAATTCAGCTTTAAATACAGAGGGTTTACAACAAGCTGCAAACTGCTGGTTTGCAGAAGAAAAAGCCTTCACACCCCAGAGACAAAACCAAACAAAAAAAACATGTTTGGACAGATGAAACCAAGAATCATGGGAAGAGAAAAGTATGGAGAAGGGAAAAAAACATCTCATGATCATAAGCATGGAGGATACAGTTTTCTGGGAGTGAATCACTAGATTTTATGATTGGAGTAACAGGATGAATTCTGAAGTGTACAAGGCTATACGCTCAACTCAAATCCAGCCAAACGCTGGAGAACTGAAATGGACAGCACTTCACAATACAAACGAAAAATGACCAAACGCAGAAAAATGAGAAGGTGGAAAGAGGTGAGTGAGGAAAACAAACACAAACAAACTGGGGCCATGCGTTGTGTGGAGCTCCCTGTAACCTAGGCCTATTTAAGCTTAACTAAGCGAGGGTTAGTTAGAGGGATCCAGTCCTAACCATAGGCTTTATACAAAAGAGGAACGATTCAAATGCTGTGATTACTCTGGAAGTAGAAAAAGTCCAATTACATCTGACTTCCACCATTGCTCCCTTCACAAAACTGTGGCTGCCAGGAAAATATTTTTATTTGTTTTACTAATTCTGATTCCTGAAGAGGACAGACTCCAAGGTTGGTTGGAAACACCAAAAAGCAAACAAACAAACAAACAAACAAACTGTGCTGTAACCTTGATACTGGTGATCTTGAGCAGCTTTCTCAGTAAGCACACAAATATTACTGAATTTAATGGCCCCTCATATAATATGTGTATGGAAATGTTCTTATGATGTGAAAAAAAAAAAAAGACTCTGCATGCAAAATTTCTCAGTTTTATGACACGTGCACACCGGCCAATTTTTGTCTTACCGCCATGTGTATGTTAGTAAATAAGACTCATTTTAAATCAGCGGGCTCATGCTCGCTGCCTCCAGTCTGCATATTATTTGTTTACAGCTAGACCCCCTTTGCTCTATACAAGAAACAAGTTTGCTTGGAGGTGAAGTGGAAACAATGTTGATATAAGAGAAAAGGCTGCACTAAGACACAAAAGAAAGAAGAAAAATAACAGATATTAGAAACAAATAATGGTTTCCAAGGTTCAAGGAAGACCTATACAGTTCAATGACTGATTTTACTCAGATAGTGCAAAATCACAGGGACAAAGTCAAGGCCCCTTGAAAATGAGGTAATTGTTTGCATTTGTTTAGTTGACAATTACTATTTTACTACTGTTTAACTCTGATTAGCATAATCAGAGTGTGCACTGGTTTTGTAGAGTTCCAATTCCTTGAATGCTTTCATTTATAATGCAAGGTATGTATGTGTGTGGGGTGGGGGTGTCACCTGTGGCAGCTATGTGTGGGTCTTCTGTGATCTGCTCCAGTCTGCCCAGCAAAGCCTCGATGTTGGCTTTAATCTGAGTCAACTCTGACTTTATCGCCTGAAGCTCTGTACCTTTCACTGCTGATAGAGAGACACAGACAAACATAGACAGAGATGAAGAAACAGAAACAGAGGGGAGGGAGGTGAGAGGGGATGTAAGTGTCCATGTCCTGATTGATAAGCCTGCAAAGAAAGCAGCCGATCCACACACTTTTAAACACACACTATTGTTTAAATTATCTTTTTCCTTTTATGACAGTAACATCTCTTTCATTTTTGATCCTTTTTTGAAGCTTCATTTGCGCCTTTTTTAAAGTGCCCCTCCCCCCTAAACTTTTAGATTCTCTTTGATTTGATCTCATATCTCATATTTCTAAGCAGGCAATACAAAACTTTTGCTAAGCTCCTTGAATTAAAGCTGGACGTCTGCACTTTAATCACATCCTGATCGTTTGATTTAAAATCCATGGCGGTGATGTACAACGACAAAACTGTATGGAAATCCGTAAATATATTTTGATCTTCATCATGTGCTAGTCAAAAACTTGATGTGTTAGCAGCACCAGAGATAAAGTCAGGGGATCACCAAGAACATCTGGAGTCACGTGTTGGGATTCATGAGCATCTGTGCCAGATTTTTATGACATTACAGACAAATATCCTGCTGTGGATCAAAGTGATGAATTACAGTCTTATTCAGTAAATGTTAAACTTTTTCATCTTTTTCTTTAATCAAAGTACTCTGATGTATTTCTCTGAAACTTAATAGATTTTTCTGATCAAACGGATGAAAGCTTGTCTGTGTTTTGAAAATAGAAATGTGAGGAAATCTACTCAACTTTTATACTATTTCTATTTAGCCTTCCATTTCCCCCTTTAACTCTACCAGCGTACCTCTTGTGTCCTCACTTCTGCACCCGTCCTTCTTTTCTGGTCTTTTACTCTGTTGTCCTGTCCTTTTCTTTTAGTTTTACATTGTATTTGTATTTGTATTACATTGTATTAAAATTCTAGTTTTGTGTGCCTCTTTTTTAAAGCACTTTGTGACTCTTGTTTGTGAAAAATACTGTATAAATAGATCATTTTTTCTTTCCTTGCTTGCATTACCTTGCTGAGCCGTGCCTCCCTGAATAAGGTTAAATGCAGACAATTTGGTTCTCTCAGCCAAAGTTTATTATTACTGTAATGTAGTAGTGACAACCTCACCCTCTTTGTTTAATCCTATTAAACCTATAGGGCAATTCAATTTTTGTTTTCAACTTTGAATTTCGACAGACTCTTTGTCTGGAAAAATGCTCCCTTTATTATTCCTACAATAAAGATATCAAAGGCAATGGAACAGATAAGTACCCATCCAAAATCCAAAAGATGCATCTCTGTTTGACATAAAAATAAGACAGCTGAACCCTTTGATGACCTTTCAGTGATCTTACACACACACACAGCCTCACACACAAAGACAAACCTTGAGATAAGAGGTCTGCCAGAAGCTAGTAATAAATCGACACATCGCTGCAGTGACTTGGCATTAGTTTTTCTTTACCACTTATCACGACCTCTAGGGAAGATCTGTTTTTTACAGCATACAGAATCACCAAGATAAAAGTTTTCAGATTTAATGGGTGTTTTGCCTTTGATGGCTGTTAAGATTGTAAAGATTTCACCAGAAGCAACTGGACACAAGCTGCACTCAAGCTGTGCATGTCGCTGTAAGGACTGGGGAAAAAGACACTTTTTCTTTTAAGTAGACAAGATGGCTTGTCGTGCAGAAATCGATGATTGGATTAATGAAATTAAATTGTTACCAGGACTTCATGTCTTCACTCTTTCCACCCTTCTCCCTCGCACACAAACCCAAGAATTCCCACCCCCCTGCCTTTTACAGCTAGTCTGTTCATTACAAGTTATACATGCAGGCACAACCCGAAGCCAGGCTCTTTTAGAAGGTTGTTCTGACTCTAGACCCCAGGCGATAAAAGACCTGGCAGTCTTTTGTTGCCTGCTTGTGCCGCCATGGCTTTTTGCCTTATTCCATCTCTGGTATTAGACACTGGTGCTTGACACTTTTATTTTGGTCTTACATTTATTCTACTGACGACTTTATGAACAATCACTAAAACTCTGACTTTTTCTCTCTGACTAACTTATGTATACCTTTTTGATCTTTAAGCTCGAATAAGCACAAGCTCAATTCAATACAAAGAATCGACCTGAGCAACGCAGTTTCTGCTACATTAATGCTGCCCTATCTGGAGAATTGTTATTTTGTTGTCCAGCACATGAGATTCCTTTCACACTTAAAGAGTCTAATTTTGATTAATGAATTTATTAGAGTTATTTGAGTTCAAACAAAAGGGACCCAGAATCTGCCTTTAATATCTCCCAGCCCACACACTGTGACGTCAGCTCAAGCCAACATTCAGCTAATCCGCATTGTTCAACCCACGCCTGGCGCCTGCTGAATTCTGGAGAGTGTCACCTCTTTGGACGGCTGTGTGAGAAGAACCAGAACCAAAAAAACAACTCTGGATCCAATTCATGACTGTACCATAAAGGTAATGATGCACCATTCCTTTCTATGACAAAGACCCGCTGAAATTTGAATTTGATTTAATTAGTTTCCTGTTGCATTTTGCTCATATAAACCCCCTACTCCTTAAGGCTGCAAGAGAATTGGGTACTCTAACATGGTACTGTAAATGGCGGAACTGAAAATAAAACATTATGTGTTATTATCCTCACAAAACATTAAGTTAATAAAAGAGGAACTGGTTTTTTTTATAGTTACAGTGATAACTTAATAATATGAGTGTATTATTATTTATTTAAGTATTCTCTTAAAGCCGCAGGAAACAGAAATAAACTGAATACTATAAAAGAAAAAAGAAAAAGGCCACATGTAGCTGTATGTAACAGCATTTTTTTATTTTTTTATTTCATAGAACAAAATCATTTTTGTATGAAGCTACATGACTATATATATTTTAAATGTGATACTGGCATTTATTGTATTTGATGCAATAAATTAATTTTTACTATGCTTTTGAATTTAAATGCACAGATAATATTCTTGAAGGGGGTCAACAGTGAGCAGGAAAACAAAAGATACTACCATTTAAAACCGATGATAACTTCTTTATTTTAAAAATGGGGGGAAAAGGTTTAGTAAAGTTCTTTGGACACAGAAGTCGCTGAAGTTCATATCACTTCTATCTACAACTAAGACTTCTGAATTCCTAACTTAATCCAAGGTTTGTTAAAATGTCAAAGCTAAAGTCAAAAACGCTAAAACGGGTCCATCTGTTTCCCATTTCCATGCTGGAGGGAAGTATCTTCAAGGCAGCGCTGTGATGGATGTGACCATGCTAATGCTTTGTCTATGATAGTTTTAATATTTAAAAAAAACAAAAAACAAAACCCTTTCCATGTATTAGTTTTTGGAAATGATTGATAGAGCTTAAATTATTATTTTGGTCTTATTCGGCGTATACATAGATGACTCTTCACAAAAGCTTATCACAGCTTAAAAGGTAAAATCTTCAATTCTTCAAAAAAATCTTTAAAGATTGCATGAAATGTGCTAAATTGTTATGGAAGTGAGTAATAATGGTTAAAGTATCCACTAAAACAACTAAAACTCATCTTTTTGGAGTTGTATTTGGTTAACATTAACTGCTTTACTGCTCTGGTATCTTTTTTGTCATGAAGCACTTCATGATCTCTGTCTTGAAAACTGCTATATAAATAAAAATTTACTTACTTAATGCTTAGAATGCAAAACAGGATACACAAATCTAAAGTAAAAAAGCAAGAAAACCAAGATTTATTTTTTTAAAGAAAAGAATACACATCACGTAAATACAAATCTAAAAGCTGGGCCGTTACTAGATAATTATTTAATTATCCTTTATTAACAATTTTAAAAAACAAATATTCAAAAGTAAAAAAAAGTTAAAAAAAAAAAGTTTTATTAAGGCAATTTTATTTATATAGTGTATTTCATTACACTCAATATGCTTATGTCCTCATGTGGGTTGTGTTAAAGCTGAGGTCCCTTGACGGGGAAGCAGGCTCATCTTTAGATTTAAGTCTTGATTTGGAACAGACAGAAGAGCCCCCAGCTCAAGCTCTAAGGCTGCAAACTGGTGGATATGACTTCAACATTTCTCCTATGTAGCTCGGGGCCAGACCCAGATAAGTTACGAAAGTGATCAGCAAAATAAAATTCAAAAATAAATCCCAAAATATACAGTACATAGGAACACTGTAGAGAAGCCAGGACTGGTTATTCTACTCATTCTAACTTCATTCTGAATTGGAGGCAAGAAAGATAATTTTTTCATATTTAGCCCAGAAAAGAGGTAGCAGATGTAGTCTCCAAAGCAAATAAAAGCATGAATGGCTTTTTCTATATGGGAGTATGAAAACGAGCGGTAATAGCGGTAGTAAATATTAATAGTCAAATGAAAATCATGTGAAATATAAAAATGTCATACCGTTGACCATAGGTCCAGTTGTTTAAGGATGTCCTGTGTAACTGCAAGCACAACTTAGTTCATATCAGCGAGCATTAGGCCAAAAAAACTGTTCTGATATCCCCAAAAAATCTGCAGTTAAAAAAGGCTTTTGTTTATTCTCTTCAAAACAATTTGCAATGTAAGTTTAATGAATACACAGAAAGACACTTAAATCTGTGACATGTAAATTGCTTTGTGAGCTCTACGTAGACTGAAAAATTCAGGGAGCTGAAAGGGCCTTTGCATAATTTGTTTAGAATCTGAATATGCCTTCAATTCATGTGATGGGCAACTGGTTAAAAAAAAGGAAAGAAAAAAACAAGAGAAAAAACAAGAGAGAGACAAGGATTAACCTGATGTTTTGGCCTTCCAATGTCATGTAAAAGCAGGGCTTGAAAGATAGATGAAGAGGAGGTTTGAGACAGGGTGGAGCTGGTTAGAAATTAAACCAGAAGAGATAATGAATAAGAGAAAAGCAAGAAATATATGTAGTCAGAAAGAAAATGTTTGGTGACAGAGCTGTGTGTTTTTCCTAAAATCAATATCACTGACAATTTGAGTATTTAACAATTTATATGTACAGAATTGTATATCAATATATGTACGTGCATATTTACTTTCTTAAAATGTCGATATTTATTTTTACTTCTACTTGGAAAAGTAAACAGTGACAAACTAAAATCAACACATCAGACTTTAATGGTGGATTAATGTGGTGTAGGTACTGCAATGCTTTACAACAGCGTCTTGTAAAGCAAAACTGGCTGATGGTTTGTTCATTTGTACACGTTGAAACTCACATCTTTGTTTGTTGCCATTGCTGGTTGGGAGGATGGAGGCATTACACGCCAGCAGTTTGACAGGCAGAGACTTGACCCGTCGTACGAGGGGTACAGCCACTCTCGGGCGTTTGACTGGCACCACACGTGGAACAGGAGACACTCTGCCACGGTACTCAAACAACCTGCGAAGAGGAAGGGGAGGGGAGACAGAAAGAATGAGAAGGAAGCAGGGGCATCAAAGTAAAGAAAGATAGAAAGGAGGGTTGAAAAGGAGGGAAACAAGAGGAAATGTTGAGATAGGAGAATAGAAGTCAAATAAGGAGGCAATGTTTTGAAAATGACGTTGTGTACCAGCATGCTAAAAAAACTACATTTATCTTTAGCTGAATCTATGAAAAATGCCAAAGATGAAACAGTTTGACAGCATAAAATAGTATTTTTGAATAAAACCTGGGATACCTCGCTACTGTGTGTTGAGTGTCACTGAAAAATTTGAGAAAACTGGACAAGTGGAAGATAAAAAAAGAAGATGGAAGCTTTAGATGTTGTATTATCGCTTATATTCTTTTGATTTTTTTTAGATATTTATTGGTGTATGTGTGTGTGTTGTATCTTTTATTTTTTTGTGTATCCTTTATTTCATGTGCGGAACTTTGGTTTATTGTTTTAAATGTGCTTTATGAATAAAAATTTGCCTTAGAATGTACTGGGAGCCTAAAATAAACTATCTGACAGATAGCTATCTGTACAATGCAGTGGAGGCTCTGTCATGGTTTATGGCTTCATTGCACCTAGTGGTGTGGGGAAGCTTGTCAAAATTGATGGAATTACAAATTCAGAAAAGTATGATCATATTTGTATCCACCATCTGGAAAGCATTAGATTGACAACAGCTTCAATTTTTAATATGACAATGATCCCAAATACGCTGCAGTACAGTACAAGTATACCTGGATAGAAAAATACACAATATCTGTCATGGACTGGCCTCCCCAGAGCCTTGACCTCAACAGCCTTACTGAAGCAGTGTGGGATTGGATATGTGGATGTGTCTGGAAACTTGCTCTACTTAATCAAGATATTTCCCCTAAACTTTGCTTGCTTAAAAAAAAAAAAACAAAAAAAAAAAACCCTACATTCAAGTAAATAATTTATGCAACAAAAAAAAAACTGACAGTAAAACTGAGAATGTCTGGCTTTGTGACTGTGCTGCTCACAGCTATACGTAAAAATCACCCAAACAATACCAAGGTTTAATGGCCAACATTTATTAGGTGCCTGGCTTTTTTAGTACTTCCATTGGCAACTGCTCAGCAAAAAATCAACAACAACTATTAAGGTATTCTATTAGCCTTGTAACTTCTCAGCAGAGCTTTTGGGAAAAACATCTGTTGCAAATGGTTTACTTGGATTTTATGAGGATAAACACTTTGAAAAAAGACTTTATTACTATTGTGGAAAAACAATATTTTTGATCTTTCTGTGTGGAACTTCTGGTAGTTTGTTAACCCCTGTGGCTTTAACACAGTGATTTAGTAATGTTTTGAGCCTTTAGTAATTTCAAAGCTTGGCATTTGTGTTTTATTGAGCATGACATCTAAATAAAAGTGGTTTAGAGATTCTAAGGCAAAATAATTTACGCAGGCATCATTTTATCATCAGTCCACAGAAAGAGCCAGAGGAAAAATGTCATTTTTGAAATCCAACATATGAGCCTCATTTTCTTGTGGTACACCCTGATGACAGTCTGCTGATGGCTTAAATAAATTTATGAACTTCATGTTTCACAAGTTTAAAAAATATATGCAAAGTTATGTTGCCAAAGTAATACAATTGGGTTACATTACAGTTCAGCCAAACATAAATCTGTAATAAATTAAACCTTTTGAAACATTTTCAATTTTAAATCTCAGTTGTGTTTGAACATGTTGCTGCAAATAAAAGAAACATGAGCTCATGCTGTGAAACTGCTGAGGCAATTCAATAAACATCAAATGTCTTTAAACAAATTGGAATAAGCAGAATAAGCTGAGGAGCAGAAATGAATTACGACGGCCCAAACAAGTTGATTCTTAATTATGAATTGTAAAATAGTTTTGAAATAACTTCATTTAGCAATATCTGCCACTGGTTATTTATTTGGCAAAGATTAGCAACAACCAGGCTAATGTAGGGACAGAATGTCTTGGACAGCTTGGACAGTCTCGGTCGTTGTGTCCTTGGGCAAGATGCCTCACCTGTTGCCTACTGGTGGTGGTCAGAGGGCCCGGTGGCGCCAGTGTCAAGCAGCCTCGCCTCTGTCAGTGCACCCCAGCGTGGCTGTGGCTACAATGTAGCTTGCCATCACCAGTGTGTGAATGGGTGGATGACTGAATGTGTAAAGCGCTTTGGGGTCCTTAGGGACTAG
The DNA here is from genome assembly GCF_051167445.1 of Perissodus microlepis. Lineage (NCBI taxonomy): Eukaryota > Metazoa > Chordata > Actinopteri > Cichliformes > Cichlidae > Perissodus > Perissodus microlepis. Next base: position 24,797,902 of record NC_140465.1, on the reverse strand, counting down.
TAAAGCGCTATACAAATACAGGCCATTTACTATTTAAAGCCAGTGACTCTTTTATCGCATAAAAAGGTAAATTCGCATGATAAGGTGGGGCCAGGTTTCACAATGAACACACCCGAAACTCTGGCTGATTGGGACCCACACCCAGTTTCACACCTTGGCTCAGGCGATTAGAAGATCATCAGGGGGTCCTTTTGTCCCTCTGTGGGGGGATACTCCCACTAGGTTTAAATCTGGGACTCTCCACCATTTGACCTTAGAACTGAAGAAGCTTCTCGGATGAGAGGTGAAACGTCTTCAAGTAAACTTAAAGAAGTCCAGACGCTTTTCTTTGCAAGCTCCTTTGACTACGATGACCTGCATGACTGAGAACCTTCACAGACATAAAAAGGTAAACATTTACATATTTTCTATATCTGCTTGAAAGCCATTATCTCTTACTGAGGTTTTAAATTTTGTTGCGCTAGCTAATGGTAAGAAAGCCTGGCCATGTTGAACTTGTTTTGTGGGTTCAGGTGTAGTCCACAACCTTAAGCAGCTTTACAAATTATAATGAGAAAAGGCCAGCCCTCATTAAGGGCATTGATTAGGAGAAACAGATAAATAATCTATTACATACATTTATTTTACTATTTTTTTAATATATTTGTATTTATTTTACTCCCATCCCAAATAACCTGAGATTAAAAGCAAAAGATATGACTGCCAGCTCTAATGATCTCTGTAGCTGAATAAAAAGCAGGAACTCAACAGTTGCTTGTTTAATGTATTTTCAACACAGGAAACTTTTTCGGAGCTGCTCTGATTTAGCATCGCTGAGAAGAATGAATAATTTAAAGAGTAATAAATTTATAAAACTATGCAGATTTCTATAATGCAATCTCAACAACATAATCCCATTCTGTGTAACACACTGATTTACTTTAAATGGTAAGAATGTGGCCATCTCTTCTGTTTGTGGGAGAGCAATGAACTACTACAATTTAACGTCCCAAGTCTGAAAAGCGGTTCCAGGAACCTCGGGTCAGAGTGCATATTTGGGCACAGTTAAAAAGTTAACTGCTTAAATCCAAATCTTTATTTACACCCAGGAGAAAACATGTCATGTGTTGGTTATTCAATTCGGGTCATGAAAAATAATGACATTTTTTAGAAACCTTCTGGATTATGGTGATTTAATTCAACCACTCTGGGAACAATGACCTCCATTTGGTTTTCCACCCAAGCCTGCAGTTTGAAACTTTTTGGACAAGCAACATCATTTTTTGGTCTGTTTTCAGTAATACGCCCAAACAAAGTCCATAACCTCTAGATTTACACACTCCTGGAGGTTGTTCAGATATTAGATAAACTGAGATTTTTGCAGATAGCAATAAAACTGTAAAGTCAAAGAGCTGATAATCATCGCACATAATTTGTCCAGATGGCATGGCGATTTCCTCCCCTAACTTAATAAAAACCATGAAATGGTAAATCATATTGTGTAATATGAAAACATAATACCACCATTAAAGCAAAGCTGTTCTGCTGGGCCACGCAAACCCCAGCAGAAAAAGTCCCTGATCCCCTGATTTACTGTAAAGATCATACTTTAGGAGGTGGATAAACTTTGATCCCAGCTCAGGTGATGTAGTGTCATGAGTTTCAAAATAAATAAGATACAGTAAAAAGAATGGGGAAAAAAAGACAACAGCAGAAGCATTCTCTCTCATAGAGTCCATTTTTGATATCGAAGTAGATCCGCTTAACTCAGATTTTTCAATTTTAGGGTCATCGTATTTTATTTCACATGTGCACAGCCTCAGCCTGAACACTCTTAAGCTATAAAAATACTTATAGCCTGGACTGTTTATAATATTTTTACAGTTAAAAATGTGAGTGAAAAAGTGAGATTGACACATGGGATGGGTGTAAATCAGTGCTGAGGTCTGTGGCCCAGCTGGTCAGCATGTTTCACCAACTGTTAACAAAATGTATCTGCCCACTTGAGCTCAGAAAAAAATCTACAACTATGGTTTCGAAGCTGGAGGGACTGAAATGGGTTTGAGAACCCAAATTGTGGCCAAAAGGTGAGTGGGTGCAAACTATTGATTTGTTTTCTTCGCAGGGTGGTTGAACACTGGGAATACGACTGTAAACATCTGGAAGGAATTCTGCGTAGCAGTGCTGTTCTTTGGAAAGCTTTTGAAATAAGCCAGTTAAGGTGGCTGATTCAGATACCTGATTAAGAATGGGTCATGGATGCCTCCGTGTGGAGGCGCATCTTACCCGCCCTTTCCCAAGTCTGCCAACACAACAATCCAGTCTGGAGCAAGTGTCACATAAAAGAAGTAATAGATGGAATATTGCACATTACTGATATTAGACAAAAAAACTCACTGATGTAATGCTTTATTTGTAAATACACAATACAATCAAGTTGTTGTGTGTACAGTGATCCTAAACTTGTAACAGTAAACAAGGCCAGGTTCATGAAGCAATGTTTTTGCCAGTTTGGCCTGGAATAACTTGGCTCACATCAATCCCCATCAAACATTATTTGGGATAAGGCTGTGAGCGTGTTCCCAACTTTTGGAATGATCTTGCAGCTAAATGAAAGCACATTACTGCAGAAAGGTTTCAAAATCTGGTGCTAATCTTTTCCAGAGCAATGAATTATTATAACAGCATATGAATGTCCTATGAATGTAGCTTTAACATCTTCACCAGCCAGACAAGGGTGTTCACAAACCTTTGGCCATAAATTCTCTATTGTTCCTATGCTCTATCTGATTTTTAGCAAAGAAAGCCACAATTAATTAGAGTGAGGCTGTCTTTTGTTTTTTCGTTTTTTTTTTTTTAATTTAGTGTTTAATTTTAAAAGAGGATATCTGTTGACAGTAGATATCTACACTATGTGAGGCTCACAGCTGGTGTGGCAGAGATGTACAGAGAAGTTTTTTTTTCACTTGTTTATTGTTAAGACCATGACTTGTGCATGCGTAGTAAGTGTGAGCATACACTTCACTGACTTTGCTGTGGGTGTAAATACACAAATCGGTTTCTTCCTGATTAGCTTTAAACGTGTATAGGGTCTACATTAAAACATTACAGAGTCATTAAATATGTGTGTTCTTTAAATATTGTCCTAATAGTATATACAATTATTAAATAAGTTGTAGGAAGCAACCACTTCGTTCTACAATTCTGACATACTTGTCTTTTAAATAAATTGGCAATGTGAGAGTCATGCTGTGGTAATCCTTGGATGAGGTGCTTATTTAATTTCAAACTGATGGTGCGTATAAATGATCTTTTAAGTCTAAACCACAGAAACTGGTTTACGCTGGGTTCACAGGATTGCATATGCTATCCACACAAATGCCATTAATCCTTTATGGCATGCTGAATGAAATAAATTTAGACACTTTTTCGCAAGTGACAGTATATTGGAACATGACAAGAAATGTTGTCGTTCAAATGTCGTTTCCACAGAAAATAACACATTTAACTCAAACCTTGAACACTAAAGTGAAAAGAAAATATGAACATATTTAGACCAAATAACTATTATCTACCAAACTGGTTAGCGACAGTTCTAGGTTAGATCTGTGTTCCAATTTCTTTGTGAGCACATACAATATTTACCTCAGCTAGTCTTCCAACAGAAAGGGGGATAGAGTCATGGTCTCCATGTCTCCTTGGCTGACTTAGTTTTCAGGCCACATGTTGTTTTTGTCTCTCTTTCTCCTGTTTTTCCTCTGTCTGCGTGGGCGGAGCTCACCTGGGCTCCTGCCCTTGGCCCACGCACCTGGTGTAATCAACCACCTGCCACGGATCTGTCTGATTGCATTCTTTGCCCAAGTCACTATTTAAGATGGTGGTTCAGTGGGCTTCTTTGCTGGATTGCTGAGTAACCTCAATTCCCTGGATCTGCTTCCTGACCTGTTTTCCCTGAAGTCTGGCAATGTGGTGTGGTGTGGTGTGGAAATGCGACAACGGACAAAGGAGTGGAGTGTGGAGTGTGTTTTTTGGACCCATTTCCCTTCCTTCCCTGGAAATCCTTAACCCTTCGCACTGAATATAGTTTCACCTGGTGATTGTGTAAATAAAATTGTGACTTTTCTTTCTAATCCCGCTGGTCTGCACCTCAGTTCATTCCCGTCCTTGTGACTGCAAATCAAGCTACTAGAGCTTACAGTTTAGTCTTTCCTATATATAGGAATTTTATCTTTTCATAAACCATATTTACACTCCTAATAATTTGGTGAAAGAATAAGATGGGAGAAAGATGCTTATTTTCCTCTACTACCTCTTCTGAGTTAATTTTTATATACTTTTGGTATTAAATATTCTCCAAATATTGTTAGTTGCCCTGCAGGTTAGAACGCTCTCCTTGCAACTCTGTGATTTTGAGTGTGCATATGCCATAACCAGTGTTGAGTGTAACACATTACAAAGCAACATTACTTCAGTTATATTTACATATACTGTAGCAAACAGTTGTGGTCAAAAGTCATATACTTACTGACATTTCAAACTTGTTCACCCAGTTCTTGTTTTCTAATGTCATTAAAGATGTCTGCTGTACAATCATACCACCCTGGACTACAAACAAAATAACTTCAGAGGTGGCAAAAGTAGAAAATTTTTTTTGAAAAAATTAAAAGCTGAAGTACTCAATCAACTTCTTAACTTAAAGTAATAAATAATAAAAAGTACAGACTCGGAAATGTACTCCAAGCACGAAAATAAAAAGGAGCACTTTAAAGGACAATTCTACCAGCTATTTTTGTCATGTGCTATATTAATTCAGTACACAATAATATGAAATGAATATGAAAGTTATTCCAATCTAAATTCTAATTTTCATGAATGTACTCAGTTTAAATCTGTTATGTAGGACACAGTGAAAAACAATTTAAAAATACCTTAATTTTCTGTTGCCTACATTGTAGAGTTGCTTTTGCCTCCACAGTTAAACAGGAAAATGAGTACAGTCAGGGGTTAAAGTGGGATTCAGCAGGTAGGGGAACACAAAGATTGGTTGTATAATAATAATTTCCACTGACAGTTCCAGTGTACAAGCTTTAATCAGCTGACTCGTGCTGCTTTGAGGTTTACCTTCTTTATAGTTTTACACAAATGAATTCAAACCCAATGCTTCACAAGCTGTCTTAGCTGATTTCGATTCTCTAAGCTGGAGATGGGGTGAAAACAGTCAGCCTTTGAGGGGGTGGAAATTTGATATTACTTGACAAATTTGAAACTGTGTGGGTAATTATTAGAAGTGGAAATTGTATGGATAAAGGAATACATGCCAATATATAATGTAGCACCAATTCACAATAACAGCTGTGTTAAGGCATTTCAAATCACAATGTAAAGATCCCACAACGTTAGATGGAAACTATCTGAAAAGTCCTTATGAGCATGCACTTGGCGATACTGGCAAAGAAGATCTCCCTTCTCACAGAAAGTGACCTCCAACAGTCACACACAGGGCCCTAACCCAGCCATCTGCTGTGACATGACATGCAGCCATAACATATAAATGCAATGCAAGTATATACAGGCAAGAGGGGAGGAAATGCTTAGTGCATCATGGATCAAGTCCACCAGGAGCCAAAGCCTATAGCAGCATAACTAAGGGATGGCTCAGGGCCAGCTGACCTAACCATAAGCTTTAATAAAAAAATAAAGTTTAATGCGGAAGGTGTCTGGTGTCTGAACCCAAATTATGAACTGCTCCACAGGCTTTCAGGCTTGCCTTTTAAAGAAAGAAAATTATAATAGCTGTAGGCTATACTTTCCATTATGCTTCTAGCAGCTCCAAGAACCACAAGTAAGCATGTACTCTAAGAGCGAATTGCTCTATTGGGATAATCTGACACTAAACAGCAGTGGCATGCGGTAACTTTTACAGAAAGGCAAACAGATCTTTTTCTGTCACCCAAATAGTGAAAGAAAGGGTTTGCATGGGTTACAGGAAGCATCCCAAGGCAAGAAATTCCCACACTAGCCCACATTTTAGCCATGTGTTCAAACACCCCTGAGAGCAAAATTCTCCGTTCACTCTTTGTTTAGAGGTAAGGCAAACTTTAGTGGAATTGTGATGTATAAGAGGATTAATAAACACAACTGGTCTTCTTCTCTGGGAGACGGAGAAACCCCCACTTCACTGCATTAGACTTTTGTATTTCAAACCAAAGCTTGACACATTTTGACAGGAGTCAAGAGGCTTTGAGAGAGGCTTTGTTTTTCTCCTGTTAGCATGACCATCTCGAAACACGAATGCTTCGTACCACAAGCTTCAAAAACCTCAACATATAATGACACCAAATAACCCCCTATTGTTTTAGTGATTTTTTTCCCTCTGGGTAAATGCAAAGATTGTATTCTTTGATTGGATACAGATACTATTTTGACATCTAAAGTCATCTGGATGCATTATCATAGATTCTTCTCACCAAGCAATTTCTGCTTTCTGTTCTGCTCACACATGTATGTTGAAAGTTGAAAGAGGAAAAGCCTCCCTGCTTGCTGAGTTACTAAGATTAGTGAATATGCTTAATATGGTCTGATCTCATATTGTCACAATTATATGTAAATACAGTGTCATTACATGCGAACGGCTGTAATTGTCGTGCCTTTTAATGCAGTTTTGTCATTACTCAGTAAAATCTGGAAAAAATTATATGAACCCTTCAATTTAGTGATTTGTAGAACAGAACCTAGTTTAGCAGCCACCACTTTCAAAGGACTTTCAAAGGATTTTTCCTGATGCTGTTTGCAGAACCTTGAAAAATGACAAGAAAAAATTTTAGACCATTTCCCTTCCAAAAAAGTATTTCAATTCATCACTATTTCTGGCATATCCTTTTAAAGCTTTCCTCTCTAGGACATATCTGGAGTCAGATCATCAACTGTGTTAAACTTTGGCCAGTGCAAGATATGAACACTTTTTCTTATTTGAATAATTTTTCTTCTTTTTTCCTGTGTGCTTTGTTTTTTTCTTTCTTTCTTTTTCTGTCTTGGTGCATCATGAAACTATCCCAAACGTCAGGTCACAAACAGCTTCACCATCACCACCTTCAGCCATTGTATGGCGTGGAAGCCTTGAGGTAGCAAATGAAGTACAACAGCTCCGATGAAGTTTCATTAATGGTGTGCACTTCATTTTTTTTTATTTTTGTCTTGAAGTGTTGTGGAACCTTCTTTGTAAAACTGATTTATCTTTCACTCGTGGTATCCTTCATTTTAAAGCTTAAAAAACAAAAAAAAAAAGAAGAAAAAGTTTTTTTTTTTTGCAAATTGTAGAGGTTTCTGCTTTTTATTTTAGCTGTTTCTCATGTCTTTTAGGATTATTTATTGTGCTTTTGATGTGAGTAGGAGAATAACAACAGTATTAAATTTCTTGCATGTCAAGAACAATTCTTCCTCTAATGTCCTTTGGAAATTGAGATTGGGGATGGTTCACACCAGATCAAATACAGCAGACACATCAAGGGCCATCTCTACAACCCACACTTTACATTTTATTTCCTTAAATGGAATACCTGCCTCCAAATAACTTTTAAAGAGGTTGTTATCACTTACATTCACTTTTTTCCAGGGTGGACTGAAAGTGATTGCTCAAACTTTTCAATAAAATGAAAAAAGGTTCCAGTTTTTTTAGGATTGTGACTTATCCTGCCTATTCCAAATTTTCTTTTTTTTCATAAAACTTTATTTATTCTTTTCAACAAGAAAAAAGCAGCAAAACCAAACAAAAGCCAAAAATATGTAAACATTTTATTTTAAAGGCCTTAACACTAATGAAAATCATTTCAGACTTACATGACTGGAACAACAATTAGCTTAGAGTCTGAGGAATTCCTGGAGTACAGATGAAGTTATTTTTCTTTTAACCACAACTGCAATGCCTTTGATGATGACTTTCACCTGGTCTTGTCGGAGCAGTAATAGTTACCACACTGTGACATGACTGCAGAGGTCAATTTAAATTGTCTAAATTCAACCAGATGTTTCTCTGATAAGACTTATTGAAAGAAAGGTACAAAAAAAGGAAAAAGAAAAAAAATGCCCTTAAGGAGGAAAATATTGTGTTGAAAGATTCTGTCAGAAATTTTGTAGATCTTCTCACTATGATGAAAGATACTGTTAGACTTCCTGCTGTGTTAGCATTAAATTTGATCAACTGTCAAGTTTTGCAGTCATAAATATCAGCTCATAGAATCTTGCTGCTGTAAGGATTTGTGACAGCCTCCACAGTGGGCACCGTAATATAAATCAGTCTCTTCAAAAAAGCTGCAGTTCATCGGTAAGTATAAAAGTCCCCACTGTTCCCACTAAATGAGATCCGACCCAGCACATGAAACAGTGAGAAAAGACCTCGTTTAACCATCATCACAGCATTTGGACTCTGTGATGTGAAGTAAGGCGTGCATTTTTGCATTTTCAGTAGTGGCTCATTAGGAGATGTTCTGGTTCTTTTATATGAAATTCCAACATCAAGACTTTAGCTTTGACTTTTTATTATAGGGACGAGGAGAACTCTCTGGGATGCAAAAACTGGTATGTAAGACAGATGATGAGCAAACGGTATGGTGAAAAAAGTCCTGAATTTTCGATGTGCTGGCACACGGTGGCACAAAGCCAAGTTCAGGTCATTTCTGCTGAGTATTAGAACTCTGCTTTGACAGTCTCAGCCTGGAGGCCTCCAATAATAAAATCTGCTGAAAACATCTGGGTCAAAGCCAGAGACCGAACTATCATCATCAGAAAGATCCTCCACACTTAATTTGTGTTCATTTGAAACAGAAGTTGATGTTTGTCCAGAGTGAAGTTGCAGACACGGAAGCAAGAAGCGGAGCAAGCGGTCATGAAGGGAATGATCTAAAAATAACAATAGCTAAAAATAGTTGAAAGTAGTGTATAACTGGATAATCTTAATGGGAAAGCTGATTTAAATCAGTTACGTTAAAGTCAAAAACTTTAGATCACACCTTATGGTCCTTAAATTGTTAGGCTGACATACGTGAAATCAAATTTTTAGAAATCATTTAATGAAGCACAATTCTACAGCAGTATATACATATCAACAGTATTAACAGAAAAAATATAAAATGTGCAAATATACAATCCGCTGTTAAAAAGTAAATATGTAAATAATAGTGTTATGTATATACAATTTGGGTTATTACACAAAGAATTTGGTATTGCAAGTGGTGGTTTATAGATGGGGGGGTGGGGGGGTGGGACTGTGTTATCGGATGAGTAAAGGGTGGTCATGGCCTTTGGGAAGAAACTGGGAACTGTAAAATAATGAAATAAGTGATATACTGTAACTTTTTCAAATTTGTGGCATTTTTTATAGATCAAAATATCCAACCCAATATTTTCACCTTTACAAATTTCTTTTATTATATATATATATATATATATATATATATATATATATATATATATATATATATATATATATATATATATAGTGGTCAAAACATTTTTCCTCAGTTTTACATTCCGCAACTGGAAACCAATAAAGGGCCTAAAAACCATACTTTCTCTGTTACTGCTGGATAGAGATGTCCATGTGTTACCTAAATGGGTTATCATGATTAACCTGTTGCTGACAGCTGAAAACAGTCCATGTGTTACCTGTCATAGAAGTCTTCTCTGTAGTAGTCATAATCAAACTCATAGCCGCTGGGTAGAAAAAGCACAGCACAACATAGAGTCATAGAGTATTTTTCATTACACGACAATGAAACCGCATATAAAGCACCATATGACAAAAAAAAAGGTTTTGGCTTTTCAATGCAGTTTATAGTTAAAAATACAAATGAAAAATAAGAGTGTATAAAATAGTTACAATCTGTGTGGGAAAGAAACCAGAAAACTAGACAAAAGGTACTCAAACCAGAGATAAAACAAGAGACAATAGATCTTCAAACAGACTGCTAGAGGCCAAGAATCAGTGCATTTATGACACATATTTTAAAATTACTGTTAGCATCCACAGTCTGTTAGCATGTCCTGAGAAGCAGAGTGAAGTGCAGCAGGTCGAAAAATAAACCTGTTCCTTTTATCACTAAAAATGACCAGCGTCACAGTATCACAGTTGGTAGCTATGAGCCTACACTAGTATTCAGACAATGACAGGTTTAAATGGTAGAGTGACGTTCAACATGACTCTGCACCAATGTAAGTATAAAGAAAAGACTATAAAATAAAATCATTCAGAACAGACTTTAATAAGGATTTCTTAGTCCTCATTACTTCTTTATAGATAGATAGTGCGGCAGGGCGTGGTCGGTGGATCTTCTGCGGCGAGGCGGACACACCTGAGTGCCATTAGTTATCACGCCGCACCTGTATTAAAAGGCTGTGCTGGGTCCTGAGTGTTGTTGTTGTTGGAGTATGTGGCTGTGAGCTGAACAGCTGCAGCCAGTGTGTAAACAAGCAACTGTGAATCAAGTGCGGAAAAGCAAGAGGTCTGCTGTGGGTTTATTACAAATTGATAGATAGAAACTTTATTGATCCCACAAGGAAAATTGTTGTTATGCATTGTAGGTGGTTTTGATGCTATACTACAACTTTCCTTGTGTGTGTGTGTGTGTGTGCATTTGTTTATGTAGTAATACCGTTTGTGGTCACATTACTCTCTGCCAGGCTTCCTAATCAATCCCTTGGCCTTAAAAACAAGCTTTTTAGCAAGTTCCCGAAACACTCAAAGAGCTGCTTAGGAATTTGAGTGACACATTAATCAAATAATCAATAAGTCTGATAAATAGCAGTGTGTACCTGTAGAGAGAAGCTGCTGATCGTTTCAGGCCTTTGGGTCTGGGCTTTGGCTCTCCCGCCATGTTGATATCTGGAATATATATATATATATATATATATATATATATGAAAAAGAACAAACACTCTGTTAACTACCAAATAAAATTATATTAATCGATCATTAAAAAGTATTGTAGCTAGATCACAAAACAGTAACCCTATCTGTACGGTGTCTTTAACTTAGAGCTAAGACAGTTCCTGTGTTATCTTGTAACTTCCACTAGAGGTAGCTGTTGAGCTATTTTACAACAATAACAGTGCCAGCTGTTAGGTCAGTTCCCGCTTACTGTACAGAAGGGGAGGGGAAGAAACAAGAAAGTAACCCCTCAGCTGTGTTTGTTACTTCGCTCATTCTCTTATGGCAAAAAGGAATATAACAGTACATCCAAAGTACATGCTCTACAATAATTACATGGTTGTAGAAGCAATTAAAAATATATGTAGCTGCTTTGTAGGCCAAATAAAATGAAAGAAAATTAAAAAAGAAAGAAACTGTCAGCAAACTTTCTGAATCAGACATCCAGTTAAAGACGTGGAGCGCCTGATTTCAGCTGACTGGGATAAAAGCAGGCTATACCCTGAAGAGGTTGTCTGTCAACCACAGGTCTAGCAAAGACAGACTGACAACCAAACAAACCTTGGCAAGCATGTTTTAACCCAGTATCATCTTCCTTTGAGGCAACAACTATAATCTGTAAATCACTTTTCTCCCCTCAAGTGCTGAAATAATTGTTGTGTTCTTCTAATGTTTTTTAAATACTGCAATAGTAATTATGATCAACTAAAGTATGAAAACTTAATTACACCAAGTTAGGATTAATGGAATATGTATGTTTTCAGGAGGCAAAATGATTTGAATGAATTGGGGGGAAAATAGTAGAGAAACTAAGAACAAAGCGTCCTCACTGTAAGATTATTAAAGACAGTTTGTTGAGACGGTTTTCTTTTTTTGGTTCAAATTTGTGTTGTTAATTACACAGTGAAAGGAAAACAAAGGATCTGTCATTATGAATGATGAAAATGTCATGAGCTGATTCCTACGTTGTAGTCTTAAATTTAACAGACTATTAGAGCTCATTTGCTTTATTTCCACCCAGCATGGGTAGATGGTTAATGGCTAGTCTGCTAACAGAGGGGGAAAAACAGAACTTGCACTGATGAATCACCATCCATACATTTCTAAATCACTTCATGGTTCAAGGTCACCAGAGCACCAGAGTCAATTCCAGCATGCAGTGGGTCAGGGAGCACCACAGCTCACCAGTCTATCACAGAACAGCATTTACTTTCCAGTTCACCTAACCTGCATGACTTTGGATTGTAGGAGTAAACCAGAGCATCTCTATGAAAGCCTTACAAAACTGGAGGAAACAAACTCCATACAGACGAAAAGGCTTCAGCAGATTTGTATCAGACTGGAACCCAGAACTCGGAATCAAGCACTGATACTGCAGCCTCTCACAAATCAGTGAGATATTTAGATATTTCCAAGCAAAAATTACTGGCAACTTGGGAAAATACCTCTTCAGGTTTGATGTGCAGTGTTCACGTGGGTTTTTTCACTCTCCAAAGTATCTTTAGATTGTAAAGTTTACTGAAGTAAAAATACAGACAAATGCAGTAAAGCAGTAAAATACACTCAAATATAAAATAAATTAAAAGTTGCTGAAAACCTGCTAGTTTAAAATTGCTGTTGCTTAAGCTAAATTAGTAATAAATCAATAATATTGTGATCTCAGTTCTGCAAAACTACTAGCACTAGTTTGTGATCGTATTTGACTACAAGGAGAGGATACATAGCACGTTGCTAAAATCAGAAATATTAAATAAAGAATCAGATAAAACAATAATAATATTGTCGTTTTAATAACATTATTGTAATGTAGTGTGAGTTAAGGCAGAAACAAAATGTTACATGGAGAGCTGTTTGGGCTGGTTACAGAGGAAGCAACCGGAAACGCTGGTGACACGAGCATGTTAGGAGAGCAAACGGTCTTAGCTCATACTGGCCGTTCTGTTCATCTGCTTGAGTATGATTGTTAATGAACAAACTGCTAATGAGCCAGTGCCTGTGAGCTACTAAAAAAAGCAGCTGATGCTAGTCATCCAATACCAGCCCCCCTTAAATCCTCCTCTGCTTGAATATAAGGTGATGCTCCTGTCTTGTTAAATTTTATGTAGTGCAGGCAGCACTTGAAGCATAAAGACATCACCACAAGTTGAAAAGTATATAAAAGGATTTGAAGTTGACGGATAAGCAAATTGCATTTGGATACTGTGGTTAAGCTATGTTTGGCTGTACTGTGCATTTGAGCTTTCTGCTATGTTAAATACTATGAAGGCAGATGCAACATTTCTGAAATTACATGAGGTCTTATCGCCTAAAAAAAACCTGTACATTTTACAGTGATGGAAAACACGGAGTTACTAAATTTCGCAGACAATTGTTTTTATCTTAGAAATGTTGAAAGATGAAGACAGAGATGAAGAAAGATGAAGAAAAAGCATTCACTGAGGATAATAACAGGATGGAGCGAGGATGAGGACGGAAAGTGAGTTTTCAGCAACCAGAGGCTACAGATTCAAGCCTTTTAACTTCACCGTGAAGGAGAGTGTGCACGTGCCTGTGTGTGTGTGTGAGTGTGTGTGTGTGTGAGTTTGAGGCAGTGATCCAGAACTGTGACTCCAGCCAGGTGTGAAAATGGTTGGAGTCCATTGGTTTGCAGGAAACACACAAACACACATACCCTCCCCTCTATGACCTAGTGAAAAACTGTGCAAGCACACGCACGCACGCACACACACACGCACACACACACACAGTCCACCTGCTGCTGCATATGCCTCACTGACTTTACCTGTAGGTCCTGCTATTTAGAGAGGAAGTCTGTAAGGGAAACACAAGCACACACACACACACACACACACACACACACACACACACACACACACACACACACACACACACACACACACAATGATGTCCCTTTGAGGAGCAAGTCATTTCAGTCTGTAAAAACACCTCATCTGTCAGCTGATCAGTGCATTAAAATTAGTAGTTTATTAGAATAGTGGTTTATGAATCAATACTACTCTGAGTTGATATGATAACCTTGGGTGGAGCACTAACTTTGTTTTTTTATCTAAAGCAAAAGGTCAAAATATGTGTTTGATGACACAACATGCTGGGTTTTTTTCTCATGTTTTACAGTGTTTACAGAAGTTTGAGGACAACACTGAGGCAAATACCTTGTACAGTACTCTTTGTGCCTTAGGTGAGTATTAAACCAGCTTACTGATTCCTCCCTCGCTCGCTGGACTAGATTGAGAAGAGCCTGGTGACACCAGATTTTATGAAAACACTTTCGGACGACATAATTATATATAAATTCTTGCAATAATAATATGTGGTTATGCCTGCATATGTGAAGTAATCCATGCTGATTATTTTTATAGAGTTTATTTATTATAATTTGTTTTTAATTCTCACAAACTAACTAATACTGTGCAGTTAAAGTTAGCTATAAGCAAAGTTATGGCAGCTACATATATCAGCCAAATTCTATATTCTGCTTATTGATTTACTTTTTTTAATTTAACATTTAAATAGTTGGAAACAAACAGGATGAGTGCAATATACTTCATGTATATGTATATACGTATGTTCCCCATGAATTTAAAAACTAATGGTGTTGATAACTGACAAACATGTTGCACGTGTGTTAAAATGTACAAAAGCAAACCTCATGGGGCATTTTTAATTGCTGCATAACTGATTTTGTGATGTTACTAACCATGATTCAGGAATATTGTCATATTTGGAATAACAATTAAACTAAATTCATATGATTTAAGAATTCGAGGACTACAGCTTTTTTTGTAGACCTCAGGCTGCCCAAGTCTCCTGAAACCCATTCTAGTGAGTGGTCGTTTTACAGGTGAACTGTTAATTTTACTGTGTCTGAAAATTGCATGATTCTTCTTATGATGATTTTCTTTTTTCTGCTGTATTGCACATTTTTTTGCTTTTTTATGACTCTATTTTTTCAAGCAGTCTGTTAGCAGAGTTTGTCTTTTGACAGTTTCAACATAAACTGTCTTCATGTCATTGGATGTATTGTTTGAGTCTTCTGTTAAAAAGGAAACTGAATCCCTAAGGTAGTGGCCCCATGCTTAAAAAGTGCCTCAGAGAGGGGAAAACAGACAGGATAAGAGAATGAAAAGATATTTGGTACAGAAAAAGAAGATGGCTTTTATATGATTTTTACAGCAACACATGCACACCTACACAAAAGCTGCAGAGGTGCAGAGAGCATCACTTAGAGGCCCCTTAGCTGTCACAGCTTTATCCTCCATTACACATAAACACACACACACACACACACACACACACACACACACACACACAGAGAGAAATGCTTCTTTCAGTTGCACTCATTCACGTACATTTTCGTTCTCGCACACGCCGCACTGAGAGAAGCTATTAAAGAAATGTGCTTGAAGCCCTGCAGTGACTGAGCATAAACCAGTCGAGTTCTTCACACCAGCTCACTGACAGTTCGTCTCTTCCTGCTTCGCCGGGGGACCAGGCAGGGGGAGAAAATCACTCCAGCAGCTTAAAGGCACACTCCGCTTAACTGTTTTTGCTCCTCTGATATGGTTTTTTCCTCCGCAATAGCAAAAAAAAAAATATGAGAGAGAGACAGACAGACTAAAGAGGAAATTGAATGTAATGATGCTTAAGGGTTGTCACAGGTTAGAGAGTTTTGTTGTAGTCAGAGCTGCTGGATGTTAGTTTTATTATAACAAAACTGTAGATTCTGAAGACATTAATCTATCAATCCTTTTGTGGGTTACAAGCTTCAGCTGAATATCTAATCCAATAGACCAACAGTGTCTTTTCGCAATGTGGAAGTCCTAAAAGTCTCAAGTTTTATTCATCTTTTTTTATTAAGTAAAACTATAATTCACATGCTGTTTCACATCAACTCACCGAGTGTTTGTCCTGCCAGCACCCTGCCGTTCTCCCCAATCACAGCTCCCCTGGCGTGCCTCTCACTGGCGTACTGGACAAAGGCATAGCCCTTGTGCACAGAACAGCCGAGCACACGGCCATACTTGGAAAAGATGCTCTCAACATCAGACTTCTTGACCACCGCTGTATTCAGGTTGCCAATAAACACCCGTGAATTGATGGACTTTGGGTCTGTCTTGTTGGTCACATTACTGGTCTGTACCTTCAGTGACATCCTGGAGAGAATGGCGATGGAGGTAAGTGCCAAATGGATGGATTGGAAGGCAGCAATGTAGACAGACAAGTATCTGGAGAGAGAGAAGATACATTTTCAGTTTCAGTGACAGATAATAGAGGACAGCTGCAGGAGTCTCACTGACAGACATTTAAGAATTATTCTCAAAACTGAGCAAAGAGGTAAATGCTGATTTCTTTACCAACATTCTTCCCTTTCAACACACTAAATTCAGGATAGACTGATGTCCCATCAAAAACACAGACAACAGCTGTATATGTATGTATTTCTCCACACAATACCAACCAATTACTCTAGTTATGCTGATTATTTTCTGAATTCTTCTTAAGTTTTTTCCCTCTCCTCACACTTCTTTTCTACTTCATTAGTCATAAAAATTGGGCCTTTAATTTGAGACTGAAAGCAAATTAGTTTTCTTTGTTGAATAAACAGGCACTCGATCATTATTCATACAGATTTAAAGACATCGGCGCACATGATATGACTCATTACAAGGATTTGAAAGGTTATTTTCTAAAATTCAAAGTTCTTTTTTGCAAAAATTCATCTACATGTATAAACATTTCTTCTTTGATGAAGCTTGTTTTTATTTCGGGATCAGATCATCCTAAACCATTTGTTAGTTATGCTGCTTTAGGCTCAAACCACTTTCTATAATCCACTCAGTCTTCTTCTTCTTCTTCTATAGATTCATTAATTAAAGAGAATAAATACAACAAATACTGAAAGAACAGCCGATCAGCAATAACTGCAGTAACTAAGCTCTTCTCATTCCTCTAATAAAGTC
The DNA here is from genome assembly GCF_051167445.1 of Perissodus microlepis. Lineage (NCBI taxonomy): Eukaryota > Metazoa > Chordata > Actinopteri > Cichliformes > Cichlidae > Perissodus > Perissodus microlepis. Next base: position 24,781,021 of record NC_140465.1, on the reverse strand, counting down.
TTTCACAAAACAGAGACTAAAATTGTATTTACTTATAATTATATGTGTACTAATTACTAACCACTTCCATAAGTGAAAAGGAAAGAACAGCTACAGTCTAATCTGAATATCTAGAAAAACAATGATAACAAGCAACAATGTTGATCTGATCCAATAAGTTATGGTGGCCCAAAATGCAGCTGTTTTATCACGAGACAACCAAAATCGATGACAGAGCAGAATTTGAAAACTAATATAACAAGCATCACGTAGCAATCGCCACCCTCTCCACAAAGTGATCTCCTCCTTTTATCTGTGTTAATAACAGCTGGATAAATGAGTAAAATGAAAGATGGGAAAAAATGATAAATAAGGAAAGTAAAAAACATTTAAAACATAAAAGAAGATTAAAAGGGTCAAAGAAAAAACACTCAATCAATCAGTAACAGAAGAAGAACGAGGAAAAACAGAACAGGTGTGGACAGTGAAGCATCAAAACAAAGAAGGGGAGAGAAGAGAAATGCTGATGGCAAAAATAAAAGTACTGGCAGCTCCCAGTGTTATCCCTCAGCCTCCTAGTAGATGCACCTGTGTTTTGAAAATCCTAGTGGATTTTCAGAAAAGCTGATCTTGAGGCCGAGGCTATGAGATTTGAACTAGATGCAGCTGAGGTATCAAATTAAATTCATTTTTTCAATTTATTGAGTTCACAGGATTTTCAGGAAATTTGACTTCTGACCTTAAACTTGGGTTCAAGGCCACAGGGATTCACCTACGGTATCAGTTTGAAAGTCTTATGTCACCTTGTTCTCAACTTATCACATTTACAAACTTGGGGGTGCATGCCCCCCGCCCGTCCAAATACTGCACATGCACGGAAGGATGTGAAACCAAACAAACTTAATCAAAAGTTTAGGAACACTTTAATCTTTCTTTAGAGTCAAAGTACTGATACTTCTACTGTCCTCCACACCCAAGATTGCTTTGCAAACAGGAACTGCTGATATTTGATTCATACCAGTTAAAAGTTTCCAAAACCGGTGTTAGAGTTCAAGCCCTAAACAAAGCCCTAAGTGAGGAGATCTCAGGTAACTTATCCACCATTGAAGAACTTTTAACTACTTCTATCACAAACCGCTGTAAAGCTCCAGGAGATCATTGCTCACTTGAAATTTGATTCATCATGGCTTCATTGTACTTGACATTCAGATATAAACTTGGCATTTACAAAAAGCCAAGGGAATCATGCAAATGAGTGAGTGATTTATGTAAACTACTGATAGCAGAGTAGTGGGAGTGAAAACTGACAGATGAGTCAGCAGACAGGAGATGGAAAAATGTAACTTGTTGTTCTGTCAACAATGACATGAAACAGAAGAACTTTGGTACACAGAAAACAGCGCTAAGTATAATAGACGAAGGAGCTCAAAGAATTCTGTGGGGGCTGGAAATCGTGCCAAACACCAGAACAATACAAATATTCAAAGCTTTGTCAGACTCATCAATTATCAAGGTTAGAAAAAACTGCTCAGATCCTGATTTTAAAACTTTTGAGTTATCTTAGACCTTCTGTATGGACATTGGAACACTGGTTAGAACAATGACCCCTCACCCACCGCATAGTGTATAATACACACAAAAAAAAAGGTAATTCTGATAAATATGTTGGTGTACACTTTTCTGTAATTATAACTTTGGTCATAGTATATCTTCTCCTTTCCTCTCTATCAATAGAAACATCCAGCAATGAGTTAGACTTCTAGGAAGCAAGAATTTTTTTATGATTCAGCACTGTTGTTTGTGTGTGTGTGTGTGTGTGTGTGTGTGTGTGTGTGTGTGTGTGTGTGTGTATGTGAGTGAGTGTGAGAGAGAGAGAGAGTTTGGGGGGCATGTTTGTGAGTATTAAACCAATTTTTTAGTTTTAGACCTGCAACTCGAGAAAAGTTAAAAGGTTAAAAAGTCAGGTAAAACCAACTTCCTTTGTGTACATGTGCGCGCGTGTGTGCATTGATGATCTCTCGTCCTTTCTCCACTGACCTTCCCAGTGACAGAGCTGTCTTAAAACTGATTGGTGAAACTCTAATAAATCAAATTGAGCTTGGCCTTGAGGACCTGTGTGTGTTTATGGCAGTGTGTGCATGTGTGTGTATGTGTGTTTGTTTGTTTTAGAGGTCCACAATTAGTGGACAACAGAATAGTGTTGATCCAGCACATCCAGTGTGTTTATGTGTATGGGTGTGGGTGTGTGTGTGTGTGTGTGTGTGTGGGGGGGGGGGGGGGGTAAATGCATTAAGAAGAATGAATGACGACTTTGGTAAACGTAAACAGGTTTTGACCTGTTTTGAATTGCACATACATAACAAGGTTAAGGTCCTAACAATATAAAGCACCTAGAGGGGCAACTGTTGTTGTGAATTGACGCAATATAAATAAAGCCAAATTGCACTGAACTGAATTGAAGTGAAGGTTGGGATTTTATTTATTTATTTTGTTTGCCATTAATATAGCATTACTGCACTCTACTGCAGGAACTTATCAACATCCCACAGATGTAAATTACTACAAAAAATTTTAGGCACTAGAAATATGTTTATAGTCTTATCCATCCCACAATACCATTAGCAAGGTATTTAACTGGTAATAAGGTCATACTACAGCATGAAAGCATACAAACAACATAATTATAGTCATACAGTATATTTTCAGCAAAAGGAAGACGAAAAACCTGGTACATAACAAGTGTTCCTGTGCTGGTACACATTAGCATAAAAGGTTATACAAAAAGTACACAATGCACTATGAAGAGGCTCTCACTGTACTTGGATGAGGGTCATAGGATCAACATTATCAAGCATTAAACAACAAAATGCAAACACATTATATGTCTCTGCTTATCCTCAAGTTCATTAAGCAAATTAGCATCCTCTGTTTGAGTTTTTTGGATCAATGACACATGCATCCAATGAATCTGAGAACTGACTCTAATTTTAATATCAATAATAGCTTTTAAGCTAAAATGAGCTTCAAGGCATAGTTGTTTTTTTTTTTTAAACAGTTTGGATCACAACCTTAATTATTGCAGTGATTCTGAAAACAAAGTTCTTTTAAGATCACGTCTGAAGATAACATGTCAGGGATGCATCTTTGCCCCTCAGCCGTAAAAGTCAGTTTGAATCTTAGTTACTTTGACCTCAAGGTCAAAGCAAGTTTTCTGAAAATCTTGTGACCAGAGCAATCAACTTCAAAGCTCAGCACATCTGTGTTGAGCTAAGTTGTATAACATTTTTAATGGCAGAGGCGCAGTATTATGAACTGTAATAAAAACAAGAGAAATATTTTAATACAGATTTAGATTCTCAAAAATGAATATTTTACATTTTCTAAGGACGTCACAGTGTTGCCACTGTTGCCAGTTCCTGTGCCTCTGCACAAAAGTCTTCAAAAGAGCATCATACTTACTATCAAAAAGACAAATAAACCTTAGACCAAAACAATACAAGTGTTTCAATGACGTGTCAATGACCATTTTAAAAAATATACAGTATATACAGTCCATTTAAAAAAAGTAATGTGTTAATTTAAATTTTTATTTGTCATTAATATTTGGAATTTTTACTCTTTTCATCTTGTAGAAATAAGACATTAACCACAATTGACACACTGTTTATTTCCCTGAAAACTCATGTCATGGCTTGACCTCGTGCCCAGAACCTCAAGAAAAAACAAGCATCCATGGTAGGTGCTCTAAAGCAAACGACACAGACTCTGCAAGATTAAGCTGACCTTGTGCCAAGTCCAGTGCAGATCAATGAAGTCAAATCACCCCACAGTAATATGAAATGGACTTACTCCCTGCTCTGTGTGTGCAGAATTAACATGCAGATAAGCTCCCCGAGTTCAACGATGCGCATTCATTAAAATGTCCACCTTCTGAGTCTTGCAAGAGAAAAGCCCAGCTTTACACTAAAATTAGCTTTATTTCCTGAGTGTTTAATTATACCAAAGTTGGACATGTGCACGCACATAACTGTAAAAAAATAAAAAAATCACACAGGATGTTTCTCTCAGTGATCCCATGTGTGCAGGATTAGCAATTAAAGCTAACACCATACGGTAATTGGCTGTGATTATAATGATGGAACAAATGCGATCTCCAGGCACTGTTGGAAATATCATAATTAGGATTTTAGCGCGCGCGCGCACACACACACACACACACAATTTGCATGCATCAAAATCTTGATGCTGATATCAGTGATTATTTTTTTTACCATTAAGCATAGTTCTGACACAACTGGAAATTTATGGGAATAGATGAGAAAAAAAATCAACTGCAAATAAAACATAATAAGGCAAATGTCTGAGACAAGCTGACAAGTTAAATACTGTTGTAAGATTAGGTTTTTAAGGCAGTCACCCTTGCGCCTCAGTGATACACAGTATGATCCATGGCGTGATTTTATATATTTCACCACGGCCATCCTACATTATGTAATTTCCTGTTTGCTGATCTTGGCTTCATTCATGTTACTTTTGTAGATACAGTGCTGTGAAAAAGTATTTTCCCCATACTGATTTCTTATTTTTTGCATATTTATCACATTTACACTTACATCAAACAAATTGGAATATTAGATAAAGTATACACAAAATGCACTTTTTAAATAATGATTTAATTTTTTAACAGGCCCTATGTGAAAAAGCCCATAGAATAAATTCTAATAACTACTTGTGCCACCCAGTAAGAACTGCACACAAGTATTTATTTGATAATTGACTCTTTCATACTGCGGGGGAGGGATTTTGGTCCAGTCCTCTTTGGATCCATGTATTCTCTTCTGCTTATCCTTATCAGGGTCACAAGAGGGCTGATATCTATCCCAGCTACCGCGAGACATGGAGTACACTCTGGACAGGTCATCAGCCTGACACATGGCTAACACAGAGAGACATTCGCACTTACATTCACACCTATGGGTAATTTAGAATCACTGATTAACTTAACCCCATTAACTGCATGTCTATGGACTGTGGGAGGAAGCCAGAGAGCCCACGCAAACACCGGGAGAACATCCAAACAGAAAAGCCCCGGCCTGGTGGTGGAGTCAAACTTAGGACCTTCTTGCTGTGAGGCAACAGCAAGAAGTCTGCGTCTCGATGATCATCAAGATGTTTTTTGGCAAATGTGACATGAGCTTAGTAAAAAAATTTCTTTTTGTTCTGCAGTGGTTTTCACCTTGGAATCCTCCCATGGATGCCAGTCTCTTTCTTGTTGTTGAATCATAAAAACTGACTTTAACTGAGGCCTACACTTCTTTAGATGCAATTTTAAAATCAATCTAAATGATCACCAGTTCATTATGTTATGTTTCAAAATCCTTGTCTTACAAATATTGATCATGTGAAGCGCCTGAAAAAGGGAAGAGATGTGCTTTCAGGAAGATCTGTCAGAGAAGTGTGTTTGAATTGAAAGAAATTGTGACTCGGAAGGGAGACCACAATGTGAATTATATCATAAAAAATTGAATTTCAGTCTGGAAGATGACGGGTGATTCTGCCCCCAGTGAGGAAAGGTCATTTCACCACCAGGGGAGGCAGCAGGGAGAAACACTTCATAATGATAAATAGATGAGACAGCAGCACATTTGGGATTAGAGTTACTTCGACAAACTGTGCTCACAACCCAAGGTGGTAATGCTGTGATAGAAAGAATCACTATGGGCTTACAGTCAATACTCTCACAGTCAGCCCCATGGCTCAAGCTCAGATACATTCACAAACATTATTGACCTTTAAAACTATAAAGATGGCTTCTGCATCTCCAGAGCTTTGCATTATAGAGAAAACAGGTCTCTCTTACTCTATAAAAGAGAGAGACTTGTCATGATGGTTATGAAAAAAAGTACTGAAAAACAAGCAAAAAGGATTATTTCCTTATTTAGCAACTTCTATTTGGTGATATAGCTTTGTCCAAACAGTTCCCAAGAGATCACTTTACACATTTCCAAGTAAATTTCAAGAATAGAAGAAGAGAGCCTGAGGCATTGAGGCCCCAATACAGTAGAATAAGACATCATAATGACAGACATGACATGATTCAGATATAGCATAAAAAAGCGGAGGCTGCAAATGGGCTTTCAGGTTTGAAGCAACTATGGGCAGTTTAAAGCAGTTTACACAGCGGCCCTCGAGAAGATCTGCCAATCGGTTGTTTGGAAGAACATCAGTTTAGCCAACGGCTGATCTGGGCTTTGGAGTTGCCAGGCTTGCAGATTAGCTTAGCTCTCCTCCTTTTAAAGGATACATTTAACAAAAGATTATATGAGTACAAATATGTATAGAATAATGTATACAGAAAACGAATCGTGTATGACTTTTGCATTGCAAGAAGTTCTGCAATGACCATCAAACTCTTCATGATGCCACTGGCTGATACAGTAGCAGGAGGTACTAAACCTAAGACTGTTACAATTTTGTCTCAGTTATCAAACTAATATTAGCCTTAAACCTAAGAGTAAATCACAGATAGCAGCATAAAACATAGAAGAAACTGAAGAAATAGGATAATGAAATCAGTGAGAATAAGTATTAATTGCACAGGAAATGATAGATTATTTGACCAAAGTGTAATCTGTTTTTGACAGCCATGCACAACAATACTGCAAGTAACTTAAATACAATTCATATTGCCCATTTCAGTATCGCTCCTGCTCTCATCTGTCTTCAGTAGTGACCCATCTGTGTAATGACTCCAGGATATAATGCTATAATGCCAGACTGTAGGGAAAGGCCCTCGGGCAGAGTTTAAGATAAAGGGTGACCAGCATATTTGCAGTTAATGCCTCACAGCTGTTGAGCTCATTTCTGGGTAACTGAGGATTGCAAACTCAAGACATTTAAATCACCTCTAATCACATTAGTCCTATTTTTTAAGTTTGTTTAGTAGCTAACCACCTATACAGTTGGTGGGTGTAAGATTGCACACATGAGTCTGCTGCATGAGCTGCTTATGTCGATATGACAGATTCTATGCTAATTTCTGAGACAGTAGTTAAACATATAAACAGTGCATCCCACCAAGCAGCATGGTACAGATTTAGACAGTTAATGATTATCAAACAGCAGTGGGAAGACTTGAGGTGGAGCTGGTATTCAACTCATTGGGTATGTATGAAAGAAGGATCTGAACTTTTTGAACTGCCAAGGACAGTGTCTTAACCCTTTTTAGTGAATACAGCTAATTTGTGCATTTGTTGCTCTGTGCGTGTGAGTGTGTGAGAAAAAGAGAAAGGAAACATGGGTGTTTGTCAGAGATAACAAGACAAAACTGGACTAATGTGGTAAAATGAAGAATCCCCCTACACACACACACACACACACACACACACGCACACACACAGGGTGATACACTGTCATGGTGTGTATGAGATGTGCCCATTAAATAACAGGAAAAGGTTTATTTAAGTCGAACCAGTGTTAGGCTCATTATTTATTAGCCACAACCCATGTTGAATATGTTGAACATTTGACCTTCAAGCAGAGGCTGGCAATTATTTTCTTACCTTGCGCTCTCTTGGACGCATATATGTTTGGACTTGAATGGATGATGTGTTCCACAGGCATAAGGAATATTTCCATCACTCTCTCCCTCTCGTTCTCTCTCTAGCATATATACATATATCACACACACACACACACACACACACACACACACACACACACACTTACTTTTATTTTTATGTTTTCAGTAGATTAGCTAAATCTGGTGAATGTAACATTTGATGAGTGCATGAGCTCAAACATAAACAAGAGTATTTGCGATGCATATACAGAACCACACGTTAAACTTTGACACAAAAAACAACCTTGGTAGCTAGTTGAAATTCCTTCATTGGAGATGTTTCTTTCCCTACCCAGTCCATTCTTAAAGCCCAAGACCTTATGACACAAGTACACATGCAGCCCCAAATGTACACAGAATTGTTGCTTGAGGTAACAGCTGTGGCCGGATGTGAGGATAAACTCAGATCCTTGAAAGGCACAGAGACATATACTTTCACTTGGGTTTTTGGCTTGATGTATAACTGAAGAGTCAAGCTGCACCCCCGAGCGAGGCTAGAGGCTGGGCTAAAACACACACTTGCACATACACACCAGTTCACACTTCACACATAAATCTGCATGGAATTAAGACTGGAAATTCACAAACAATCATAAAAATTACACGTCAAGAGCCTAACTCAAAGAAATGCAAATAGCTTATTAAAAATGACAATAAAACAAAAACTCACATCTTTGTACTTGATACATGTTTAATCTGACCTGGTTTATTTTGAACTTGGCCGTTACAGCTAAATGCCTAGCCCTACCTTACCCTACCCTAATTTGACCCAAGTGTAATTTTAACCCTAAAAACAGCCTTTAAAAGTCTTTTTGAAGGAAGAACTGGCCAAACATCACACACACACGTTAAGTTAAGCTCAAGTTTTCAGTTTGAGAAGTGAAGGATAAAAACAACACTTTCTATTTAAGCTAATGCCATCCATCTCCACCTCTACCCTTTTGCATTTTTCTTGGTCTCTTTCTTTAGCCTTGTTTGTTTGTCATTCCTTCTCCTAACGCCACCTTTTACCCATTGTTTTACCAACAGATCAGCACAGAGCCATGTGACTGATGCCACTTCAAGTCCCAGCAGCCTACGAGCTGCATTCATGTATAGTCACTGAGATTTGGTGAACTGTGCAGAGAAATGTGGCTTTGGAGTCCAGAGCAAGAAAGAAAAACAGGGAGAGCCCATTTATCTGTTACTATAGAAACAGTATCTCGTTAGACTATAACCTGAGGATGATAAATATACTATGAATATTAAGTACATTCAAGATCCATTACACTTCACTGCAGTCAGAATCTTAAACGTTTACAGTAGTCATCCAAAAACCACATACAAGTCGAGTTGATCACAACAACCCATTTCTGGCCTCTGACTCTTCCAATGAGGGTATAGTGAAGTTCATATCACAAACCATTTTGTTGAAGTTAGAGAAAGAATGCAGCCGCCCACCTGATGCTTTTCTTCAAAACTTTTCGTGGCGCAATAAAAGTGCCACTGTTGCCTTTTCTACTCTTACTGGAAGAAGACAGTATCTACCCACTGCTTGTCAAACATTGTCAGGAAAAGTGAACATAAAAAAAATAGTACACAATTAAAGAATTGAATGCAATGCATGAATTAATGTTTGAAAGCATGTATAGCAGAGGTGGACAACTGCAGGCTTCAAGGGCCGGTGTCCTGCAGGTTTTAGCACCCTGGGTTAACACACCTGAATCAAATGATTAGTTCATTACCAGGTGCCTGGAGAACTTCAAGACATGTTGAGGAGGTAATTTAGCCATTTAAATCACATGTGTTGGATCAAGGGCTCATCTAAACCCTACAGGGCACCGGTCCTTGAGCCCTGGAGTTGCTCACCCCTGTTGTATAGCATAAATTGGGGGTATTGGGTGAGGTTCAGTGAATGGATGCATATAGCATTTGGCTGTGCTACACGTTTCTTTAAAGGCAAGTTAAAGGAATTATATGCTGATGAGTTGAAGAAGGCTACTTTAGGTTTGTTAATCTGCCACCCAGCTAGTTTAATATAATAAATATGTCATACAAATTATAATTTAATTACCTTCATCTTCAGTATGAATGTGATAATAACTAAAAAAGTGGCTCAAAAATTAGTTTAAGGGAGGTGCTCATCAGAACTACAAGCTGGGTTAGTATAGCTGTCATGGTTTGCAGGAATTTGACCCAAACAACAGACTCAAAACAAAAGCTAAAAGAACACAAAAACTAGCCTTTATTAAGGTTGGCTGCAGATAGTACAAAAAAAAACTCAAACAGGCATGAGACAATGAAGCAGTAACAACCAGTGCAGGCTAACACAACAAGCACACACAACAAATAAACACAAGAGCAGGGCTATACATACGGAGACACTGAGGGTAATCAGGGCAAACAAGGATACAAGTGGGAAATGAGGAACAGCTTAATCTAATCAATACAAATGACACAAAGGAAATAAAACTAACAACAAGGCACAGAAGACGGAGGACTATGCAAGTACAACTGGAAATAACTAAATGAAATACTGAACACAGAGATGACAATTTGACATTAAGAGATAAGAAGGTATAGGTGAGTGAAGAATAAACAAAAACACCAGAAATCAATTATTTACACCATGAAGTGCAAAAGCCTGAACACTAAATCAGGAAAGTATAAACTAAATATCAAAATGGAAAAAGGGAAAAAAAAAAAGATCATGACATTTGGGTGATTTCTAAGTTGTTTCATTTCTGTTTAGATTTCATTTTAAAAAAAAATTTACTTTCATTTCAGCTTTTATTCAATTTTAAAACCACACAAGGTGTTACAATAAAAACACTTGTCATGTAGTCATCCCTGTCTGAATAATTATACTATTGTAATTGCGGACTGATTTGACCAAAATGACTTAAGAACTTTTACAAAATACATTAACTGTATCCAACTGTTGTGATTCAGCACTAAATGAAAGGCTTGAGAACACATGGTATAGACTGTAATTCTTATTGTGAGAATTGCCATCAGTAATACAGTAACACAGTCAGATGATGCACGACTTGTTTGTATATCAACTTTTGATTCAGGACTCGCCAGCGAATTTTGTGGAGCGAGAGAGCTGCAATGAATAATAGATGTATTTTGGAAAATGAGTGTGATCCTTTAATTTCTTAAAGGAAAATAAACAAAATGGATAATTTAACAATTACCAGAAAACTCTTGTTGCCTTTCCTCCAGTCTTACTCTGCCTTGTTTGGTTTTTGCGACTTTCATAGTAAGGGAAAACACTACTCTAACACCACTCTAAACTTTGTGGCAGGGTACCTTTCATTTCTGGCCTCATTTTGTTGTTTGGTGGTTTGTCTTCTTCAGGCAACAGGGACCACAATAAGCACATTACAGCCTTTCATCATAGAAAATAATTTCTGGAGTGCTTTGAACATCAGACTGTGATGATGTATGTTTAATATTTTAAAAGCAGCTTCAGGGTTTTGGGCACCATATTTCAATAGTTTCCAAAGTATAGATAGTTCTCATTTTACAGTGTCCAACCAAATTGAACTTCCTAGAAATAAACACCATTACTTGCAAGAGCACGGCATTGTTATTTGCTATTTATCTGATGTTATTTGAAATTCGATGTAAAAATTTAGAACGATTTTCTGGCAAAAAATGTGGTTAATTTGAAGAAGTAAAACACCAGCAAACTGCTATAAATCCCAGTGCTGAGGTCTCACTGAGTAAGCCATTTAATATACCACTAAATACTGGCCACTGGAGCATGCTGTCTTTGTATAGAACAATGTGAGATGTATTAAACATGTAAGTGTGTGAGTGCAGGGATTAAATGAATGCATTGCTTTTATCCTTACTGTTGTCATTTGATTGAATTTCCTCACCATATTCATTGGGATGCACTTGGTCCAATCCTGCAATAGGTTTAAAAAGATTTCCCTTACAGCCATGGACATATTGTCACATAATAGCCTTTTAAGTCCAAGTTTCTTTGACTTAAATTAATATAAAATAAACTCCCCACAATTTTAGAGAAGAAATAGACAGTCCAAGTCCAGTCAGGCCTCGAGCAAAACAGTACAACGGTCAAGGAAAACAGAACAAGAAAAAAGGTAAGTTCCTTCAGTATCACTGCAGTGTAGAGAGACCTATTGCTGAGGCACAATTAACTGTTGCAACAAATAAAGTTACAACAACACTAGCTTCATCAAGTTTACACTAATTACCTGCAAACTCTACTTACCACTGTGTGACCTTTGGCACAATGGCAATTATTTGATGTCCAGCACCCTTTGCAAGAAGATCTATTATTTACTGTCCCATTTTTTTTTTAATTCTGCAAAACAGTAAATAAGAAAGGCAAGTAAGAAATGAATGAAATAAAAGAATAAAGTTATAGAAGCTGCATGTGTTTGGTAAGTGGCTGAGACAAGGATTCTGACGATATTACAGCTTCTAATGGTGATAGTTACATGTTCGACAGCCCACCATTCACCACTGGCTTCACCACAGATAAGTCTTCAATTCCCACTCAGGGCAACATTAGCTGTCTCCACTGCGTCCACAGGTTGCCTATAAATCATTGCCATGCAGGCCAACAAGGCAGTAATAGAGACAGATAGTCCCTCTTAGACTGCATTAATGAACTGTTGTTCCTGGAACCAGGGAAGCCAATGAACGGATCAATACTGCATTGTTTTCTGCTCTGCAATCACTGCAGACTCAACATCTCAGCTCAGCTCAGGTAGGCAATTAATAAGAGGGCAACCTACATTTCATTAAATAAAAAATTTATAGATCCTCAAGAATGAATGTATCCGCCTCCATTTTGAGCTGACTAGAGGTGGAATGGCTGTAGTCCAACTTTCCTATTCGGGCTGCATTTATCTGCTCATTTCACTTTTTTTCAGTTCCAACATTCATGATGATATTTTTAAAAATGCACAAGTGTACACAAAATTCCAGTTAATTTGTAGCTCAAGCACAAGCTTGAGAATCAGCATATATCACACATTCAAATCAACAATAAATACTGAATGAATTACTGTCTATTTTAGGTCTTTCTAGAGAACCTTTTACATTTTTTATCACAATGCAGCACATAATTTTCTAAACCAATACAGACCCACACATCATCAATAATCAAGGTTCTGCTAATTGATTTTTCTGATACCCTGAAGAAGTGAATCAATACCAATAGCTATACTAGTTAAAATGTAAATGACAAAAAGTCAGCAAAAAAAATCCTATTTTTTGTCATCTTTAACTAATCTACCAACTTCATAATTCTTCATAATGTTGTGATTCACCTTTTTTTTCTTTTTCATTTCCTGTCATGTCTGCTGTTCCCTCCCTGACTTTCCCTTCTTTCTTCCTTTCATTCCTTATCATCCCTCCTTTTTCTCTTCTAACATTCCCTAGAGTTCTTGTTTCATAGAACCCTCTCCTTTTTCTTCTCTTCCTCTCCATTTGATTTTCTACCCTTTAAACTTCTGCTCTTTTTACCCACCGATTTTCCCTGTCTCCCATTTTCATGACTTTTTAATTGCATTTCATTCTCTCTTCCTCCATTTTCCCTTTCCTACTCCCGTATTCTCTTCTTTTCATTCTTTTCTTTCACGCTGTCGCAACTCTTCTTCCTTCTGCACCTTCCCTTTCTCCTCCATCCTCATCATCATCCCTCCTCTTCCTCCCTCCCTTGTATCCCCTCCCCTCTCTCTCACAGCATTTCCTGAATTCCTTGTTCTCCAGATGATGAACGAGTGGTTGTTCCACTCATCCATCTACCGGGCAGCCTCATCTATCTATCTACTGCCTGCCCACACACACACACACACACACACACACGGCATATAAAACCCCCCACAAACATGCACACTGGAACACACAACCAACATGAAACCCAGACACAAACTGAAAGTGTCTACAATGAAATGAAGTGTATTTGAATATACTTGGCCCTGCACACAAACATGCAAACACACACACATGTATATATCCTCCAGCAGGATGTGTCAGTACAGCTTCTGATTAAAGAGCCTCTATAGAAAATCAATACCTCTTTCATTACAGCCTTACCTCTCTTTGTCTCTCTCTCTCTTTCTCCACCTTCAGTCCTTTTCTCTCCATCAAGGCTTCCCTGCCTCATCCCTCCAGCTCTTCACTTTGCTTTGTTTCAAAAATGTTTTATTGTAAAAGCATTGGAGTGGAGTACAACAAATGGACTGTTGACAAATCATAATATACAAACTGCTGTACAGTATAGTCAAGTAAATAAAAGCATGAGTTCAGTTGTGCAGTTTTTATTGATTTAATATCAAGTTGTACTTGTACCTCAAGTTCAAAAAGTAGACCTTACTCTTAGGTCGTATAATGAAAAAAGGGCCCTTTTTCACAGCAAGCCAACAAACCATTTGAAATCACTCCTGATTTAAAGTTGCTCTTCTTTGTCCATCAGAAGAATGAAGGACTAAAAGCATAATAATTCTTCACAACTGAGGCACCAGGAAACGAGACACAACAACATCATCATTTTTCAGTCTGTCTATTGATAAAATTAAATCATCAGACCAATAAATAAATACATCCATTGCTCGTCCTGCTTGGTAAACAACCATATCATCAAAGTGCCACACCTCCGGTGCATAATGCAGGGTCTCCCATATAAATTCTAAGCCACCACCATTCTCACAAGCTGAGTAGTGTTTAACATGAAAATCAGTCTAACCATAATGTTTAAGAATTGCAGTGTACTCCTTTTAGAGCCAAATTAAGATGAAAATTTTTTACATTTATCAACTTGAATTAGCAGCTTAGCAACCAGTTTGCCTCCTTTGGTCAGCTGTAAGCTTTTTATTGAACCCCTTTTTTGTAATTCAATTTCTTTTCACTAGACATTGTTCAAGGGACCACAGGAGTAGAACATATTAACCTGTTATTTCACGTGTAGCTTTGTGGTAGTCGTATAATGAATATTAGTAAAAAATGTAAGCAGTAGTGAACTGATTAATTAGATGTGATCAGACATTATTAAATTGCTCTGAAAATGCTTTAGTTTTAAGTCAAGAGTGTGTCTTGTGGCTTTACCATAGTGATGGCCGTTGAGGGTCATGTCAGTGTGGTAACTACTGTGCTTTCATCAAAGTGAGCGGAAATATTTTACATGGCCACAGAAATACACCTGAGTATGCCGAGGTCTGTGTCCTTGATTAATAAAAGCACAGTCATAAATACCTTATAATTTATATACATACGACTTGTCTAAACTGATTTCTTTCTTGTGTTTTACTTGTTTTTCACCACCTTCACCTTTGCAGTTGTGGATTATGGGATCAACACTTAATTCAGCCCCCTAGAGGAGATTAAAGACTGAGCTGTTAAAATCCGTCCACTCTGGATTTGTCTGGTAAAATGTACTCCAAACCTTGCATCAATTGGGATGGAATTTATGCTGTAGTGACCTGTTTTAACATATTTACATGACAGAGTGCATTTTTTTAAGCGTTTCTTCTAAGCACTGACAGAAGACACTACAGCTGAGTGTGGGTTTTGCAGGTTACAGATGCATCACAATCTTCCCATCAAACAAATGAACTGAAAAGTAGGAGTTTTGTGTTTGATTTGCTTCATTAGCACAAATGCAGACTTTGTCGTTATTCATACCACATCACTTAAAAACAGTAAAATTGTGGGAAGAATCATGTTATTTTTTGCATTACCTCACATATAGTGTGTTGTTTTTTAAAGTCACTGTCAGTGGACATATTCTCATGCATTAGTATAAGGACATGTTTTACAGCAACCTTGAATTCTAATGAGAAACTTTGAAAGCTCTGATTATAATTCCTGCTCAATCACACTACATTTACACATAATCAACATACACCCATGCATACATGCGTGATTACCACACGGGGAAATTTTGGATTTAACATAGCCTACTCACCTAGACTCACCAAAACACACTCATTCTTAAAAACAAATGCTCCATTGCTACTTGATTTCAACCGAATCCCTCACAAACACACTCATACTGAAGGCTGAGTGCTTTCTGTCTTGCACATGGATCAGTGCCGGTCTAAGTCAATTGTCATTGGCAGCTGATTCCTTTCTGTCTCTCCTAACCAAGTCATTTGCAGTCCATTCCAATCAAAACAAACTGAGATGGACTTGCAATGCTGGGCTCATCAGTTGCTTCTGACCTGACATCAGCCCATGCGCGGCACACATCTCAATTATTTTCTAATTTTAGCTTGTTTTTCATCTGGAATACTGAGGCCCGAGGTATAGGCAGGATTATAATGTATTTGGGATTCTTGAGAATAAACTTATGTTACATCCTGTGAGGTAAGGCTCAGATCAGGATCTATCCTGATTTGGGGTTATGATACTCATATAGGAGAAATATAAATCCCCCAAAAGATGGGCCCCATAATTAGAAGACATGCTTTGTTATTTTTATAGTAATATAATTATTAGACATTTTTTAAAATCACCTTGATTTAAGATATTTCTCATCAAAATATGTTAAAATTAAAGATATTCTATATCTCTAGTTTGTATATTTTTGATGTCTTCATGATTAAAGTACCCAACAAAATATCAAACATTTAAAAAAAGCCTTTTTTTTAAAAAATATGTTTAGCAGTCATATTTATACAAACCTAATACCAATGATGGAAAACATTTTTCCAGTGTAATATTAATAACAAAAATGACTAATTTTACTATTTTGCTGCAAATCATACACAGATATTTGGTATTCAGCTAAAAAACAATAATACAATGTTTCACCCAGGAAAAGTGCAGAAATGTGAGGACATCCAGGCAGAATGCAGAAGGATGCTGGAGACTGTGAGCATACATGAAAGGATGAAGACAGCATGCTGTAATCTGGTCCAATGTGTCTTTTTGGAGTGGAAGAACTGACCTTGTTTCTCTCAGCGTCAATACAAAGTTGAAATAAGTCCCCAAAATCATGATAAATAAATAAATAATAAACTTATTTTTGATAGAAACAGTTGACCAATGCCATTTAAGCTAGCTACTTTAGTGCTCAAAAGAAAACCTAAATCCATAGACACATTCACCACTATGTATCCATTACATGCACATTACATCAACACCAAATTGAACCCCAAAAAAGTAAAACAACTTTCATAATGACTAACCTAACTCTTCTTTGGCATGTTGGGAAAAATCACAGAAGAGTAACCAAGATGAAAACGTGTGGTGAAGCTGAGTATAAGATTCCTTTTATTTATTTATTTTTATTGTTAACAGAAATTTTAGAGTGTGGCCTGTGAACCTTTCTCTGCTTATGAAGTAGGACATGCAAGGAATAGGTTGAGAAGCACTTGTCTAAATCAGACATTCATCTTTTTTATTGGTATGGTACAAGGCACATGTTCATGTCTGACTGCAGTGATAACTCTGATTTTGTCTTAAAAGAACCAAAAAATATATAATTCCTTGTGCTCTAAAGTGCTCAATCTATTTCATTAGCTAACCTTGGTGATGTTAGAATACAGTGTGTTGCTTGCTGGGGAACTGCTGGTGGAGGTTGGTTGATGAGAGAGCCAAACATGTGATAAAAACCGTGGGTTTCAAAAGAATGAATAGTAGAGCCCCTGTAGAAAACTGAACCACATCTGAGTTTCTCTCTGATATTTATTATAACCATAAACCATACTCACTCAGAGGAGCCACTGATTTATTTCTAAAAATGACGTCTGATATGAAAGTTTCATCTAAAATACGAGTGTGCATAGAGACACTTTACAAAGTATTTCTGTTGTCAGTTGATGGTGATGGAATCAGACTATACAAGTTGCTGAATATAAACTCATGAAGTTAATTTGATCATTTTTACTTCTAAAGTTAACAGCAGTCAAAAAAAATTATTTTTTTCTTTTTGCTTATTTAGAGTTAATAAAACTGTCACAGCTATCGATATGAAAAGTGACTTCTGAAACAAATAACAGCAAAACTGAATGATACAAGAATGATGTAAGAGTAAGATTCCATTCTTTTGAGACATTTATTATTTATTGCTTCATTATTATGTAGAACCACGATATTCATTATTTTTCTTAACAAACATGCATAGCTGCACTCTAAACAAACACACATATATATAGAGAGACTGCACAACACACGCTCCTGGCACTCATCATTAAACAATGTAGTTGGCATATTGCTTATACTGCAGCCTCTTTGTGATCAGTCTCTCACCATCGCAGCCCAAAGCTGAGGCTGGATGTTGCACCAATTAGAACCAAACAAACAAATAACAGGCAAACTCAGCTGACAGGGGGGCTGATGTGAACTCAGTGCTCATTTAATGGCCTTTTGTTTTTTTCCTGGAAATTCTCAGTGTCATAATAAAAGATAAAGGAGATTTCACGGATAATAAATAGAAAACACTCAATCACACTGAGTTATGAGGCAACTTTAGTTCTGTTTTATTTCTAAATTAGATTTATTTTTTTGTTAATTAACAGCCCCGTTGTGTCACGGCGGGAGGCAAAACCGAAACTAAAACCTAAACTGGAAAAATCTAGACTATGACAATTTTGACAAAGTTACATGAACGTGACCTCAACAGAGTCATGAAATACTTTAACCTGACATGACATGGAGGGAGATAAACAGACGACCTGACAAAGACTGAATGAAAACACACAGACTAAAAACACACAAGAGCTGCTCAGGGGAAGTGGAAACACTTGGGGAAACAGCTGACTGGAATGAACATAATGACTCCACAGGGGAAGTATAGCAAAACACATACAACATGGAAACACCCGACTCTTCAAAGTAAAACAGGAAACATTGAGAGATGTAGACACTGCAACACAAGCCTGACAATATGGAACAGACATAAAACACAAGGAGAGACACATGAGAACAGATAAGGGAGATGAGAGCACGGGCATAACTAACAATAAAACACTGAGGACAAGACAGACTACATAGAGGAGTAATAGAAGAGTAATAGAAGAAACAAAAACTAGAATGAAATCAACTACATCCTAACAGCAACATGAGAACTTAACATATTTCCAATATAACATAAGAAATCAAAAATACAAAATAAACTCAAAATGCTAGGTCACAGACCCAGCCTGTGACACAGTATTCATTAACATGGGAAGAAGGGTAACAATGTAAAAATGTAGGTTACTGTTTCCACTACTTTGATACTAGGTAGAAATACAGTGGTCCCTTGGTTTTTGCTGGAGTTACATTCTACAAATAACCCGCGACAGGTGAAATCTGTGAAGTAGCCAACTTAATTTTTTACAATTATTATAGATGTTTTAAGGCTGTAAAACCCCTAACTACACACTTTATACACTTTTCTCAGACAGGGATGAACATTTTCACACTTTTCTCTCTTGTTTAAACACCCTCAAAGTTCAAACCTTCATAGAAAAATAAGTCCAGTATTATAGAATAAAACCAAAGATCAAACCCTGTTTTCAGGTCCAGAACATGGGAATAGAGAATTAACCCTTTAAGACCTACCATAGAACCAAGTCCGCCAGAGCTTATCTTTATATTTTTACATGCTGTAGTGCCATTTTTGGGAGCATTTCAAGGTGTTATACATCAATACAACAGTTATAGCCCAAATTTTATTAATATGTATGCATTAAGTCCATAATAACTACATAAATTGCAAAAAAGTGCAATAAACTACAAATAAATTGAAAATCGTTTTTGGATTTTTTCAAATAAATTTCTAGTTAGAGAAATTTAAGAGGTTTATCCCTCAAAACTCTAAATACAAAAAAGTTGCACAAAATAGTTTCCAACAACAAGAAATGTATTTTGAGTGTCTTCATAGTTTTAATTTTGAGATACACCAATTTTTATGTCCTGCAGGGAAAACGAAAATAAATATTATAATGCAAATTTGCAAAAAAAACAAAACGTGAATAAAAATAAACTATTTCCAGCAGTGCAATTTGAGTTCTAAGCATCCCGGAAACTATTCAGAAAAGCATGAAGTCAAACATAATTTTTAAAAACACCAGTATAGGCTTATAAGGCCCCGAAGGTAAAAAACGACATTTTCCGCGAAATTATGTCACTTCCGGTTTCGGGCAGGTAATGGTAGACATGCGATAGTTCGCGCTGATGTCTATTCTAACGTAGGAAGTGTTATGAACAGCTGATCGGATCGGCAAAGCGTGTTTCTGGAATATTATGTTTTTGTTGCTGCAAGTGCTTTTTCTGCAGTTTTTGCAAAGTCATATGTGGAAGGAAACCGTGACCTAGGACAAGCTGATGACATAAGATGTAAGTACAACTCCTCCGGTTTCATATGCAAAAAAACATTATTGCGCTAGCTTACGTGGTTCCGGTTCTACAGGGATTTAAAAATAGTTACGCAAAACGGAGCGTGCCCGCTCCGACCGGCTTTAAAGGGTTAATGAATCAATGGTACGGAAGTAGAAGAAGCAAGAAGAATTAGTTGCGTAAAGTTTGACTTATCTGACTGTTTTGTTTTGCTTAATGCGCCTTATAATCCAAAAAATACGGTATCCTATAGCATGTCCAGAAGTCCAACATTTTGTGCGATGGTTAGCATCTTAGATTTAATATCTATTTCTAAACTTTTGTTTCTACCTAATACAATGGAGGAAAATAAAATTTAGTTTAGTTTAGTTTTTGTGCATGTTTTTTTTTCCAAGTTACAGTTTCCTGCGGTGCCAGAGGAGCTTTTTCCTGTGTTGCAGGAAACTATTCCTTGTGCTTCCTCTCCACTGGCACAGAAAAAATTACTTTAAATGAAATCAACAATCCACCACAAATGTGTATTTTTTCTTTTAAATGTGTCACCACTTCTTTCTGCCCATGTCCTCTCTTTATCTTTCCCTCTACAATCCTCTGATTGTCTGTATGCTTCTCTCCATCTTTCTCCCTGCAGGAAACAGGAAGAAGAAAAACACTACGATAGTAAGATACAACAACTGCGGCTCCTGCCACTGGCTATAAATTGGCATTCCAGTTGATTGGCACTGCAGGCGGTTAACACTGCAGCAGATACAGGATGTTAATGGGAACCACAGCCCGGGGATAAAATCACAGTCTTGACTCTGTGTGTGTGTGTGTGTGTGTGTGTGTGTGTGTGTGTGTGTGTAATTGATGGGCACTTTTAGCATTTCTGTGCAATACTTGTATTTTTCATGCAGACATTTCAAAATCATTAAAATGGACATCTCAGTGTTGTTGCATTTTTATCTATATTACCACAGGCTACAATTGTACCGTGTGTGTCTGACTGATTAATTCTTGAAAAAAAAAATCTGTCAAGCCCAGTTATCTGTCAGTTTAAAGTCATTAGATTCTGTCTTGTGGCCTCCTTGTTTCAGGTTCGGATCGAGTGATGAGAAAGTTGAAAACGAATGCCCTTTATGATCGTTGGGTCTCTCTTGTTGGCTGAAGGTTTGTATATCTGTGTCTCAAAAGCAGTTACCCTAGGTGAAGATGCTCAGTCCAGTGTTTTTAGCATGTGCTTAAACATATTTGTTAAGCACACGCCACTTTAAATAATTTTAACACTTTCTGAGTGGGATTCTTTTTTCACTTTTTCCTCAAGTTTCTTGCCACTTTGCAGATGCAGATTTTGCATAAAATATATTCACATTACACAAATAATTCATATTGGTAAGCAATACACAAAAACGCCAAAGCAACTTTGCAAACCACTGGCAGAACTATTTTTGCTAGGGTTCAACAAAAAAAGAACAAAAAAATAAATACAAAGCCTTCTGGTGAGTAAAACTGAATGTAAACAAGAAAATGCTATGGGGCACCTTGAAGGAAAATTTGAACACGAAGTCATAACCACTCCTGTGTTTACTCATTTCCCCATCTCCCAAGGACAACTCTTCATACTGGATGATCCTACAGGACAGGTTTTACATTAACAAATGCCCACATTCCCTACTACTAATGCAGGAAGTACAATGATATTATGCAGTGCGAGGTGGTAAGGTAGTAGATACCGGGACTGGGGATGCGGGGGTGGATTGAATATGAGTTTAATCTTTAAAGTAACCCTGTGCATGTAGCGTCTGCAGATGCTGCAACATTGATAATCAATGAAAGAGGCTATACCAGAGTGTAAGTGGTGCATATGCACTTCAGGAATGTTCTTCTCAAGAGTAAAAATAGGCCAGTCATTATTTTTTTACATGAGGTGTGCACAGCCCTTTTTACACACATATAAATTATATAGTGTTTGACTAAATGATACTATGAGAATATGGGAAATGTCTCCAGGATTTGTTGTTCGTACTAACTGGCAGTTGCTTAGTAACTTTACACACACATAGTTTACTGCAGTCTGTACACGGTAATTTAACTTTGCTACATAAACTCAGTGGAAAAACTTCACAGTGCAATGCTGGGTCCACATACTAAAGCTCACTGTCTTGTTTTGCCTGTGACTCACAGCCACAGTGTGCTGCACATAAAGATGCTGAAAATATGTGTTCACTGTAGCCACAGGGTACAACTCAAGTTTGCATTGCATCTTCCTTAACAATCCCCTTTTTTTTAATTTCTTAAAATATTCAACCTCACTACTCTCAACCAAGTGTATCTCGTCACCTCATCTTAACCATGTTACACGTGCAAGTATTATTTGGGCAATCGCAAACTCTGTCGAGCATCATCTAAAATTTGTCCTTCAACTTCTGCTGTATTTGTCCTATTCTTATGCTCTTCTCTGTCCTTTTTCCTTTCAGTATGTGTTTTTTGTGTTCTCACACACACACACACACACACACACACACACACACACACACACACACGCACACACACACACACACGCACACACACACACACACACACACACCTGCAGAGAGATGGACATGGTGGACAGAGCCCTGGGGTGAAGAATGCTGAATGTTCAGTTCTGTTCAAGTAAGAAACAAGGTGTGGGGCCCATTTGACCTCAGTTCCACATTCTCTTTTTTCTCCAAAATCACCAGCCTTCATTCTTTTTCTTTTTTTTTCTGGGAGTAAGATTAGATGAGAGGAAACTTTAGTGGGTATGAAGGCCATTCCATATAGCATTGCAACAGAAACAGCACAAATATTAAATAATCAACACCACAAATCTGTTCTTTCTGATTTAGATACTAATCCCTCATCCAGGTGAAACGGCAGCGGTTTCATTTGTAACAGCATCGTCCTGCTGAAACATGACCGTGTATAAAATTTAAAGGTTAGTTTGCTGTTCAGGATAGTTTGTATTTATTTCAAAAGCAAAACATCAATTCAAATGTGGGTTTTTTTTTCTTTTTTCTTTTTCGCTATTGTAGTAAGAGAATTTAGAAGCTGCAGCATTAGTCATTTGGTATTATTTAAAGAACACAAAGAGTTATCTTGCATCAAGATAAACAAGTGCCACCAAATTATTTTTTAATCTCACCAAATAACTACATTAATATTTAAGTAAGGGAGGAGATAGCTCAGCAGGTAGAGCTTTTCCACATGATCAAA
This sequence comes from Perissodus microlepis, assembly GCF_051167445.1. NCBI lineage: Eukaryota > Metazoa > Chordata > Actinopteri > Cichliformes > Cichlidae > Perissodus > Perissodus microlepis. The sequence continues at coordinate 24,757,914 of NC_140465.1, read as the reverse complement.
AGGTCGGGGTTCACCGAACGGCTACTCTGAGGTACCCCTGAGCAAAGTACCATCCCTACACACTGTTCCCCAGGCGCTGGATTGGTGGCTGCCTACTGCTTCACTGAGTGAATGGGTTAAATGCAGAGAGTAATTTCCCTACAGGGGATTAATAAAGTATGCAAAAAAAGAGAACCCAAATGTACACAATTATTTACAACATAGTATAAATATATAACTTGAAATATGTGAGGTATGAACCTTCCTGCACAATCATAGACATTTTTTTCATCCATTCAGTGAAGTCCATTCACCCTTGTAAACCTACCAAGGGCCTTCCATATTTGCTCTTTTTGGAAATTGTTTCCTCAGTAATCTCTAGAAACACAAAGCTTCATATAAATATATGTTTTCAGGGACAAATGTTTTGGTACTGGAACTAATTTAGTTTCCATTTGTGGCCAAGTTTAATTGATCATTCACTTTAAGCAGGATTTGGGTGCAATATAAACAATCTGTGTGGTAGAACAAGAGTCTGTCTTTGCTAAAACTCCATCTTGAAACTACTGGCTATCATCCAACTACAAGTGAGCTTTTTGTTCACTTTTTGAATTTATCTACAGTCATAGACCAGTGAGCAAAATAGGAAGTCTTGGTCCAGATAGTCACTATGTTGAAAGCCCTACAATAATGTGACAGAGGCCAAGGGTTAACTCAAATGAGGCACGGTTGTCTTGCCTTATTACACTGATGGGTTGCACTCACACTGCCTTTAACAATCTGGGTGTGAACCACGCACAGGCTCGTTGTGGATCACAAGATCACCACATAAAGAGTTCACATTGGAACTAAATCAATTTTTTTAAAAGATAATAAATAATGTTACATTTATTTATAGTTTGCTTCTCAAAAATAGGTTCACAAAGTGCTTGAGATATGTGCACCGATTCTGTGGCCTCTAACCCTGTTATTTTTATATCCTTGATCTTTCTCTATCTTTGTTTCAGTTTTTGACTCAAACACAAGTTACTTTCTGACACACAACTAAGCCTCAAATAACACACAAGCACAGGATGTGTTTAAACAGGATTAGATCCATACCATCCCGCAGCCTTATGCTTAAACATAAGCCTGACTAAATACCATAATGAGGCAACTGGATGCAAAGTCATGGCGCTTTTCCTCTATGTGTGGCAACCCACATATACTGCAAACTGCTTATATATGCACACTTCCTTGTAAAAACATTTATAAATCCTGTTTATATTATAAACATTTAAATGCAGGTAAATACATTGAGTGGCTGCACACACACAGATACACCCTGAAGTGTCTTAAAACGGAGCAAGAAGAATAAAAGTGGGTGTGGAAAACAACCAAAAATAACAAAGAGTGATGGCTTAAAATGCAAAGAGCAAACCAGCATAGAAAAGGGAAGAAGGCAAACAAGGCAAAGGCGAAAGACAGCACATGGGAACATGGGAATGTGAAGAGACAGGAGCAGGAGACTGAAAGTCAGGAAGCGTTCATTACGTACGGTGAAACTGAGTGACTGGCATTCGATGGGTGTTGAGTTGGCATCGCCAAGGCAACCAGGAGGCAAGTTATACAGAGAGGAGAATGAGACAAGTTATGCCAATATTGTAACAACAAGATTAATTACCATAATCATTATTACTGTTGCTCAGTCAAAAACAAAATACAAAAGCTCGAAGTCCGACCTAGTCTATGCACAGTGAGTTTAGAATGAGAAAAACTGGGGTTTGAGATTTGCTCCAGTGGATGTTTGGCACTTTACAGCCGGGGCCAATAAGCAGCAGCGACATAAATGAATTACACTAGGAGCAATTAAAGTAATGTAAATAAGGATTATTCTGTTCTTGGGAGGATGTTTTTTCTTGTGATAGAAGGAGCAGATTCGGTCTTTGAGTCATTTAGCTAGAAAAGCCTTTCTGTTTTTTCTATGTGATGATTCAGGAGCTTCTCTATTAAAACACTCGCAAAAATTACCTTTAGACTTCTCAGATGTTTACTTATGCTCCTTCCTTCACTGGTGTTACATTCTTTTACTCTTGTAAAACCAATCACACAGCATGTAATTAGGTTCAGAATACATTCATTGTTTGTGCATACATTTTATATTCAGTTCCTTTATGTACAATTACTTTAATCTATATAAAACCACAGCTGTTCTTATGATCGAGATTTTCTGTATGAGTGTGTGTAGCACTTACGTGGAGTTACATAAAATACCAATGGATAATTACCAAGGTAATAAGTAATTTGGGCTAGTGTCAGAAGACTGAGAACGACTCTTAGAGCTCTGGTACACGAATGGCAGAGAAACCAGACAAACACAGTTGTGTGGCTTTTAAAAATACTTTAGTGATGTTAAGCCTTGTAAAATAAATTTGTAAACAACACAGTAATTCAACAGGTTTTAACAGAATGTCAAGTATAAAAATTTCCCCCAAAGTAGCAAAAAAATAGAATTAAATAAAATTGTGCACAAGTAAAAGAATTAGTCTTTTTTAAGTCCAAATGGTACCGGTGGGGCCCATGACAAACAGGTGTATTCCAACAGAATTCGTCCGACAAGGAGTGTGTGTGCGTGATTGTCTGTCCTACCGTACTACTTGTACAGTAGAGGATTGTAGTCCATCAATGTGCGTGTGAGTGTGCATGTATATGTATATCGTCTCCTAGGATCTTGGGTTGGCTCGCCATCCAGTGAACACTGGAACACTCTGGGTTCTGGAATCGCTGACCTGGTCTTTGGATTCGTCCCATATAAAAACCTGACCTATAAACAATGGCCAAATATATGTCACGTCCCCTTTAAGGATAACTCTCACAAATTAAACTAAAGTAGTGTCACAGTGCAGTAACTACTATTCAGGTCAGCTATCATCAATTCAATCATCATCAGTTCAGTCATGTTGTACAACATTAAAATATCAAGTTTCAAAGTTCAAAGTATCAATATCCAAAATTTCACAGTATCAAGGTTGAATACTTATTTGTAACCTGCAGTAACATTAAAGATTATCTACAAGGTTTCAAACATTCAGGAATTATAGTCACCATATAATTCACTTTCATTGTAAACATTAATTACATCCATCAAAATAACTCACTGTACATATATATCTAATCACAAATAAATAAGTATATTACCCCTTTTAAGAAATGGAATAATATGCAAATGCTTATCAGAAATTGAACAAAGTGCAAATAATCAATTTCAATAACACGTAAACACAAGGACTCAGTCCACAAATAGGAGTATTAAAATAGACGTGCTTAATCCCGCTTGTACCATAGGCCTACTAGTACAAGTGGAAATACACTAAAAATTACCTCCAAGTGTTCAATACTGAGTATTGTAAAACAACTGATTGACATCAAAATTTAAACAGGAAGCAGGATAAAGTCTGCTTACAATTATCTCTCATAAAGTTATTTTAGCTGCTTTAACCATTTACAGCTTTTCACATGTTAATGACTTAGTTAATGATCTAACTAGCATAGCAACAGTGCGTTTCAGAGACATCCAACAACTGTACCCACACTCCGCACATCACGTGTCTGATTAGCCACATTTAGCTTACCGCCGTCGAGTGGATGCTCAGCGTTTACGTGGAGCCACAGCTCAGTAAACCTTCCGGTTTCGCTCTGCTCTTGACGACAACAAGTGCAAATACATAATTTGTGAAAAATATCAGTTTAGATGGTATTTTTTTTTAACTCGTTAGAGGTTAATTTCTCCAGCTTACCGATAACAAAAGTTTTAGTCCGTCTGCTCTGTTCGGCTGTAGAAGCAAGAGACTGAAAACTTGGGAGCTGGTACGAAGGAGGGACAAGAGCTGCCTAGAGCTTCACCGATTGGCTGACATGCGAGGAGTGGAGTAAAACAATAGGCTCTCATCAGAGCTCATCAACCCTCTGAGAAAACTTAACCCTTGTTTGACCAGAGCATATCATATATAATCTGCGTCCCTTCTATGTTTAAATAAATATTTTTATCTCATTTCACTTTCATTAACAGGGACAGTAAGAACAGAACAATGAACATTAAATGTTTTAATTTTTCTTCTCTTTTTGTTTGAGATGATCTTAGGAATTGGGTTACACCCTCCCTTCTTGAATTCATGCAAGTCCCTTTGCATGTCTACTGTGAACTGCATCATCTAAGAACAATAATTCAGCTTTAGCATTTAAAGAGTCAATGAAAGCTGTGGTTAAACCCTGAAATAATGATTTGACCACAGTGACAAGAGGATTTCCCAATTCAGCATAGTCTAGCCTTTTTGGTGGCTGGCGACTTCTTTCTGATCTTCGGACAGGAATTTCTTTGCTTGTTTGTTCATCTCTCTCCTTGTTTACTGTTTCTCTGTCAAATATCAAGTCCTCTCCTTCCTCATCACTCCCTAACATGTCTGGGGGAAGTAGGATTTGTTCATCCCTCATGTCAGGGCGATCCGTAGTAGGCAAGTCTCTTTCCTTTTCAGGTTCGTCATTTCCAGGTAAGTCTCTTTCCTTTTCAGGTTCGTCATTTCCAGGTAAGTCTCTTTCCGTTTCAGGTAAGTCTTCCTCATACGAGGCTTCTCCATAACTCGCGATCTGATTGTCATAAGGTTGGTTATGGTCAGCATGACTGGCTGGAACAACATCGGAGATGGTGTCTGCACAAGCTGGAGTATTACCAGCCAACTTGTCTTGATCTGCAGTCACATCATCTTGACCAAGACTTGATTTATGAGTCAGCAGAACATCTCGCTTGACAATGTACGCCGAGTCATTTGGCACTGATCTATCTGCAAACCAGTGGACTGAAACAATATCATCCTCGTCCGAGGGGTGATCTGCTCTTTCATTGTCTTTGTGAGTGGTCTGTCGCGTTCTGGGCCTTTTCTTCGGTTCTGGTTGTTCAGGCTTCACTTCCTTGGCTGCAGAGAGGAACCCACAAGGGAGTAAGAGGTCTCTGTGTAGGGTGCGTATGGGGCCATCCCCGCCCTCTGGTTTAACGGTGTAGACGGGGAGGTCTCCAGCTCGTTTCACCACCACATAGACGGTCTGCTCCCATTTATCGGCGAGTTTGTGTTTTCCTCGAATGCGTATGTTCCTGACCAGCACTCGGCCCCCGATTTCCAAGGTAGATGTGGTCACATGTTTGTCAAATCTGGTTTTGTTCCTTTCGGCTACCTTTGCAGCACTCTGTGTAGCTATTCTATAGCTCTCCTCAAGATGGGATTTGAGGTCCTTAACATATTGGGAGTGTGACTCGTTTTGTTGTTCTCTCATAGGTAAACCGAAAGCCAAATCGACAGGCAACCGTGGCTGACGCCCAAACATCAGCTCATACGGTATGAATCCAGTTACCTCGTTCTTGGTACAGTTGTACGCATGAACTAAAGGCTTTACAAAATCCTTCCAATGTGACTTTTCTTTGTTCTCCAGAGTTCCAAGCATACTTAAGAGTGTTCGGTTAAAACGCTCCACCGGGTTGCCCCTGGGGTGGTACGGCGTAGTCCGAATCTTCTGTATGCCTGCCACTTCACACAGCCCCTTGATCAGCTGAGACTCAAAATCAGGCCCTTGATCGCTGTGTAATTTTTCAGGAATGCCATAGTGTACTATGAAATGGTCCCACAGACACTTTGCGACAGTCCGAGCTTTTTGGTTCGATGTTGGGATAGCGACTGCATATTTAGTAAAATGATCTGTGATGACAAGAACATCTTTCACATTACTGCTGTCTGGTTCAATGGATAGGAAATCCATGCAGACTAACTCGAGGGGTCTTGTCGTCATGATATTCACCAAAGGTGCAGCCTTCTCAGGTAACGTTTTCCTGCGCACACACCTGTGGCAGGTCTTTATCTTTTTCTCCACATCTGAGGACATTCTCGGCCAATAGAACCTGGTTCTGACCAGATCGAGTGTGCGCTCTATTCCCATATGACCCATGTTGTCATGTAGGCTTGTCAACACAGACTTTCGCAGGTCTTCAGGTAAGACCAACTGGTAATGTTTATTACCGCCTTCATGGCGTGTTCTGTAGAGAATGTCATTGCACAGCTCGAACCTGTTCAACTCTCTCAGCAATAGGACTATGTCTGGAAGTTCTTTCCTCAATGTGGGAGGGGGTTTCTCCCCACTCTCCATCTGGGTGATAATATGTCTGATGCACCGATCAGATCTCTGGCTGTCTCTGAGATCTGCCTGTGAGAGTTTGGGAATGATGTCTAGGCCTCCCAACGTCTCTTCGTGCTCAAAGCTGTCAGGTACAGCACCTTCAGAAATGGCAAGACTTTTGACAAGGGACATACCTGCATCATCACCCAAAGTTTCAGAGGTGGTTGAGTGATAAACAAACTGTCTCTCACAGATAGCATGAACAACGTCCTGATTGACTGAGTCAATATTGTCTGGATCTGACAGATGTTGTTTGGCAAACTGGCATATCCGGTCTCTCTCTTTTTGAGATGTAAGGTCATCAGGTAGCTTGCCATGAGGACGACGCGAGAGTCCATCGGCATCTCCATTTTGTTTTCCAGAACGATACTGGAGTCTGAAATTGAAGGTAGAGAGGGCCGCCAACCACCTGTAACTGGTTGCATCGAGTTTTGCTGACGTGAGAATGTAGGTCAGAGGGTTTGAGTCTGTGACAACGGTGAACTGATTGCCATAGAGGTAGTCACTCAGCTTCTCTGTTACAGCCCACTTTAAAGCCAAAAACTCGAGCTTATGTGCTGGATAGCGGGACTCACTACACGACAAACCTCTACTCGCGTAGGCGATAACCCGCAGCTGTCCCTCCTGCTCCTGGTATAAGGCTGCTCCAAGGCCCGTAGTGCTCGCATCCGTATGAAGGATGTAAGGCAGCTTTGGGTCAGCAAAGGTCAGGACTGGAGGCGACGTTAGCTTGTCAATGATAACCTCAAATGCTTTCTGGCATGCAGGGGTCCACCGTCCATAAAACGGCTCCTTTGGATCATGATACTGATTACTCCTCCCTTTTGATTTGCAATGCTTCCTCAGTGGTGGATAACCGGACGTTAGATCGTTCAGCAGTTTCACAATACTTGAGTAGCCTTTAACAAACCGTCTGTAATACCCACAGAACCCAAGGAAGGATCTCAGCTCCTTAAGGTTCTGAGGGACTGGCCAAGTTTTAAGTGTGGCCGTCTTTTCTGGGTCAGTTTCCACTCCGTGCTGTGAAACAACATGCCCCAAGTACCGAACTGAGGACTGGAAGAACTTGCACTTTTCGGGAGACAGCTTTAACCCATACTCCTTTAAGCGTTCCAGGACTTTCATGAGTCTGGCTTCATGCTCCTCAAGGGTTTTCGAGAAAACTATGAGATCATCCAGGAAAACAACAACTTCCTTCAGATTTATGTCTCCCATGCATCTCTCCATAAGCCTCTGAAAAGTACTTGGCGCGTTTGTCACTCCCTGTGGCATACGGTTGAACTCCCAGAAACCTAGTGGACAGACAAAGGCAGTCTTGGGCTTATCACTCTCTGCAACTTCGATCTGATAATAGCCGGACTTAAGATCGAGTGTACTGAACCACTTGGAACCTGAGAGTGCGGTGAAGGTGTCATCCAGTCTTGGGAGGGCGTATGCGTCCTTCACTGTTTGTAAGTTTAACTTACGGTAGTCAACACACAGACGTACCTGACCGTTCTTCTTCCTGACCACAACAATTGGCGAGGAGAATGGGGACTCGCTCTCGCGGATTACTCCAGTTGCGAGAAGCTCTTGCAGATGCTTTCGAACAGCCTCTATGTCGTGCGGGTGAATCGGTCGGGCTCTGTGTTTGAATGGTGTCTCATCTGATAGCTTAATGTGGTGTTTGACCTTGTCCGTCCTTCCAAAATCCAGATAAGTCTGGGCGAAGACCTCTGGCATACTGCTCAGCTTTTGAGTAATGCGGTCTTTCCAGTCAGAAGGGATGGGAGAGTCGGCAAAGTCAAATGTCACACTGGAGGTCTTGGATGGTTCACGCTCTGATGATTCGCTCACACTTTGCTTGTGAGGTAGGACAATCTGTATTGCACTGAGTTCGGCAATCACGCTCTTAGCTGGGATGGTAATGTCATGCTCTGACTCATTGGAAACTACTACAGGTAGTTTGCACAACTGGTTACTTGGCAAGTCAAGGAGACAGGTTTGCACTAAAAGCCCCCCAGGCAGGGAAGATACTGAAGGATATTCCAACAGGGCAGATCTCTCAGTGTAAAATTCTTTGATTGATACTGTCCCCTCTAGAACGACTGTTTTCCCAGCTGGGACGATCACTTCATCCTTGCCACGCATCCTCACTAATCCAACGTTTTCATCTGAACCTTGCTTTTGCCGCAACTCCAGTACTTTGAGTACGGTTCTGTACCCATGAGGAATGGGATGGTAGCCCTCTGGGGTTGCCTCTCTGTACATTTCATACACTACATCAAGAGTGTTTGTTCCAATCAATACACAAGACTTCGTTAATGTCCCGGTGTCTGGGACTACTAGAGCTAGCGTTTTGACTTCTAGTTCAGCACCAAGAAAGTCTTTATGAAAGGTGATTCCAATCTCAACATAACCCAGGTAAGGTACAAGCTGCCCATTGGCCCCTTCAACCTCCAGAAGGTCATGTAGTGGCTCTATCTGTTGCTCAGACAAATACTGGTCATAGTAGGACTTGGTGATAGTGGTCACTTGAGAACCTGTGTCAAGGAGACAACTGCACACCTTACCTTTGATCGTGACTTGACCTGTACTCTTTGTGCCTATGAGCCTCTTAGGTAGTCTGAAAGGTTGTTCTCCAACATGGGATTGCCTCAAAGTGGCCTGTGCTCTTGGTTTAGCTTGACTTCCAGATTTAGCGGGACGATGTTGACCTGCTTCAGTCCCAGTCTGCCCCACAACTGAGACTGCGTCTAAAAATCCTGGTCAGATGGAGTGTTTTGCATCTCCCAAATGCGACGCTTCTCTCTCAATTGCTTCCTCTTATCAGCGACAAGAGTGGGGTCTGGGTCATTACTGCAACTTGCTGAGATGTGGCCATCCTGACCACACTTGAAGCAGTACCATGGTTTTGGCTGGGTGCTCTGCCGCAAGTTGGCAGGCTTCGCACTTGTGACCTTGATGCTAGGTGTTGCCGTAGCCATCTCACGTAAATCACACTCAGCCTTGTCCTTAGGCTTCGAGCTTTTCTTCTGTTTCTTTGCCATCAAATTAGTAAGCTGACTCTGTAGGGATGCAACTTGCTTCCTCAGATCTGTCAACGGGTCAGAATCAGATTGAGTCACTGCCTGTAGCTCACTACAGGTGCAAGTCTTTTGACAGTGTGCCACAACCCGCTGCCGGGTTGAGCCAAGGTGTTTCTTCATCCGTGTAGCTTTAGCTGCCAGTCTATCTTCTTCTGTTCAGAGCATTAACAGAAGTTCTGAGAATGTTGGAGGTTGGCTTTTCTTGTTTTCAAGATTAAGATCCGAGAGCAAGGTGTGGTCCCAACATCCACGACAAAACTGCTTGAGGATGTGTTTATCGGCATCCTCAGCAGAGACTCCTCCCCTCTTCAGAGTGAGGTTCAATGCGCCCTGAAGACGGCAGAGGTATGCAGAGGCCTTTTCACCAGGATCCTGAAGAGTGTTCATGAATTGGGCAAAAAGCTCCTCTCCGTCTTCCACTGTTCCAAAAGCTGCATCCAACAACTGAAGGTAAGTTTCAGGTGTAGCTTCTGGGCTCAGTCTGTTAACAATGTCAGCTGCAGGGGACAACAAGCTCTCAAAGATCTTTCTAGATTTTTGAAGTTCAGACATGGCAGGGTCTTTCCTGAGAAGTTCGACATGTGAACACCATGTGTCGTAATCTGTCTCACCGCTGGGTCTGGGGATCCTGCCAGAGAATGACCGGAGTCTCATTGGAGAATATGAATGTGAAATCAAGTCATCTTTCTTCACGATGTGTTCCACAATGACTTTCTGAATTTCATGTGGGTTGAAACTGTTTGCCACACTAAGTGGGCTCTTTTTGAAATCAACAGGTAAGTGTAGCTCCCCACCACCTTGAATCAATCCTACCTGTGGTGGATCTTCAGACAACTGCTGGCATGCAATCTCAGAAGTTTCAAGAGAGGGGTGAAGCTGGTTCTCCCTGTTTGGATCATCAACTTGCATGGAGGAGAGCATACATTCATCATCGGTCTCTGAACTCCCAATGATTTCACTGATCTCTGTCATCATCGACTTCAGTACCTCTTCAAAACTTTTGCCACTCAGTTTTGCCACCTGCTTTATTTCATCTAAGTAGGATTTGGTAGCACTGCCACCCACCTTGGCAGTGTAAACGCTGGAGAGAGCTCTTACATGGTATTTTACACCAGGCTTCCCTTCAACTTCATATGTGTATGGCAAAAGATCAGTTAAGGCATCAATGGAGTTACCACTTCGGTACTCGACGACCAGGTTTTTGAAAAATTCTGAGTTTGGATCTACAACTGGGACAGCTCTAAAGGTACCATACTGCTTAAAAAAGTCAAGAACCCCTTCATCATCCGATGAATTGAGTGTACCACTAACAATTACTGCATTGGGGACTTTGATACCTGAGCTCAATACAAAATCCATCTTGTGGCAATAACAAAAGATGTTTCAATGAAAATACACACTTTAAGGAGGTTTCACTGCTGATATTCATGCACCAAAGAGCTCCTGGCTGGCTCGCCACTTTTGTAGCACTTACGTGGAGTTACATAAAATACCAATGGATAATTACCAAGGTAATAAGTAATTTGGGCTAGTGTCAGAAGACTGAGAACGACTCTTAGAGCTCTGGTACACGAATGGCAGAGAAACCAGACAAACACAGTTGTGTGGCTTTTAAAAATACTTTAGTGATGTTAAGCCTCGTAAAATAAATTTGTAAACAACACAGTAATTCAACAGGTTTTAACAGAATGTCAAGTATAAAAATTTCCCCCAAAGTAGCAAAAAAATAGAATTAAATAAAATTGTGCACAAGTAAAAGAATTAGTCTTTTTTAAGTCCAAATGGTACCGGTGGGGCCCATGACAAACAGGTGTATTCCAACAGAATTCGTCCGACAAGGAGTGTGTGTGCGTGATTGTCTGTCCTACCGTACTACTTGTACAGTAGAGGATTGTAGTCCATCAATGTGCGTGTGAGTGTGCATGTATATGTATATCGTCTCCTAGGATCTTGGGTTGGCTCGCCATCCAGTGAACACTGGAACACTCTGGGTTCTGGAATCGCTGACCTGGTCTTTGGATTCGTCCCATATAAAAACCTGACCTATAAACAATGGCCAAATATATGTCACGTCCCCTTTAAGGATAACTCTCACAAATTAAACTAAAGTAGTGTCACAGTGCAGTAACTACTATTCAGGTCAGCTATCATCAATTCAATCATCATCAGTTCAGTCATGTTGTACAACATTAAAATATCAAGTTTCAAAGTTCAAAGTATCAATATCCAAAATTTCACAGTATCAAGGTTGAATACTTATTTGTAACCTGCAGTAACATTAAAGATTATCTACAAGGTTTCAAACATTCAGGAATTATAGTCACCATATAATTCACTTTCATTGTAAACATTAATTACATCCATCAAAATAACTCACTGTACATATATATCTAATCACAAATAAATAAGTATATTACCCCTTTTAAGAAATGGAATAATATGCAAATGCTTATCAGAAATTGAACAAAGTGCAAATAATCAATTTCAATAACACGTAAACACAAGGACTCAGTCCACAAATAGGAGTATTAAAATAGACGTGCTTAATCCCGCTTGTACCATAGGCCTACTAGTACAAGTGGAAATACACTAAAAATTACCTCCAAGTGTTCAATACTGAGTATTGTAAAACAACTGATTGACATCAAAATTTAAACAGGAAGCAGGATAAAGTCTGCTTACAATTATCTCTCATAAAGTTATTTTTAGCTGCTTTAACCATTTACAGCTTTTCACGTTAATGACTTAGTTAATGATCTAACTAGCATAGCAACAGTGCGTTTCAGAGACATCCAACAACTGTACCCACACTCCGCACATCACGTGTCTGATTAGCCACATTTAGCTTACCGCCGTCGAGTGGATGCTCAGCGTTTACGTGGAGCCACAGCTCAGTAAACCTTCCGGTTTCGCTCTGCCCTTGACGACAACAAGTGCAAATACATAATTTGTGAAAAATATCAGTTTAGATGGTATTTTTTTTTTAACTCGTTAGAGGTTAATTTCTCCAGCTTACCGATAACAAAAGTTTTAGTCCGTCTGCTCTGTTCGGCTGTAGAAGCAAGAGACTGAAAACTTGGGAGCTGGTACGAAGGAGGGACAAGAGCTGCCTAGAGCTTCACCGATTGGCTGACATGCGAGGAGTGGAGTAAAACAATAGGCTCTCATCAGAGCTCATCAACCCTCTGAGAAAACTTAACCCTTGTTTGACCAGAGCATATCATATATAATCTGCGTCCCTTCTATGTTTAAATAAATATTTTTATCTCATTTCACTTTCATTAACAGGGACAGTAAGAACAGAACAATGAACATTAAATGTTTTAATTTTTCTTCTCTTTTTGTTTGAGATGATCTTAGGAATTGGGTTACATGTGTGGTGGTGTTTAAAAAAACGGTTTATATTTAAAGGCAGCAGGAGTGCAAAAAGGGGAGGACTTTATTAGAGGAAGCCACTGACACTGTGTCTGTGCAATTAAATAGAATTGACTTGCTTGAATAATAGCTATAGGTTTTTATATGTTAATATCTTTATGAAGCAAAACCAACGCATTTGTCTCTTTTGCCATTCTTACCCTGAAAGTTTTCCTGTGATGTAGAAATATGTACTGTGTATGCATAAATATACTCCAGTAACTGTAAAAGGCTTTTCTCATTCAGCAGCTGAACACATCCCTGTGGAATCCTTTCTACAATCCAAAGTTCATTCCAAAACTGTTGCTGAAGTTCCCACAAATGTAGCTATTGCTTTGGTTTGACACTTTGATTTTCATAGGATTTATGTCTGGAAATTATGCTGCTCCTCCGATATTTGAAGCTTTTTCTTTCAAGGTTTTGGATCACATTATAATGCTGAAGGACAAATCTGTGACTGATAGGTCTGTATTTCCATGGGACTTAGGGGTTTTTTTTCTCAATACAATATTAAGCACTTCAGCACAACATTACCCCCAATAATACAGGACATGGAGTATCACTTTGTGGTTATACACTCTTTGTTCAGAGAGTGACACCAGCAGAATTGTTTATATTACATTTCAAGACAAATTTGAATCACCAATAGTTGCAAATGAGCCAATTTCTTAATCATTAAAAAGTGCTTCTTTTGAATACATTTTTATTTAATTTACTAAAATATTGATGCTTTATCATGTTTTTATTGCAACGTGCTGACATCAGCCTGATGGCATCAGCAGTTTTTATAGATCATTTATGGTAATAATAATAATACATTTTGTTTCTAAAAACCAAGGTCACTGTACAAAGCATAGAAGACAAACAGTAAAAAGGATAAAAACAACATTAGGCAATAATTGGAGGCAATGTTTAAATAGAATAGAATAGAATATCCCTTTATTGTCACTGTACATGTACAGTGAAATTATGGGAGACTAAGACTAATTATAAAGAGAGTAAGCCAGTTTGAAGAGATGGATTTTGAGTTTTGACTTGAAAGGGAAGAGAGCTGGTATTTCTAATATCAGGAGAAAGTGAATTCCAGAGCTGGGGAGCAGAGCGGCTGAAAGCTCTGTTGCTCATAGTGGAGAAACGGGCAAGGGTGGATGAGGACCTAAGGTAACAGGAGGGAGTAGCTAATGTCAGCATTGGTAATTTGGAAATCAGGTCTAGTATATATTTTTATGTCATTGTGAAGTGAAACAATATATTGAAAAAATAGCTCAAACAAAGAAAGTGCTTATGTCCCCTAATGACTAATGTATTGCTTTAAATTTTGGAGATGATCCTGGCTTGTTCCTAATTCGTGTGACCTTGGCCTGTTACGTCCCCACATGAAAGCTAGGCAAAGAGGGTGGGGGACAGTAACGGTTGGATTGGCTGGAAATGAAAAGAACGCCAGGCAGAGGTATTTAACACAAAATATATCTTTATTATAATCAATTAACTCAATATTCATATAAACAGTAACAACAAAAAGAGACAGCAACGCTGCTTTAATGATAAATCAGACAGGCCAACCCAAAGAGATGGTGACCACTTCAACAAACTTCAACAAAGGTTCAAGGTTCAAGGTTCTTTATTTGTCACATGCATAGTTATACATAGTTATACAAGTATAACACACAGTGAAATGTGAAGAAAACAACTATAAGGCTCCAACAGAAAAAGACAGCAATGCTGCTATTAGCAATAACTAGGCAGGCCAAACAAAATAATGGAGGCCGCCGTCACTTAAGGAAAACCACTGCTCAGTTAAGAGCTACTCACAAAGAGCCACGCATGGTGGGGCTGGTCACACACAGCAGGCCTTTTCCACACCTAGACCAGTATCACACACTGACCAGCACAGAGGAAAACCACCAGAAGCCTCTCCCACTGCTCCTACCACTCCACACCGTAGGCAGGACAATCACACACCTAGCACTCAAAGCGGAGACACCAGAGAAATCAGGTCTAGTATATATTTTTATGTCATTGTGAAGTGAAACAATATATTGAAAAAATAGCTCAAACAAAGAAAGTGCTTATGTCCCCTAATGACTAATGTATTGCTTTAAATTTTGGAGATGATCCTGGCTTGTTCTAATTCGCGTGACCTTGGCCTTTGACCTATGACCTTCAAGCATGACATATGAAAATGTGTGCTTTATTATATTTTTCCCTATGATTGGAGCAGAACTGTCTGAAATATTTGGCTTCTATAAGATGTAAAAACCTGATTTTTTAAGATATTTTTATGCAGTGTGCAATTTTGCCAAACTGTATGGCCTCATTGCGATGTCGAAGGGCATTCTATAGAAAAAATTAAAAGTGTGTTGTGCAGCTCTCTCCATGCCCTTTGATATGATATATTATACTCAATATGTTTTTAATTGTTTTTCAAGATCAAGATCAGCTTTGACCTCGGTCACTAACATTAAAGGTCAAGGTCAAATGCTTAGCCAAAACAGGCGCTCATGTTCCCAAGGTCTAGTAGTCCTGATCAAAAGTTTAAAACCACTTGAAAAATAGCAAAAAATTATATTTTTCATGGTTGGATCTTAACAAGGTTCCAAGTAGAGCTTGAAAATGCAACAGGAAGAAATGGGAGTGAGACAAAACATTTTTTTGTAGATGCAATTGTAAACAACATTTAAACTGCAACAGGCTGTTTTACAGCTGATCAAAAGTTTAACACCACACCTCCAAAAAACCCTGTAAATCCCCAAGAACAGGAATCAAAGTTCCCAACATGAACTCAGTAATGAGTAGCTTCACCGTGATTGTTTTCAATAAATTGAACGCTCACCCCCATTTGATCTGTGCATCTCAATAATTTGCTAATTGACAATATTACCCATTAAATAATTGATTTGCACTTGATAAAATACTCTATTTAGAAATGTTAATCCATCATTTATAAAGTATATAAATGATTTAATTAAACAGACATAAACAAATGAAAAAACCCACAGTGTTTACAGCTCCGTTTGTTCATTAAATACTAATGTGGGCTAATGTAAGACTAATATGAATGTAAAAATGTAGTAATGTAATTATAAATGATTAATTCAATATTTAGTAGTTCCTTACTAATCTGTAATACTAACACTTAAAATACTTTATTATTATGTTTTAAGTGAAACTGAAAAAATATTAATATTGATTAAAATGAACTGAAATTAATTTCAGGTTTATGTGGGTGCTTTTTGCTCCAGATCCTTTACACTTTTCAGCTTGATGCTGAACCAAAGTACAGGTGAGAAACCTTCCCCACACTACAGCAGAGAAAACAAAAACATTGGTTTAAAAAAGGCAGCATTGTTAATGTGAAATAGGCTTCTGTTCATTTTTCAGTGTGAAAATGCTTTTTGGACAGTTACAAATTTCAGACCAATTACTAAAAGTGTGGCACACCATTGATCAGAAAAAGGAAAAATGAGAAGCGGCATCCCACAAAGAGAGACTCAAAGAACAAAGTGAAGATCCCACAGAAGACTCGCATTCTTGTCTCTTGGTTGGAGGTCTGGTGATTGCATCATCCACTAACCTATCTGCCTCCTAACATGCTTCCTCACTACTGTTTCAAAACATTTATCAAGTCTGGCATGCTTCCAGTATATTACCCAGGTGCAAAGACAAAAAAATTTGATGAAGCAGCCTTTAGTTTTTCGAATGCTGAAAACTAAACTGCTGTGTTGAATAAAGCTTTTACGACTTTCAGGAAAAGGCGGTTTTCTAAGCATGGTTTGTGTTTTGGCCTGTTTGTTTTTCACTGCCTTTACTCCGTACCCAATGAGTTTTTCCACCCAAAAATCTCTGATCACAGGGATCATTGAGTTTCTATCTCTATAGTAAGATCTTTGCCTTACAACATGAACCTGATTAAGACAACAGTTAATTTTATGTTGTGCGACATACTAAAAAAGTTAAATTATTCATCCTTCACAATATATAATATGAATATCCTTTGCAGAGCATTACAAAATTATAATAAGAAACACAAAAGAGTTTCTAACAATTGGCTCTTCTGTGCGTGCTCGCTAACAACCTCTACGTAAATGCAAATCTATTGTTTCCGTATGCTGCTTCTGATCTCGCTCTTCTTCTTTTCTGTAAAACTTTCAGAGCTTTTTTTAACCTTTTCTTCATCATTATGATTCCTACCTTCTAACAATGCTCGCTGTTCACAAAGTAAATAACGTCTTTGGTTTGTGGTCACAGTTAATGCCAACAACCTTGTTTATTTCACCAAGACAAGAAGAGAAACAAGAACAGCAAGAGTTATTCAAGGGAGGAATGCATGCATGTTGCCACACAAAGCACTGAAGCGAAGAAGTAGCATGTCACTCAGTAACACACGCAAACATACTGTTTTTCATAAATGCATGATGAAACAACAACGCAAATAAAAAAGTACCTCTGTTGTGCTCCAGTGAAGGGGTTAGGTCACATCACTATCAAACACAACCAGAGTTTGAAGGGATTAGGACACAACATCTTTTCTTAAATCAAACTACGGTTCAAACTGAGCTTCATCTCTGTATCACTAAACAAAACAAAGGGTCAATTCACCAAGGAGTGAGAGAAGAGGAATACAAATACAGATGGGAAATGAAAAGCAATCAACTGGAACCAAAATGAGGTTGTTGTAGTACTTCTCCAAAATGTTAAACCCTTCACAGCTCAACCATATGTTCAAACTGCGTCATTGCTCTTGGAGATGTAATAAATTAAGATTAACATATAAAATATAAGACAGCAGAGGCTTGAAAGGCTGCTATACAATGGATCCATTGCAACTGATGAAAAGCAAGCTGGGTATTTGACATTCACAATACAAATTTGTGGGGACGAGTGTCTTAAACCCACCTTTGCTGCAGGGTGTGCACACAACCAGGGCTGGTCTGGTGATCATTTGCCAGGCCCCTACCCTACCGTCCTGCTCATGCACCTCATAGAACCAAGTTTAGTGTGGAAGGTGTGGTTGATAAAGACTGACAAACAAAAGCAAAAAGGTCGAGTTGAAAGGGTAAGACAGAAAACGAAAAAGAAATTAAAAACAGATTCATCAAACTGAGATGTTGGCTATCGAAGCTGCTGCTGCGGCACTGTCAACTGCAGTACCAGCGACAACGAGTAAACAAGCCCTCACAGGTACTGCTCACTAGTCAGGCTGCTGCGCACAATAGCAGTGGAGAAGTTTCAGAGGAGGGTTAGTAAACGTGGATGAAAATAGATGGACATAATTAGGAAGTGAAAGATTAAAGAATTCAACTGAAATGAATGGCTTCTTTGACCATGAGCTACTGCTAGTAGCTTAATTTTAACTTTTAATTGTCACATGCCGCACTGCAGTGCAACAGCCGTACCAATCTGATCAAAAAGACAAACTCTTTCGGTATCAATAATCAAACATATATGCATATATTTGTTTTATGTTTGTTTTGTTTATATTTTTTCATGTACTACTACTCATGTAGCTTTACTAGTGCTTTGAGGATTTGCACAACTATGCTGACATATTTAATTGGACCATTTGAGCTATTTTGACCAATCACGGGCCAACTTAACTAAAAATCCCAGGGCTGATTTTTTGTCCCAGTCCAGACTTTCACATAACCTTTATCAAAAAACTAGTTTTGATCTTCCATTTCACTCATCATTCACTTATTCTTTCTTTGTATATGTTATTCTTCCATACATATTAAAGTAAGCTGTTTTCCTCTGAGCAGTACAAGCTGAGCACCATAGCAGCAGTCAGAAGATTTTTTCTTTTGTATCTATTTGGGCTTAATAATTCATCTTCTCATTCCAGCCTGTTGTAAATGTACTCTGGTGGGAACTGGCTATGAACTAATGGATCAAACGCCGCTAGGAACCAATGATCCTTTTTCACCACCAATACCCACATTACTGCAGTATTAAACTTTCAGTACAAACCTTATTACTTATTTAATTCGTATTTATCCCACAATAATTTATTAAGCACCGGGTCTTTGGTTCCCAGTACCATTCAGCTGCTGGACATGTACACCTGAAGTTGACCTCTCTTGTTGCAAGCACAGTCTATTTGTCAGGTATGCAACTCCATTAGAGAAGTTTTAGAGACTTGCTAAAAGGCAACTATGCAGGTTTTTATACAAATAAAGAATACTATTCCTGTAATTATCTGGATATGTCTTTTATACCAAGATGGGCACTGTATATTGAAATGCAATGTAACAGCAGGAAAAGGGATCATTTTCTTCTTTTTGCATTACAAATAATTACTTACAACTAAAGTATTAATAGAACATTTGCACAAATACAGTATCTTGGATTTTAATTAGATATATTTTATGTTTAACATGTTATAGCATTCTAAGCAAGTAACCATTCCCTATAGCTGACCTTGGGAGTCACCAGAAATCCTAAACAACTAACTACCATAACTCCTATATAATCCACTAAATCTTGTAAATGGGGTCATCTCCCACAAATACGAGTACATAGTCAAATAAACAGGCTGCAAATTGTTGCATATACCTTATTTTACAACTTTTTTTGGGACTAACGATATTTGCAGTTGCAGTTGCTGAAAGAAGGTAAGATGAGGTCACTTTTTACAATCAAAAAACAGTCAGCAGTAAACCCAAAGCTAAAAAAAAGATGATTCTACAGGCATAATCATTTCCTGAGGTCAGATGCTGGTAGAAACTTGGCTTGCAATTATAGAAATATTCAATGTTACAAATGCATTCTTTCAAAAATCACAGTTATAATGCAGTTTAGCTGCTTAACAGCTTACTTTGCAAGCACACAAAAGTTCATCAAAGGTCACAAGATGTTGCTAGTCAGCAACTATGAATGGCTTCTGGGGACCTTTTGAAAGTTGAATGCATGACATAAATTTTAATAAAGCACTCCTTTTTCTCCCAGCTCCCTAACCTCGACCCAACAAGTGTCTATGAGCAAAGACGGCGGAGACACAAAAACACAACATCAAAAATTAATTAACTAAGCTGTTTACTTTTATTGTTGTGCTTTTACAGAGAGATCACGACACATCAAAGATGCTTCAAGTGAGAGTTTCTAAAGCAGAAGGCACAGCTGGAACTGTGCCCTCACTGTCTAGTTCAGTTGTGGCCAACATGCAGCTTCCACTTTGCAAGAACTAAAGATGTTGAATTATTCAGGTTTGTGCAACAAGGGCTGTTTTTGTTGTAACCACACTCAGATCAAAAAGCGAAGCTCTGAAAGTCACTTTAGAAGATGTATGTTTAAGGTAGTTCAAGTGCTTTTAAGCAGTATGTCCGTTTCAATATAATTTTCCCTCACACACACATATAAAATGACACTCTCTCTTGTGTGTTCAGCTTCTACATCCCCTTCCCTTTTGTCTATCATCAAAGTCATTCTCCATTCTTGCCACCTGCCCTCTTACTTTTTTTTTATTCATAATTTTTTCCTGCTGTTTATCTTATTTTTGGCTTTAGCCCATTTATTATTTCTGAAACGTGTCCTTTTATTCTATTTTCTTCATCACTCCTTCTTTCTCTTCCCTTCTCGATACTTCTCTCTTGTCTTTTTCACCCCATTTATATTTCCTGAAGGACAATACTTTTCAATTACTTCCCCCTCTTTGTATGCTTCATCATAACCTGCACAGCCATTTTATGTTATTTTCTGTTAAATTGCTAGCAGAATGAGAAACTTCCACAGTAATTTGGACTTAAATTAAATGTTTCTAGGCCAATTTCTCCAATGAAGTCATCCGCATCTGGGGAATTATGCCTGCCTATTAACTTCACCTAATGTTATTAATAATGGGCTCAGCTCACTTTGGTGCTAAAATGACACCTTTTTTACCCCTTTAGGATTCCCAGGAGATGAAAGCGAGAGATGTGTGGGCGTCATGTGACCCTCTGACCTCTTCCTGATGGATTCTGTGTATTGGTATGAGGTAAAAAGGTTACAGAGGGAAATTACGGGGAAAAAAGGAAATGTAAGTGTATTGATGTATGCCAGGGTGTGAGCTAGGGACAACTGCTGAATAAGGCACTAACAGAGTGCCAATATGTGTGAAAGAAAGAAGGTCAAGGTTTAGGTTCTGGATGCAAAATTATGACAGAAAAGTAGTGAAACTGAAAAAAGTAAGTCTAGTGATTCTGTGACAGAACAAAGTCAAAGACTCACAGTGTAGTTAACATGCACAGCGGTCTCCACCATGTCTGAGAACAAATGTCATCTACCAAAACTCAAGCGGCACCATCAAAAGTACTAAGTACGCCAGCACAGTTTGATTGACAGGCCAGTGCTGAGAACATTACAGTAAAGAAATAGTGAAAAACATCACTCTTTTGAAATGCTCCACATCAAATCCAGCAGGCATAGGCAGTACAGGGAAATCCTAACTGCACAGATCAACAGCATGTTAATAACGGATTATGTTTACTTGTACCTCCTGTTTAAACCACATATCAACAAATTTTCACGTCTAGCCATTGCTCTCAATCTTATATTATGAATATCAGTTTCTAAAATGTATAAAGTTTTTTTCAGTTACATACCCATAGAAATAAGCAGAAGGTGTATGTGTTCCCCATCTGTTTTTCCTACATGTGTAATTTTGAAAACTACTTACTTAAATTCTAGGTGCTGTTTTTCTGGGTAACCAAAATTGCTTCTGTCGTTCCACCAGTAATATTACAGGGACTTTTCCATTTGTGTATATTGTTGAGTTACTTTTGTCATAGTAATTTCAGAATCAGCATTACTGTGTACTTGCAGGTGAAATATGGCAAATCAATTTGCTGACCAGTGCCCTACTTGCAGTGGGTTTCTGTTATCAGGGTGCTTCATTCTTTCATTCTGGCCGGATTGTTTTTCAGGTGTGTTAATAGGGTCAGAATGACAGTACTGATGTATTTAGAAAGCCTTGCTATGAGGACATATAAGGTTTGGTGGCTTTGCAAGTAACATGCAGCTACCGTCATGGGCAGACCGAGAAGAACAGCTATGCTCCTGAGTGAAAAGATCAACCCTAAAGCTGCCTCCTTCCATGCATGGAGATTTGGTTAAAAAAGGGTGATGGGCTGCAGAAAAGTAGAAACAAATGTTGTTTTTTTAAACTGGCATCATTGCATATTAACTACTGAAGTTAAGGAGTACAGCTGGCCAAAGCACTAAGTTGACAGGGGATTTAATTCTGGCACAGTAAACTGTGTGTATTCTTGAGTATGACTGCAATTGTGTCTGAAGATGCAAGTTTGTGACTGGGAATATTCTGCATATTATTGTAACATACTGTAATATAAAGAAACTAATCTAACACACTAACACACATTCTTGTTGATATCGAGGAAAGTAAGAAAAGAAGCATGAATGTCGCTCCATGCATGCACATGGCTGAGAAAAGAGGTTTTCATTGTGCAGTAATCTCTGTAGATATACTGGAAACACTGGAACGTGCTATGCTCACTGTAAAAGTGGCAGTTTTATTTATATAGCACATTTCACTATATTTAAACTTAATACAAATACAAATTACTGTCGGTCACCAGTGCTACTCCTCAGCCTCCTGGTAGATGCACCTATGGTATCAGTTTGAAAATCCTAGCTGACATCTTTCTCGAGTGATTGTATTCACAAGATTTTCAAAAAACCTTTTTAGTAGAAGCACATCTGGTATCAGAAAATGAAAATCTGACGTAGTGTCATTCCCAACTTATTGTGTTCACAAAGTTGGGTGTCCGCGACCACCTGAGTCAGTTTAAGCTAAGAATTTTCTAACTTTGAATACATTTTTCATGTGACAGAAAGCTGTTCTGGTGACCTTTTAAAAAGACCATCAACACTGAGCTCACTGTCCAAAATGATGCCAAGGTTTCAGAAAAAGGTAAACTAGATATATCCTTGAATGCATCTTGTATCTGGATTCTCCTCTTCCCTTACTCTCACGCTGTTCTGTGTGGCTCAGCTAGAAACACTCTGGTGAGTAAAGGGCAACAGGACAGAGTCAAAGTTTTGGTTCTACACACCAGTGCCAGTTATTCCAGTACTCCGATAGCATCTCCGTCTCCATTCCAGATAAATACTCCTAGTGGCAACTATTACATGAATATCTGGTGCAAAATAAAACATGATTTTTAGCACAATTTACAGTAAAATCTGTGCCCACAAACCTTTGTGTGTTTCATTATTTTATGGAACAGATGAATTGCACTCCTCAGAGCAAACTGCTAACATACTGTAAGCAATAAAAGTCAGTCAGTCTGCGTTTATAAATTATATGGTGATTAATTGCAAATCTTTACCAATCTGTTTGTGAGTGAATGAAGTTATTCTAAGTCAGACTGAGACAGTTTTCCTTCCACCAGGCAAACTGTTCAGTCGTCTTCCAAACAAACGGTTGCCCAGAGGTTGTCGGTCCTACACGATTAACCTCTGGGTGAGTGGTTGGTCACTGCAACTACTTGCAATCAGTCTCTTGCTCTGACACATCTGTTACTAGTTTTTTTTCCTCAGTCACTGAAATCTTTCACTTACCTCTACCATACTGTGTGGCTCTCTTTGAATTTTCAGTCCAGTTCTTTGTCACTCAGAAAAATCAACGTTTCTCTTTCTCTAGTTTAAACTGTTTTTCTTTTTTCATTCATGACATGAATGTTTTTCAAATGACAGCTCAAACCCTTACTGAAGTTCTTTATATGGTGTAAAACTGAAAGATGACCCTCAGTTTAACTTGACTTTACAAGCTTTTAGCATTACAGAGTTAAAGCGCATTGTTGTGTTGTTGTTTTTTTGTTTGTTTTTTCAAAATTGATGTTGTTTTTTTTCTGAAATAATTCTGTATTTACATGCGCATAAAAATAATTTATACTTTCTAAAAAAATTACATTTCATAGTGGGGCTAATACTTTTCTCCACATCTGTACATTCCCATGTCGTGATACTACTGTCTAATCTTTATTATACTCTTACATATTATTAAAGATGAGATGACATAAAGACATTGTGGATGTCAAGTGTAGCAGCTCAGTGCATGAATGTGAACACATAAATTTGGGCTGTGTTACAGGTATGACAGCAAAACAAAGAGTCACTTCACAGCTACAGCTGCAGCTAACTGCCGGGGCACTACTGGCATTTTAGCAAATAGCTTAACAATTTATTATTAAGAACACATTTTGTGTCAGAATTAATAGCATGTGTATAAATATAAGATTATTAATAGCATTTAGGAAGAAGTTTTGGTTAAAGCATGCAAGTCTGGCGAAAGCTGTAATGTCTATAGATATTTCAAGGGAATATGTGTAAGTGGACATAGCTGACTTGGTAACATCTTGTTACCAGAAGAGCCACCTTTGTTTCTCCAAGCTGGCCAAGGGTCTGACATCTCTCCTTAGAAACTATACTCCCACGACTTCATGTATTCAGTGGCAGAAAACAAGTCAAAAATGTTGAATACTGAAGGTCCAATGATTTGTGCTTCTGCTGACTTAGTTGCCAACTAAAAGCACTGTTGTAAATTGTTGTTATTTTTCACAATGCAAAATGCTGTTTTACACTACACTTTAACACTACTCGCTGCAGTTCAATAGGGGATGCTGGCCAAGTGTCAGTACATGATAAGTTGTAATGTTTTATGAGAAGTTGTTGACATTAAGAGAAAATATCACCAAAATTAAGATGAAAGAGCCACCCAAAACAGTGAAGTCTACATTAGCACAAAGTACAAGAACAAAAAAGGAAATAAGTCACACTGGGATATATAAATTATATTTGTTAAATAAAAGCCCAGAGGAACAATGCAAGTGTTCATAGCTCACACTCACGATATGCAACAGATATGCAAACCTTTTGTTTCATTACATCCAGCCTACCTCCCTGTCAGCTCTCATCACTTCTGTGTGTCGTTATGGTGGTTGTGTTTTTAATTTCTATTTCTATGTCTGTGTTTTGTGCTGCCACTGCAACCCCTGTGCGCAAACCAAATGTCCCTGAG
This sequence comes from Perissodus microlepis, assembly GCF_051167445.1. Lineage (NCBI taxonomy): Eukaryota > Metazoa > Chordata > Actinopteri > Cichliformes > Cichlidae > Perissodus > Perissodus microlepis. Next base: position 24,733,242 of record NC_140465.1, on the reverse strand, counting down.
CGCTTTAGTGATTTAAATTGAATCCTGCCTGTGACCCAGAGCTCTGAATAAGAGGCATAACAGAGAGGATAGGGAAAAGCAAAGAACAATGATTGTTTCTCAGAAGGTTGTTAGTCTGAATCAAACTCATCCAAACACCAAAAAAACGGCTTTCTGTGATGCATTCTCTCTTTCACATAATAAAATGCTGGTATTGGCTATTTGTCCTTTGTAATTGCAAGAAAACACACAAACATACACAGCGATGAGATGAGAGCTACTTGTGTATTTCTCGTCTCATTACTGTAGCCAATAACAAATAAATAGTGTGTGTGTGTGTGTGTGTGTGTGTGTGTGTGTGTGTGTGTGTCATGGGGGTGTGTAACTCACTTGGTATTCAGTCACTTGTGTTTCCTGGCAATGTATACACATAAATACTCGATGGACGGAGTCAGCATCTACTACAAGCACTTAAAATGGACAGGACAGCTGGCACCACAAAGGCTGGCAAATCTATTTAAACTCACAAATCTCTAACTTCTAAATCATCTTAAACGATCTAGCCCCACCCTTAATTACAGTCAAGTTGTTCAAAAACCTTTTATATTTACAGTAGCTTTTTTTCTACCCGAGCTCCTTGCATCCTTGTGAGAAAAAATTTTTCTTGGAAGGGACCAACTTCCTCCTCATGGAAGAACCTTTCAGCTTGATATTGGCCATATAATTGATGGTAGCCATAAAGTCAGTGAAGACACACAGCTGTGTTTCTTCCTCTTTTCCTTTTGAGACACGATACAGTGACGAATGAATCTCAAGGTTTCTTGATTTATTTTCATTTGCTTCTTCACATTCATTTGGCAAATTAACTTTGGTTCGGCCTTGTGTTCCATTTAGTTCATATAGAAGTATTAGCACAATGACACTGATGAAAAGCGTTTCATTTAGATATTTGTTTGGAAAAACTCATCTTATATACAAGCAATATAATTATTATTTTCAAACTGAAGCATTAAATGCCAGTGTTAAGACAACATACTGAGTACATAATATAAATAACAGGAAAAAAAAAAAGACACAACAATCACACGGTAACTTCCTGTGTTTTCACCAGAAAAGGCTCAGGCTGATGCACGCCACTACTCCAACGGGACAGATTGTGTTGTCACTGAATGTTCTTGTCGATAAGTGTAGAAAAAAAGGGTTTGAATTAAAAGAAGCAGTCTCTTGGTTTTGTAATATTAAACAGGAAGATAAGGTTATGGAAGGACTATTATTGAACAACGAGGTAAAGGCAACACAATGGCTAGGAAATAAACAACTCTCCGTCTACAGATTTGCATACATTTTCTATCAGGACTGAAGTATGGTGCATTGTTGTCATGTGATAACTAAACTGACAGCAATATTTAAATCTTTGTGTCACAGGCTTTAAGATACTTAATATTACTACTACTTATAATAATAATAATAATAATAATAGCATTTGAGTCAGACTGCTCTTGTTTCACAGCATTAGGCTTATAAGGTGACAAATCAAAGAGCTCAAAGAAAAAAACAACAACTTAAAATTGCGTTTGTAGATGCTAACACAATTAAAAAAAAAAAATACCTTTTTTTTAAACTTTCAGTTGCTGGTTAAATTTAGGCAGTATAACATATAATATAATAAAACAAGTTTGGACACAGCTGCTGAACTCTTTTCATAGACAGCTGTTGCACACTAACAGTGAACTAACACTGAAAATAGAGCGGTAAAGTACTCTTATGAGGTGCCTTTTTATTGCATGTTACCTTTCAGAATTAATTCACTTGAAAATGTCAGTGAAAATAAACTGAAGATGGAGTGAGAGATTACTAACTATTGTGAAGCAAACCTTTGACGTTTTGTATGAGTTGTACAGTGTCAGAAATTCTTGAAAACTAATGCACGAAAACAAAGAGCCACTATAACCTAACTTTGCAAATAGCAATTTATGTTCCTCGGTTAATTATGAATCACTCAAGTAACTCATGCACACATACTCCACAAATGCAACAAAGTGCTCTATGTTTTTATGGTTCATAAAAGCTCAAGTATTTATATAAGTCCAGACTCTCAAGTGACTCACAGTGGCTCCACTCCAACGGTGAGCAATGGGATTCTGCAACTTTGCTCAGCGTTAATCAAATAAATATTGTTACAATTAGTTGAATTTAGTCTTTTAGAGGCAAAAGATTTACCGTGATATGAAATCAATCTTTTTTGTAAAGCCTGAGCCAAGCAGCATTAGTGAATAATTTAAAATAGAGGGTGGCAATGTTAATGTAAGCATATTTTTTTTTAATTTTAGATGTAAAATTCGTATTTTGCAATTCATTCATTTCATGAACACAGAAGTAATAACACAACAGCAACAGGTCAAGTTGCAATCAGTTCAAGTTAATGAAGGTACCATTCACCCATTTTTTAACCAGTTATCCAACCAAGGGTTAATGGTGTGGTTTACCCTGGCCAGGACACTAGATCATCATAGACCTCAGAGAGAGAGATTAGTCTAATGTATATGTGAGAGGCTAGTGCTGGAGGAAACTCGCAGGCCAGGGACATGACACAAACTCCACACAGAAAAACCTGAGCTGACCAATAGGTTCTAAGTGAGAACCTCCTTGCTGTAACAGTGTTAACCACAGCACCACCATGGCACCCTTTGTAAATAAAATTATTATATTTCAGTAGCAGAAATAACTTCCAGCTCTAAGCTGAGCTCCCCCTGCTGACATCTGGGCACCATCCAGGCAGACATGGGCTATCAGCACCATTGTGAGGGCAACAGCCTGCTAAGTCAATAGACCGACACTGACAACGGTAAGGCAGAAACTGCTCATTAGGGAGCCTTGTTAAGAACCCTGCTTAATAAGGGGAAATCTTGAATCGAAGAACATATGCTGTTCAACTGATTAGAGAGTCAGAAATATTGTGATAGATGCAGGAATTGTGACATTTAACGAAAGAAGCTTGAAAAAGAACCTTTACGGCAATCATCTATTTATCGTTATCACAAAGATCATGATGCTTATTTTTTTCATCTAAACATGTTTTATGTAGTGTGATTTGTGTTTTATGTTCTATCACTGTGTAAAGAAATACACTAAAGTTCTAGTGTATGCTAACACTAGAATTGGCAACTAGGTCATTAAACCCCTGGGCTTTTAAAAAACAATCCCATAACTGTGTTAAATTAAAATCCCGTCATCTAATATTTCATAACTTTTCTTAAAATGGGTTTACTCATCAGATGCTGAAATTTAGGGAGTGTATGATAAAAGAAAAATAAAGACCATTTGTACCTAGAACCAACAAGGGCACCATTTTGAACCCATAGAATTTAATGTAAAACCACCACATGTATTACATGTATTAGGTATTGCGTTGTTGTGCCATTTGTTTATTAGTGTATTCTAAAATATATCTTACCTTTACAGTCTGTAATGAATTATCTAAATTGTTTCAAAACTAATAAAATGCCTCAAACTCAAAAGGTGATTTTGCTTATCTGGATGTAACGTTTTCACTGGGAGAAACGTTTTGTCACTCATCCAAGTGACTTCTTCAGTCTCAGCTGACCGCAGGTTTCTCCAACCTTATACACAGTACATTTGCACAATAACTGAAACTAGCCCATTAAATGCACAATGGGCTGCAGTCAGTTCCTTGATCATTAATTTGCAAATTGATGCGTACCACAAATTTATGCATATGGAGCAGTATTTAAGCTTTGACTCTCATCATCCACTAGATGAAACTGGGTGTCATCAGGACCTTTTGGGATTCACTTACCTGGATGATTGAGCATGCATCAAGACAAAATGCCTAAAACTTAAACTTTGTCAAAACTTACTTATAATTAGCAAAAACAGATGAAAAATAACAGCTTAACCTCTTCAAGAAATGATGTTAGCATTACTGCTGTTGTTGCTGGACAGGCTCAAAATGACACCCTTCTAGTGCTTCTAGTGTTAGGTATATAACACTATAGTTCCACAACATAACATTATGATATTACAAGATACAGAAGATACGATATAACAAAGATGTATCTTGTATTATCCATCTGAGATAGATAAGATATAATATCAGATTATATAACCCTAATTTCACTGTCTCTTCACCTTTAAAAGCCAAAACTATGCCCTTGCATATCACACACACACGCGAACGAGATAAAGTGAAGCCGACAGTAATCAGATGCATCCACAAAGGTCAAGGCTTTCCCATTTCAATGAGGAGTCTTTCACTGCCTGAACACATTACTCTGTGGATCAAATTCAATAACCTCACTCCCAAATGCATATGATTGAGTAATCCATATTAACAACACACACCATTATTATGACCCACACATTTATATCTATTCATTATTCACAGCTTGATAATAGATTGTGTTTCTGCATGTTCACACAATCAGAGTCAAAACTCTGTCATTAAGATAATACAAGCTGGAGTGCTGCTGAAATACAATGAAAAAGGGAGAAACTTTGTTTACATGCAGGATGCTAACATTTGACCTTGATGAATAAATAATATAAATACATGTGTATTCAATTGCTACACACTATTCCAGCAGTGTCCTTAATAAACAAAAAGACATGGTAGTCAAATAGCCATTGCACACCAATATATATTTATTACCAGTCATATCAATATTTAATCATATTTTCATAGATCGTTCACTGTTTTGTCATAACTTGCAGGAGTTTTACATGACACAATTAAAAAACGAAAAACCACAACAGCAGCTTTTATATTTAGTTACAGACATCAGTCAACAGAGACTTCTGGTGTTGTAACTGTGTAACGATGTAGGTGTAGTTACATGTTATAATAAAGGTATAGGTCATTTTGTATCAAGCAATCTCCAGAATTTCTGTACACCTAAAAGAAAACTCACAGTTTCTTTGATAAACTGTCTACATTCAAGAGAGAAACGTGTTTCGCATCCTCTTGAGTAAATCTTCATCTTAAATTGAAACAATGTTGCTACCTAGCTACAGGGGTGGATGTAGAAGGGTGGCATGGGGTGGCAAGTGCCACCCTAAAATGATCTCTTGCCACCCCAAATGCCATGCTAGTTTTGCATATGACAGTGTTGTTTATTTTAAAAAAAAAGACAGCATTAACACTTTGAGCGTAGTTACAGTTAACAGTGAATATAAATGCTAAAACTGAATATATTGCATAGTGTTACCCCCCCTCCAATATTAACAAATGGTTCAGCCCATAGCGCAGACCTTTTTTTTTTTCTTTTTTTCAGTAGCAAGTGATTCTTACGGTGTGTTCACACCGTACGCGATAGACGCGACCAAAACACGCCAGACGCCCCTAACTTGACGCGTGCAAATTTGCACCTCGACGCCTGTCCAGCGTGAATTATAATAACAATTCTATCTTGATATGCTGTCTTATCACAGGTAAATTTTTCAAAAAAGGCCTGGGTCGTGTAGCAGCCAACAACTCCTCCAGAGAGGCTGTCCTGGTGAGGGAGAAGTTCATGGCCAACCTCTCGGCGGAGGGAGCAGTGTCTTGGTAGCCAAAAGAATAGCCTGTTTGAAGACCCACTGACTTCCCTACAACCCTGCCTTTTTAAAGTTTTCTTAATAAATGGAGCTCTACTCCAAAATAAACTAACCTCTCTTTATTCTCTTAAATAATTGGTCTTCACTATGTTCCTACTTAGTAGTATATTTTTTCATTAGTATAATATGAAATTAATTCTGTGTGCCAATATTTGCTGTGTAGTAGAACTGAGACATTAGTCATTACAAAAATTAATTTCAAATAATATTAAAATTCTCAAACAGAAAAACATTAAACATAAATATATAAAATATAACTATTTACAGAGAGACAGGAATAAAAAGGACCCAGCTTAAAGTGGAAGAGCCTCAGGGAGAAGGAGGAGAAAAATAAGAACACTGTTTCTGCCCTGGAGAGCCTGCTGCCTCATCAGGAAACTACTGATTGCTAGGGTCCAATGTTTCCAAATTTAACACAGCTGTGCTGTTTTCAAAAACTAATTTATAAATTTGAAATTTTACAAATTCTCTCGTGTGAGGCGGCATGCTCTCCAGAGCAGGAACAAGGCTGAGGAGGGAATGTCCGTTGGAGATTGGCGTGGCCTCTTTAGGGACTCCAGGATGGCCAGCTCCACTGCCGATGGACCATCCTGGGACCTGTCCCTCGTCCGCCTCGTAGCTGTCCTCCTCTGTGGGCCTGTAAAACACAGCACAAAACAACACAAAGTAATGAGAAGGCTGCTACTAGATTTTCATTTTCAACATTGAAAAAAACAGGATATGAACAGATTGGTTGTAGATATTTAGTAAAGGTAATCACAAGGGAATCCAACAGAGTAAAAAGTTACAGTGCTGCTGTATATCTGTTGCTACAATTACATACCTGTGGTTGCAGCAGCAGGAGCTCAGGGACTGGGGAGCCAGGAGAAGCAACAGGTGATGGCTCTGCTGCAGAATCAGTTGGCTCTGTCAAGACAATATTAAATGTTAACAGGTTGAAAACAATAATCATAGAGAAAGTATATACAGTGGTCCCTCATTTATTGCAGCAGGGGTTCTCAGAATAACTAGCCCCTCGCCACGCACTTTATACACTTTTTTTCACACACACATTTGAATATTACTCACAGTTCTCACAAGTTGATTCTCAAAGTGCAAACCTTTGTAGATTTCAAAACGTAAAAGTATTATTATGCCGCGTTTTGTCTTCGTCTGCGCACCACGTTTGTGCGCCTTTTTCAGGTGTCTATTTCCGAATGAGGGTCATAGTTATGGGTGTTTTTGTGCTATTTTTTTTTTTGGACGTGATGGTTATCAAAACCAAACATGACACATTTGGCAAGCGCAGGAGACACGACATGGAGGAGATTTGTCAATCAGGCTGCAGAATGCAATGCGCATTGTTGACAGTTGTACTGTGCAATAAAAAAATCAGCAAAAAAGCAAGGCAGTGATGGATGAACAGCGGGACCACTGTGTGCTGTTTATTAATAAACAATAACATATATTTCTATATGACAACATGCATAAGAGCAGAAAGGTATTTGTACATCAGTGGGAAAATAGCGGGACAGTAGACGGGCTTGCTAGCTTTTGTGCGGTCAGTCAAAAATTTCAAAAGAGAAATGAATGAACTTACCAGGTTACCAGCTTCACATATCTTCCTCCAAGCTCGGTCCTTTTTATTCCTGTCTCGGTACAGAAAGCAGTGGGTGTCGTACAGCTCCGGTTGTTTGCAACCGCGTTTATTAGCCTTTCCTCCATATTGAATGAAGTATGAAGTGCTTTGGCTGGACCTGCCCCTTTGACCTAGGTCAGAGCCACATCACCAGGCTAACTGATTGGTTGTCGCGGCGCAAATTGATGCTGGAGTTCAGATTTTTCCAACTCAAGTGGTAGACGCGATACGCGTGAATGCACAAAATGCAATACAAAAACTGAGTTTGACGCGTTTTCCCGACGCAAATCTGCTTCTGAATTTTCGCGGGAGCCGCAAACGCGCGTCATCGCGCTTTTCCATTGACTTTACATGTAAACCTGACGCTCTGGTCGCGTCTATCGCGTTCGGTGTGAACACACCCTTATGATTGTGCCAGATCACATTTTGAACAACACCATGGGAATTTCAGATTTCACACAGGTGGTTGGTTGTTGCACTCTGGAAATTGAATGAAGGTGAGTGTTATTAATCCTCTGGGGTCCACGGACACTCTGCACCTCCAAATCACATGACTGATTAAAGCTGACACAGCAACAAGCTGCAGCCACACTGAGTCTCTATTTTAGCCCAAAGTCCGGACTTGAAAGTATACATCGGCTTTTAAATTGCAATTACAGGCCAGTAAATCCAGAGTTATGATAAAAAATATATATAAGCCATGCTTTTTTCTAAATGCTGTTGTTACATTTTTGCATGTGTGTGTTTTAAAATTCTTTTAAGCATTTTCTAAGGACAGCTTGAAAACAGTAAAGAAAGAAAGAAAAGCCATTTCTTTCCTATCAGTGGGAAATTGTACCATCTCCAGTGTTGCCAACTCCTCAGTAAGGAAAATCGCTATTGGCTGTCCTAAAAGTCGCTAGAAGTCGCTAAATGACGTCATCGCCTAATTTGCATAATTGGTCATGCTAATATAATTGTAACCTACGTTGTTGGAGAGAGAAATAACATCATGGAAGAGACAAAAAGTGAGTAAAGAACGTCCTAAATGCATTTAGAATTTATTTATAACTACAAATTAAATTTATTTTAGCAATTATTGTTTTTTTTAATGTCACAATTCCAACCCTGCTCCTTTATCCGGGCTTGGACCGGCAAAAGTGACCCGAAATAGGCACTCTGGTGGAGTTATTGTGTGTGTGTGTGTGTATAAGTAGTTTTAAACCTCGTGATCCACAAAACAGCATAAGAGTAAAAGAAGAACTGACTGCGTTGACTGCTCTCTCTCTGTTCCTCTCTGCGGGAGCAGCGGCTTCGCTCATGCGCGATTCATTTGCAGTTCAGACGCATAGGTGTGAACATCTTCTGCCCTGATAGCAGCTGGGGGAGGACTATCCTCCGCCCGTGAGCGCTTTGGAACGGGCGAGGTACCCACGGCAGCACCCGCTGCTTGTTGAGAGTAAAAGCGATACCCGCTTTCACGTCAAAAAGACGTCATAAATAAGTCTCCAATAACAACAGAAAAAGTCGCCAGATTTGTCACTAGTCGCTTTTTAGAAAAAAAGTCGCTAAGGGGGTCTGAAAACTCGCTAAATATAGCGACAAAGTCGCTAAGTTGGCAACACTGAATCTCGCCCTTTTTATTTTTTTAAGTCACGTGGGATTCGGTTGTTTAGGAAGACGGGAAAGTTTTGGGAGTGACGGTAACGGCAGCGAGACAGAGCGAGCGAGTGAAAGAGCAAGTGAGAGAGAGAAAGTTTTTAGATGTAGGAGATTTGTGACGTTTAGCGTGGAGTGTATCGTTAGTGTGTTTTGTTGTCTTGTGTAGTTGTTCTGTTGTGTAGTCGTTGTTTTGTTTTGCGTGTCAGTGAGGGCACTAATGAATGTCACAAAGGCAGATTGCAATGTAAATACTGTCACCAAGTAGAAAACCAGTGAAGTGATACACCTCCTGTTGCCAGGCCTGCAGGTTTATCCCTGTGCTGTTCTCCTCTGTCTTTTGGTGGACAAACAATTTGTTTTACTGGCACACATCATTTGTGGGGCATCTTATTGCGACACCTGATTGTTCTCTCATTTTAGTTTTAGTAATATTTTTAAATGGTTGTACAAAAAAAAACCCGGCAGGTGTATTGGCTGCATTTTTAGGTAATTAGTTGTATATGTTTACAAAATGTGTGCATAAGTTTTCAAAATGTACAATTTATATTTGCATTTCAAGTTATAAAAATAATTTACTCAACATGTCTGTGTTTTTCTTTACAGTAAAAAAAAACTACTACTAGGATTTTAAGTTCTTTGTGTGATTTCAGCTCAGTAATACTAAGTTACTGCAGTATGTTAGTGAAAAAACAACTTAATTCAGACACGTGAGGTTAAGCTGAAAAGAATGATAGCAAACAAGGCAAGGAGAAAAAAATTAATTGAAACAATTTGAGGGTGAAATACAAACGTAAACTGTAAAGGAGTCAAAAATAGCTGGTTGTATTTCGGACCTCAGAGGGTTAATCCAACAAATCATGAAAAATTAGGTTTAAATTTGTATTCATGACAGTGCAGATTTCTGACATTTTGTGTAATTTAAGCATGTAACAATGTGATTTTTTTACTAACAAAAAAAGTGTGAAACTTAAGTTAGACTTGTGTTTGTAAATGAACCGCCCCATGTTGTGTAGCGTTCTGGATTTTATACTTATTGGGCTACATATTTATTTATTATACAGACTATACAGTACATAAAATCAAAACTCACATGTTTTATGCAACTAAAGTGTTTAATTATGTGGGCTACAGACAATAATTAAGTTATAGACTATATTTATATGAAAAACGTGTATACTTACTGCATTTGAATCATTTTAACCATATGTAACCACCTGCATATGTGTTTGAAAAAAAAAAAGGCCTTGATTTTGCCACCCCATTTGATTTCTTTGCCACCCTAAGAAAATTTCTCTAGCCCCTGCCTAGCTACCCTGTCGAGTGGTATCTTAAATAATTCATTATCTCTAAAACACACCAATGATTGAAATGTGCTCAGGATTTACACAACATACACCCAAACAAATTATGAGCTGGACAGAAGAAAGAAGAGAAACATTAAAAAAGCAAAAGGAAGTTTCATAAAAGTTTTACTTCTACTGCTGAAAACCAAAATAATAATAAATATAACTGAGATCTCAGATTACAGTCCTTCTGTTGATGAAATCTGAAGATGCATTTATTTCTTAGCTTGTCTTACCCTAGATGTACCACTAGACATTTACCACTAGTACACTAGGAAAAGGAGCATAAATAAGAGATACAGTAGTATTTATCTAGTGACTTTCTTATCTTACCAAGTACTCAAAGAGCTATGTGTAACAACACATTTAAGCTACTTGTTAACTTGTTACCATTTGCTGCCAACTCGGTATTGAAACTATAAAGAAAAACTTTTTAGATAAGGCCAAGTAATTTGAAATTTCAGGTCGATCATACAAATTATTTTAGAGCAAGTCCCAGTTGTACCTTTCAAATATTTTACAATGGAAACTGTTCAGGTCTGTTCAAAACTAGGGTAGCCAACATTTTTTGATGACAACAATCAGCCTTTTTTTGTCTGTTTGTTTCTGTTTTATTAGTTTCTTTTTAATTCATGTCGTCTGAGAGAGACATAGTCTGCTGCATGTCCTCTGGGTTTTGTTTTCAGAAGTTTCAGAAAATCTAGCCAGTTGCAGAAGAGTAGCAACGCTTTTTCACACCTGATGTCTGGTGAGAAAGTTCACATCAGTGGGGAGTAAGAGATGGTGGTGCAGTTGCAGGTAAGGTTTTACAAGGTAAAGCAGAGGTCTACCATTCATGAAGTCAAACTTGACAAAACATTTGTTATTGTAACATATTATGTTATTGTAACATAAACAATATTTGTTCATATACTAAGGTTGGGGGATATGTAAAAATTTTCCAACCGAGAATCGTCAGTCCAATAATCGACGATGGGCGATACATTCTTGCATGCGCAGACTTTTTGATGGGCGGAGAAATATAATCATGCACGGACTGATTTGCGCATTTACGACACAGAAGTCCAAACATGGACGAACTATCCATCCATCCATCCATTCGCTTCCGCTTATCCTTTTCAGGGTCGCGGGGGGCACTGGAGCCTATCCCAGCTGTCATAGGGCGAGAGGCAGGGTACACCCTGGACAGGTCGCCAGTCTGTCGCAGGGCCAACACACAGGGACAGACAACCATTCGCACTCACTTTCATTCGCACATTCACACCTAGTGACAATTTGGATTATCCAATTAACCTATCCCCACAAGCTGCATGTCTTTGGACGGTGGGAGGAAGCCGGAGTACCCGGAGGGAACCCACGCAAACACGGGGAGAACATGCAAACTCCACACAGAAAGTCCCCAGCCTGATGTTGGAATTGAACTCAGGACCTTCTTGCTGTGCGGCAACAGTGCTAACCACCGTGCCACCGTGCCATGGACGAACTAATTTCCCAAAAATATTAGGGCTGTCAGCGATAACGCGGTAATCATGATTAAAAATTTTAACGCGCTCAACCCATCTGGAGCGCAGAATGAACAAACTTTTGACTCTGTCTATGCTCCAGACGGGTTAATTGTTAATCACGTTAGTCATGATGACAGCGCGTTAAGGCTGACAGCGCTAAAAAAATATAAAGTTGGGATGAAAGAGATAAACCTAAGTATGTAGCCAAAGCGGTGTGCCACTTGTGCACACATATAGTGCGAGCAAAGTACTCAAACACGACTAACTTACATGAGCATGAACGTGTCCACCATCCGGCTGAGTATGCTATGCTATCACCAGCTTCTGCAGCTCCATCAACAAGCATTTGGGCTCAGTCTGAGGAGGGTGCATTTGCTCGCAGATGAAAGAGGATGCTGTTAAAACAGCACTATTCATTTTTTTCTGTTGACTGCTTCTATTAGCTCCATCATTCTTAGCAAACTTACTCATGGCCAAATAACGTAACATAATGAGCCAGGGAGGAAGCAAAACTGAATACACTGGTCACAGGACAAGGAACAATCAAAATAAAACAGGAAACAGGAGATAGGCATGGAGACGTGGACTTGAAGGGAGACACGACTGACTGGGGAGACACAAGAGATGAACGAACACAGAGACAAGGGTGACTCGACAAGAAACGAGGAACACAGGAACAGCCCAAAGAACACACGGAGAAGGAGACTAAACACAGGCTGAGATAAACACTAAGGGAGGGAGAACAAAGATCACTGAGAACTAATGAAAACTAAAACCATGAACAACATTAATCAAAGAAGAAAATTTCTTTGAGTCTGAAACACAAGTACTGGGTCGCACAAGAAGCTTAGAACTGAGAGGAGAGAGCTAAAGGAGGAGGTCTGCCTCAGTCTGCACCCCCCTCCAATTTAGATTTATGCCTATTGAAGCTTTAAGTTTCTTGGCCAACGCTCTGTTAAGGGTAATCTAAGGAGCTTGGAAAGAAAAGCGACTGGTCTTCTTTTGACCAGTCGCTTTTCCTTCCAAGCTCCTTAGATTACCTGTGAGGGTCTGTGAAGATGACTGAGAACCTTCACAGACCTCTGTTAAGGGTATTTTTGCAAGTGAGACCAAAAGTGGAAATGCATTGTAATAAAACTGTCATGGTCCGGAGTCTGTGGCTCCGTGTTTATGGTTACGTTTATTATTATTATGGGTTTCTGTACTCTCCTTTTTTTCACGTTTCATGTTCCTATGTTCTGTGTCCCCCTATCTGTGTTAGTTTGTGTGTTGTGTCATTACATGTATGTGTTTCCTGTTTTATTGTGAAGGTCTGCGTCTTATGTGAGTGTTTTCAGTTTGCCTCCCTGGTCTCGTCACGTTAATCACTCCCAGCTTTGTCCCCCACCTGTGTGTAATCTCCCTGTGTTTCTCTGAGTGTATTTAAGTCGTGTCTTCTGTCTTAGTAGTTGTTGGTTTGTCTGTGTTATTCCCCTCTGTCATTCTGTGTATTTTCCTCCGTCTTCCTGGACATTCTCCCTGCAAGGTACTCTCATTCGTGTTCTAGTTTTGTAGTTTAAGTTTTAGTTTTCCCAGTTCAGAGTGTTTTCAGTTCTGTTTCTCGCCACCCTTTCTTTTGTGTTGTACATCATCGTCACAATAAAAGCTCGCTCACCTCAGAAACCACCTGCATTTTGGGTCCTTTAATAATTCACACGGCTTGCCCCGGCAACCCGTGACAAAAACATTCAGTGTAGGTATTTAAATTTTTATCTGTAAATTACACAAATTGTTATGAGGCATTTTATGTCAGAAACAATATTAATACATTTAGCAACTAAGTATAGAAAATAATATATCTATTGGAGTACAACTAATAAATCTAAAGCCCTCGATTGCCTATTTTTGTTTCCGAAACGAAACTCTCAGTACGACCAAAGAAGATGTGCCACTCTGAAATTGACAAGTAGCTGTCATTTATTAGTATAACCACACAGGCACACTCACCTTCTCATTCGCTCTCGCAGAACTGTACCCTTTGTTTCCTTTGTTTTCACATCAATCTCTATTTCTGAGTGACAAAGCCTATTAATTCAAATTCTTCAGAACAACATTTGACATGATTTGTGTCACATTCAAAACATCAGGACCGTCTGTTCCCTGTTTTGACCTTTTGCTCGTTCTAATCGAATCTTGTTAATGAGTTGCAGAACTAGATGCCAACAGTGCCACACAGGAAGTGCAGTTTTGTGTTCATGTGTATAATTTAATTTCTTGCTTTGGATCTGTGGATTTGCCCTTCAGGCAGAGTCAGTAAATATTTGAAGACCTCAGCAATCGACTGTACAGTGATGTGATTATTTTAACAGATAAGCATTTATAAGTAAATAAAGGATTTAAGATAAGGTGCAAAAACAAGTTGACAATTTACGTTTATATGTTATATATTAATTGCTTCTCAAACTCAGTATTGGTGCCGTAGTTCAACTTCTCAGCACAACCAAGTACTTGTGAAGTGCTGCAAAGTGAAATGTTGCAGAGGGATCTGGTAGTGTTGTGAGGCTGATCCATTCCTATTAGAGTCTGTGCTTTCTCATTTTACAAAGGCCTACATTTTAATATGGAAATTTAGTTGGAATAAATACGTGGAATGACTCCACAGTTTACTTTCTGCTACGTTAACATCATATCCAATCATTAGCTTCACGCAATCATTCACTCACTTGATGTCATTTTCTAATCACTAGTTCAGAGAGGCCTTGGAGCTGAGTGCAACAGACAATGCAGTGCTGAAATAATCACACTGTTGGTTTTAGTCTTATTGGATTTGCTGACACTGAGACAAGTAAAGAATATTGTTATCCTTTCCTTTAAGCAGTGTCTGGGTGATTTCTTAGCCCCACCAAAAAGTAACATTCACAGCAAAGCTAATGTAACAATTTGTGGAACTTTCTTCATTAAAAGGCAGTTTTGGTCATGTGTGTCCATAATGAAAGGATTGTGTTGATGCCATATTAACTATTCATGCAATAAGTGCTTTAAAGTTAAAGGAAGAGCGCACTTTGTATGTTCGCTCGTTTTTAATTTTGACAGCCTTGTCTTCAGTTTTCCTCCCAGAATGTCACAGTTTTAATCAAAGAGCATCGCCTTTTCTTTGTGCTGCACTGTGTACTACACAGGCTTAAACTGAAATGTCACAACAAGGATTGAGGTTTCATATCTGGTTATATTAAACACAATCTAACTTTGTTAGGAGAGGGGATAAACATTCTTCTTCAGTACTAAAGGCGAGAGAAATGCTGGATACAAATTACTGTTCTCCTTACGCTCTTCTGGTTAAAAAACAAAAGGGAGGCCCGGTGGTTGCAATCGCTGTAGCTGTACAGCACACAGGTTGACTTTCAGACTTGAACAAACAATTGTGTCTACACCAGGACAGAAAAATGATGCAAAATTCTGAAGCATGAAGACAGATATGGCTACTCTAATCAATAGGTTGTAATGTTAAGTCTAAATCATTAAAATTATACAAAACTGTGGATGTTAAAATAAAATAGTTCACGTTTCTAAAATAAAAATTATACACCGTACACTTTTTTTTTTCTATTTTGGGGTTAAACAACAATGATACAGATTCACTGTTAAAAGTCTTTACTACAAGCACGCATACCTACCCAGTGTCAAGGCAAAGCGTGTATCAGACACACCGGTCCATTGTGTCCATTTCACGCTCTAATTCATGAAATGTACACGCATGGAGAAGTTACACTAAGTCGCAGTAAATCGCAGTACCAGCAGACAGACAGAGATAATTTAATTACAAGCCAACTTAAAAATAATCATAGGAAAGTGTTTAAACAGACATTACTAACACATTTCCATGTAAATACATATTAGCCACCTAGCTAAATTGTTTCTGGCATAGAAGAACCCTGCAATCCACTTCATACCTTCCTTGGTCACTAGTGATTTCTTGGCTTTAAATATATTGAATATATAAATATATAAATATATAAATATATATTGTCTCCCCCTGCTGGTACTGCAACTTAAGTTGCACATACCATGCTGAGCATGAAAAATGAGCTCATTTTCTCAAGTATAGAAAGTTCCACACACAGAACAGCATAAAAAGGACGTGTCAAGCTGTATTTGAGCAATTTACAAATGTACAAATTTACACAAGCTCATGCATTTCAAACTCATTTTGCACATTAAACACACAGCATCCCCATGGCCTTAGCATTTGAAATCTTTTATACATGTTGTTTGATCCTTTGAACCAAATTTACATTCATACTGCTCCACGCTCAAACTGACACATTACACTGAAGACAAATTTCATTCAGCATGAAACATTTTATTTCACTGGCTCTAAGCATACTCAAAGACTCAAATTCTAAATCCCTCCTAAAGGCCTCTAGAGGCTTCAATGTTCAGTGTAACCCATGATATAAAGGTAAATATTGTGTTGCACATAATTTCCTTCAAGGTTTATATCCACTCTTCTGTCAAAAGAATAACATCCAAATGGGGTGGGTGTCATGAATATGACAGCAGCATCTTCTGGCTGTAAAAACCAATCAGAGCATTCAGGATTAAAAATACAGAGATATTTTTTACACCGATGCCCAGCTATGCTTACAATTTAATAACTTACAAAGTATCCTGAAAATGGGGTTAAATATAAGACAGAAACACCTCCGCATGCTGATAAGTTGGCTTTCTGAAAGTCTTGATTTGCATACTTCTTTGATCAGAGTGAACAATATTATGTTAAATGCTCCAAGCAACCACTCTCATTGAGTCTTTGTCAACTGAAAATGACATGAAGGATTCATCATTAGCGACTGGTTAGGGGCCAATAAAGTCAGACCTCCCTTTTCCACTGAGAAACATCGTAAATCTGAACGAATGCAGTTAAAGGAAATGGTCATTTACTTTGCTGAATGACCATTTCAAGGAAATGGTCATTCAGCAAACGTTCAGCAAATGGTAATTCAGTGAAGTGTCCACTATAGGTGCCATAGAAGTTCTGTTACACAGTATTACACGTTTTTATAACAGCATGTGAAGCTCCAAAAATTAACAACCCTTAATATTCTTTGTACCACTGTGCTGCTAAGTTTCTTCAGTCAGTCTGATTTTTATGATGGGACCCTGGATAAAAGTTATTACATTAAAAAGAATACTTTCAGGTTAAATTTCAACCTGATATCGACGATACAAAAAAAGAGGCATTTCAATTATAGAGTAAGACTTTGACAGCATATATTGATTATACATTGTCATTACAGAAATAGTCAACTTAATCTACCAAAGTATTAGATAGATTTGGATATATGTTAACACTGATGTAAGGTTAAGACCAGAAACAGAACAAGAATGCACTCATTCAATTACCATAAACAGAAATGTGCCACATTTTAGATTGACATGTGCTTTGCCACGTGTTGTTGTGTTGTGTTACAAAGTAAACCAACACTGTGAGCACAATGAAATGAATGAGCAAACTCCACCCTGTGATACGCTAACAGTGGTGGTGGCATGTCCACAGCACTCCTGACTGTAACACACAAATTTAGAAAATGCAAATCATCATCAACTGCACAGATCAGAAAACCCATTTAGCCCCTCTATTTGAGTCTGAAGTTCTTTGTTGAAAATAGGCAAAACAAGAGTCTGAGCTTGATTCACATTATTGTACATAAATGGTGCCACATAAATCCTGGTCCTACATTACCATCCTCCCCATGTGTGTGTGTGTGTGTGTGTGTGTGTGTGTGTGTGGATGTAGTCTATGATTTGTGAGGCCCTTTTCAATGCAGGACGCTGCAGAACCAGATTGAACTATAATTCAGCACTTGAGGCATGGCACAGCACACAGATATGCAAGTGCACACATCAGAGGCATGCACACACCTGCAAGAAAACACCTGCTGGTGCAGCTAAACTAAGCAAACTCATTTAGACGACTAATTCTTACTTTCCTTGTTTCCTTTCTTCAAAACAACTGTCCAAGAGCAAATTGATCATGCTGTCTTGAACAGATGACAAAAAAAATCGCAAAATATCCTCCGGCATCCACCAATATACCTGGGCAGCTTGCCCAAGTAAAGTCTTTGTGTGGGTAACAGTGAATACATAAATCATGGCAGCCAAAATCCAGTGCAGACAAGATTCAAATTAAAAGCTTGGTGCTTTATATTTGATCATCTCAAAGTTCAAACTATCCTGTCTTCATGTATGCTCAGTGCTTTCTCCAGTTGATGAAATGTGCACGTTCACATGTCCTAAGCATGTAGTATCCAGAGATAAACTAAATGTATTCTTTGGCCTGTGTACTTGAGGCTCGCACACATAGACTACAGTTCACCCACATGTATACGTAGCTCAGGTACCTAGACTAACCTCAGCGTTTTATTTTAAACAGTATCAATTTTATGACTCATCGATGAATAAAACATTAAAAACCTCTCTAGACTTAGCAGGTGATTATAAGCTAATGCATTCCCTTTTAATTTGTTGCCAGAGTGTGCAGTGGGATGCGTCATAGGCTGAGATTGCCTAGCACCCATCTCTAAATTAGTCTTTAGTAGGAGTCAATGGACATGAGCTGCTGCCTTTCAGCCCAAATTTTAAGACCTCAGTATGCTTCTAACAAAATGTGTTACACATTTAAAAGTATTTAAACCCCTCTCGTATTACACAGAAACCCATTTTAAGCACTTTTATGTTCATTTTAAATCTCATCATGTACTATGTTTAACAATGGTAAATGAACTGGTATTTATATAGCATTTTCTTCTCTTACTGAAGATTTAGCCGTTCATACACATTCATGGTTTAATCGCTGTCTTTAGGAGCTTTTTACACATCGTGTCCACACTCACAGATGCACTGGGGCAATCTCTGGTTCAGTATCTTACCCAAGAACATTTTGACTTATGGACTGGAGGAGCCAGGTATCAAACTATTTAAGATTCAGTTTTCACAACTTGCTTATCACCTCAGCCCCAGCTGCCCATTAAAACAATAAAACCCCCAAACACATCCAAAATGGAGATATGGACTGTATAAAGGTTCTATCCAGTATGCTAGCTGTTCCTACAACTGTACTCGTCAGGACAGAGAACTCCTTTTTTGTGTCTGGAATCTCTCAATTTGGGGGTTACAACCCCTTATGCTGTTATTATTACTGGGACCACTTTACACTTCACCCTACACATCTGCTCCAATAGTTTCTTTAGCCCCTGGTACTTCTCAGTTTTCCTCATCATCCTTCCTTATGATATTACTATCATCTGGGACTGCCACAACTGCTGCCTTCTGCTCTTTGTCAACCACCACGATGTCTGGTTACCCAGCAGCTGCTCGTCTGTCTGGAATTTAAAGTCCCCCAGGATCTTAGTCCTGCTGCTCTCAACCACTTTCGAGCTTGTCTCCCATTGGGAGTTGGGGTCATTTAATCTTACACTAGGCCCATTATCCCAGTTAGAGTACACTGTGCCTGCTTGCATCTTACATCCTGCTCGTTCTACTGGGTTTTGGACTGCCTCTGGGGCACCTCTGCACAGCCTAAAGGTGTGATAGCCTCCTGTCTGAATGAATCTGTTGTTTAGGACTTGTTCTTGTGCTGCTGTGATCGAGCCATCTATCTTAGAGGTAAAATAAGTCCTTATTTTACTTCTTAATTTGCGCACCTTTTTTGAGTTATTTTCTTTTTTTTTAATGGAACCTTAACTTTTTTAACATTTTATGTACTAGATTCAAATAATTTGAAATATATGCATTTATTAGTTTACTATACATTTGTTAAAGGAGGGAAACACCTGGATCATAATACTAATTCTATAATTATAGACATTCTGGAACTGCTTCCCAGTTTTCATTCCTTCACTTTCCAAATTGAATTTGATACAAGATCTTTTTCCCTTCTGTTCCTTCTTCCCTTTATTTACCCTTTTATTTTTTTATGTGGTGGTAATATAAAATTGAAATCATTTAATTTCTCATGATTTCATTACATTTTTGCTGCATTCATTCATTTGTTCCTTCGCTGAAAGTGAGGATATTGGAAACCAAGGCAAAAAATATTTGGGTTTAATTGCAGGACTTTTTAAAACTCTTTAATTCAAACTGACAAAGCAAACGGACAAAGGATTCGGTCTGAATGAAGAGCACTTTCCGGAAACTTTCTTCCCAACGCCCTTTCTATTTCTGGATTCGGATTATGTTCACTTTTTATGGTCTTTGATTAAGAAAAGTAGAAGAGAATAATTAAAGTAAGGTCAAACACTCAACAGCTAGAATGTCTTCTAAATTTTGTACTGCATACTGTTACATAGATGGAAAGCTTTGATGAATTTAGACTGGGGAGTTTATTTCAGTGAGCACTGGTCAGGAAGTGTGAAGGAATTTATTTTGACTTATTTGGTCACATTGCGTGGTCAGACAGATGTCAAACTAATTTTATTAGAAGCATGGAAAGTCACAATATTTGCAAATTTACCAGAGTTGAAAGTATTTCAGCTGAAGCAAAAAATCTTGCACTTGTTCCAGAGCTTTATGAATCTGCTTCATAAATGTACAGAGGCAAATGGAGCATGGAGACAGGCTGGAGGGAGATGGCATCTGTTTGAAGATAATGCGGAAACAGAGGGGAGAGAATTGTTGGCACATCCCTGCAGTTCTTACCCAGAAACACAGCTGATTAAATTTAATATTTTGGCAGTCAGAATTATTGAAAACAAAATAATCTTAAGACTCGCTGTTGTCTGACTAATAACCATTACACAATAACTAATGCAGTAAATAAATAAAGCTGATTGTATAGTCACTGAAGTAATACTAAGAATACAAATAAAAATGTGTAAGCAGTGCGGGTACGCTGGTATTTTGTGGGAACTGGAAGGCCACGGGAAAACAAACTGGTGGTGTTGGTTTTAACAGGCAATGGTATTTTCCAGACAGGGAGGCTCTGAAGAATGAACCCATCAAGAAGTGTAGTAAGTAATGCTGTTCCTTAATGGAAGTGCGTTACTTACTGGAAACCCCCTCCAAAGAGAGTAAGCATAATTGCCTTTATCCTTTTTTGATGAGAATTCTTGCCATATACAGAGTTGCCCAATCACTTCTAAAATAGACAGTTTTAGCAAATTCACCGATTCATTCATTAATTTTGCCCATTAAGCACACACATCTTAATAAATGACTATTTATTAAGACTTATTAAGATTGTGGGACATCACTGTGAGATGGAAGTTTACAGTTAATTACAAAAACTCCACCTCTATCTTTGCACTCTTTCCTACTTTACTGCCTCCTCACTGTATCCATCAAAGCTGCTACTAAAAAACCTTTGGTGGATGGTGGTCCACTCAGCCTCCTCGGGGAAAAGGATAACTCATTCCTTCACAGAGAAAATATATATTTAGAGAGAGGGGGGAACTACTCATAAGTTTTGCTGACCAGCAAATTTCCACCATGGGGATTGGAAGGGCAATCTTTTTAAAACTTTATACTTCTTCAGTTAATTTATTATCTGAGGAATGTAGTACCATCATACCCCTGGGGTATTTGTCTAATTTCATGAAAAACATTTATTCTCCTCACAGCAGGCTCAGAGGCAACTAAACTACCTAAGTGGTTTAAAAAAATCATGCCAGTTTGACGTTTGAATGCAAAAATGTCTTCATATTTAATAAATAAAATAAATCCAAAATAGACATTTACACCAGTTATTACATGCTATATATGTCAGTATTTAATGCACTTATAAGGCCAGTGACAAATTTTGTTATACTGAGTAATCGGCTTCTTAAACAGGAGAATAGATAACTGCTTTCATACCATTAGCACTTGAGAAATGTTAGCTAGGGGTCATATGAACATACATGCATAATTGAAGACTTCTGACATGAAAAAACCTCACATTGTAATGCAAATTGTGTTTGCTGGGTCTTGTAACATACAAAAAATCATTAGCAAAAGTTAAGACAACAGACAACTTGTAGATCCATTTTGATTTGTCCTACTTCATTAAAAAACATGAATCTGTGACTCCACAGTAGTAATCTCAATCATTCCAGGCTGTGCTGGCACAGAGCAGGTCATATAGAAGGAATATGCGAACATTAAAGTGAACCAGCTCAATTTTGGGACTGTGAACTCAGTACTGATCTCTGAATTATGAATGACGATTGTGAGCTAGTTGACTTTAATCTTTACGGCATGAGGTTTGAGCGAATTCTTGCAAATTGTGAACTTGCACAACATTGGCAGCCACCCGACTGCTGTTACATACTGAATGTGCTGATGAGAGTTTATGCGCAAAAACAAATGATCTCTTTTTCCATTAACAATGATTAAGTGATGCAGATGACGTTTGATGTTGTGAATTATTTAACCAAACACACAAAATAAAAGAGTGTACTTTCGATCAAATTATCTCTACGTGGTGCAGCAGTCAATTTCATCGGAATCAATTATCTCCCCACACAGGGGAATAAATTACGAGTGGTTCCTCTAGCCATTGCTGAATTATGAACCAAGCATGTTAATAACACATTACTTCTTTAGCTTTTATCATGTTCAAATGGGACATTCCCCAAGTATATTAGTGTTATATTTGTTTTAAATTACAACAGAAAAGTTACATTCAGAAAACCTCCAGCTGGGTTTGTACCAGTAATAGTGCCAACAGTCTTTCTTTTCAGGATAAAGTGACACAGTAAAATCTGATATATCGTTAGTGTTATTGCAGTTGGACTAAATGTTTCAGGCAGATGTGGATAAATAATACACAGACACTCACATCAGTGTGACTAACCTCATAGGCGCACATAAACTCTATTGGTTTCTATAGACTGTGGTTGGTGGCTGGATGAGAGGACGAGGTTTTAGGATGGATGAGTGAATGATGGATGGAGGTAATGGGAGCCAAAGCAGTTGGCAGCAGCTGAGCTGCTGGGAATGACAGGGCAATACTTTATGGAACAAGATGCATCTCTAAAGCAGCCAAGCAAAGAAGTGCAGACAGCCACTGAAAAAAAATACAAATGATGAAGCTGGCTGATAATTATCATCATTAACAATCACACCTCTCTTAGTTAGTTAGCATGAACTAAAGGTCAAAGAAATATCTAGAAATCCATTTTTTCTCTGTATCGCTTCTCCCCATTTTGCAGGGAGCAGCTGTCAGTCAAACTGTGTGGGTGTGAGGCCTGTTGGTGGCTGGTGTCACTTAGTGCACAGGCTAACAATAGTATAATTCTCTGCACAATATTCTTACCCTCACAAGTAACAAGTACTAACTTAGAAATACTCATTAAAAAAAAAACATGATGCTGCCTTTCTGAACTATGACAAAAATGACATTTTAAAAAAAATGGTTTGATAAAACCTTTAGAATGGGCAGCTCGTTAAATCACCAAGTTAGGATTATTCAAATGAGTCTGTCTTCTGGTTTGTGTATTTTTATTTAATTAGCGGCTACAACTGTACTAATGATGTCTATAATACACCAAACTATCCACATCACATTTGTAATGATGATCACTGATAGAGAAAGACTACCCTACAGAAACCGTTCACTAGAACCAAACACTGGGACAAACCTTACTACAATGAAATGTCCTCAAACCAACAAAATATTCTTTAGATTATTTTATAACATACAGTCCAGAGGTGGAGAAATGAAAGAAATAAACTAAATGGAATTGGGGAAATTGAGAGTGGCGATATAATGAGCCAGATCTCCCCTAAATCACCATTAATCAGGTTCATGGGACTCTACAGGATAAACTGGTCTGAGGCATTTTCAACTCCCAGACTCCCAGCTAACATGGTTGAGCCCACAGACTAGAGGATCCTGTGAGTGGAATAACGTTATTTTACACTGGTAGATAAAAAGACATTTGCAGGATAGGTTAGCATAACAAAAATATAAACACAATTAATATGAATTACGCCATGACTAGTCACTACCAGGACACCCACAATATTAAACAAACAAATAAAAGCTGTTTGGATTTAAAAGCCACCAAATACCCTGACTTGGATTTTACTAATTTGCCTTTGCAGATGCATTTGATGCTGTTGTGTGTTAAACTGATTTAGATTGACGTTGGCTGGAATTGGCTGATTTAATTTGGGATCCTGCATTTGCCCAGGTTTTGGAAATTCCTGCTACCGGTGGAGTTTCACTGGTAGAATATCCTCACTGTAGGTGGAAACTTTCCATTGGTGGAGCACTATGAGCGGAAGAGCCCCACTGGTGGAAACAACTGGTGTTCAAAGTGTTTTCATGAACTTTATTTTATTCTGTGAAAAGGCTTGTGCGCTGGAATATTTTATTAGGTTATCAGCATCAATAACCATATCTCCTCCAACAGCTCCCATGTCCTCCAGCTTCCCCCAAGGTTTCTCCACTTGATCCTCTTCAGTTCACACTGTACTTGCTCCATGCAAATGAATGTTTGATTGGATGTCCGCCACGACTTAATGTACACAGCACATTAAGTAGCAGCAGAAGCATAGAGCATTCTGCTCTGCTCTCTGCACTCTATAAATTATAAGAAAATTAACATTAAAATTGTATGTGTCTGAGTAATAGAGTAAAACATCAACGGAAAGCACAGGTTTTTTCCTTCTATCATGCTCAAACTGTTTCCTGAGGCTAAATGGTAACTGTATTATATTTTGTATAAATCCATGTTCCATTGCTAAATGTAATTTTTATTTTAACACCAGCCGGCAAACTGGAAAAGAAAGACACGGAAAAGCACATTAGATGATCTTGTTTTGGTGAGACCGCATATTTTATTACTTCACATATTTTTGTTGAAATATAACATATATTTCACTGTCACCGTGTTCATTGTTAGTGCTTTGTTTGGAACAGCAGTGTTTTCAGCAAATTAGTTTGAAACAATAAAAGAGACCATGCTAAACAGATAATGAGTCTGTTAAATGGAAATTAGCAACAGTGATGTTATTAATGCAAATAACCTATAATGCCTGGGGAGTGTAATTAGACTATACACACGTAAATACACACAAAATTCCCCATTTATTCCAGGATTCTGCCTGCGCTGGGAGTCAGGGTGTTGGACAAGGGTCATAATAATTAGCTGCTTATCAGTTTAACTGTATAAGGTCAAAACACAGAAAGAAATTAAGCTGAGCATTTGTGTCCTCCGCTGCAGTTCCACAGCTACTGGGAAATGAGCCTGAACCAATCAGTGTTTCTTCTGACACATGCTTTTTAACAGACTCGTTAACAACACTTCCAAGTCTTTCTTGGCTCGCCCATCTTTCTTTCTCGTGCTATTGAAATGCAACTGTGTCTGCGAGATATACTCCTAATGCCATTAAGAATCATCAGACTGCAGAAAGCTGGAAACTTGTGCAACCCAGAGTAAAGTAAAGAAGTGTTTGGATTTTTTGTTTGTTCATCTGTTTTTGTTCTCAGCTAAAGCATTTCTGTTATCACCTCCATACGTCTCGATCTCTTTATTTTACCACTATCAATTATTTCTTCCACCTCTCATTTTTATCTCGCCTCACCCCTCTTATCTTTCAGGTCATGTTTTAGGTTGTTTGGCTAATCTTTGAATGGCTTAGTAACATTTTCATAAAAATTTGATCTCAAATGCATCTATAATTCAACACCAACCTCACTTTATCAGTCATTAGACGTACATACACAGAAAGTACACAGAGAGTTCTCATACTCAGTATTAGGCTTACTCTTTCCTCCTCCTTTTTTATGCCTTTTATCAAGTTTTCATCTACCTTCCACTACATTCTTTGTTTTTTTTTCTCTTCTTAGTATCTCTTTTGATCTCTCCTACTCTCCTTTGCTCTGCCTTTGTCTCGTCTTTCCTTCCATTTCCCACATCTTCTCTCTCTTTTTTGAATGTAATCATTTTCTTTTTTGTCCCTCCTTTTCTCTTGTCACTCTTCTTTGTTTTCCTTTTCCCATCATCTGCTTCACTGGACAGCTCTAGTTCAAGCTTGTTTTCCATTTCACTTTACAAGTTAAACTACACAGCGTTTGTCCTAGTCATTCCTCTCTACATCCAGCATCACATAAGAGTCAGAGAATAAATGTTGTATGTGTATATCTTTCCTGATATAGAAAAAAAGCGCACTGTATTTCCATTTTTGTGCTTTTGTGGCAAGTAAATATTTAGTTTAGTGGTTATATGGTAGTTTAATTAAAAGCTCAATAAGGAAATAAATGTGAGTTCAGGCAAACCTAAATCAGCTGACAATGAGTGTGTGCTACTATAATTATTGTACTTTATGTTCAGTGAAGGAAAACAAAATGAGACAACTCGCATAGTCATCGCATACTATGTCCCACAGCTAAAATGTTTACAGCAGTAAATGTTATAAATGATCAAGATGTTATAATGCTAAAGTTAGATTTTGTTATTAGGTTAACAGGCTACTTGGCAACCATGCTAACATTTCAGTCTCTGTCTCATCAACCACTCAGTTGATTTAGTCTAAATGCTGTACTTAAGTCTTGCGTGCCCTATTGTAAAATAATATGTGTTTTTATTCTACTTTGTGTATTATGTGTTATAGTAAATTACCTCATCTACTTACTTAGCTATAGCTTTAGTAGACACGTTTGCTGGTTTAACTCTCCATTATAAAGGAAAACTGTACAATGCAGTGGCTATAGAACTATGAGGCCATTGACATTTACATCACTTTCATATAAATCTTGCTTTTCACTAAGCAGTTCTGTTGGTGGAACAATGGCCTGTTCGCAGTCAATGTGTCATTCAGCCCTTACATGCAAGCTAAAAACTACCAAGACCATTCCCACTGGATGAGTAAAATTCATAGAGTCAGAACGTCAAAATTTAGGATTTGCACTTATCAGAAGTTTTCAACTTAAAGAAAACTGGTGAAATATGTGACAAATGAGACAGCACAGATGGAGAAGAGTACACAGAGTGAGAAGGGGATGAGAGATAAAAGAGGAAATAAGCAGATGATGGAGAGGAGGAGAAGGAGGAAGAAAGCTCTCCATCTGTTTCTGCTGAGTCACGAAGGTGGCTGAGTTCTTAAATGTCAGGACTCCTCTTGACTCCTGACCGCACGCACACACACACACACACACAGTATCTGTACATAGAGCAAAGCTACAGAGCATTAATAGCATTAAAGCTGAAAGTTTTGGCAAAGCCAGCGAGTCGAGAGAGAAGGAAGATGATTACAAAGACGGCAAACAGAGGAGAGAAAGCAGTCTCTCAGTTGACTATTCAGTAAACAACCAGCCAGCCAAGAACATCACCAGTCAGTGTACCATACAGGCATATTCATGAGCTCCACTGTCAGAAAATCAAACACAAGAGACACAAACAAACAAACAAAAAAGAACTGCATTATAAAACAGGAATTTGTGAACACGGTCGTTTCGGGCACGACATATTTCTTTCTGAGTAGCTGACAACAAACTTGCAGCGAAGCGCATCAGAGTTTTCAGAACAGCCCCCTTTCACAAGAGTATTATCATAAATGATAGCTGTGTTAGACATATGAATTAACTGGATTATGTTTCTACAAACTGTTTTTTAAACTATACCAAAAATAAGTGACCTAAAATCTAGGAAATCTAACACAATCTGAGCGTGTGACATGCAAACTGTGCAAGTATAATCCCATTCTTACTGCTTCGCCACAGTGGATGGCTGCCACTACCACTACACTACAGCAACATTATAATCTCATTTTTAACAATTAACTCAAAAAGCAAAAGTGGAAATGTATATAAATATTTAGACAATCTATTTGCCAAAATAAAGCTTGACAGCTATTAATGAATGAGGTCAAAAGCCCACAGGCCGAATATTCTAGCTCATTTAATGGACAAAAAAACAGTTCTCAGTAGAATATCACAGAATGCATCGCATTACCCAGGTTTACTTATCTCAGCGAGAAAGAAAGATTTGCGTGCCACACTACCATTATCTGCCCGCTGGCTAAGTGTGCTAGTGTGTATCCGGTCTGCATGCAGGTGTGAGTGTCTCCAGGGGAGAGAAGGATAGACCTGTGTGAGTGGGTGTCTGTTTGCATGTGATGTGTCTAAGTAAGCTTCAGTGGGTCAGTGTATGTGTTTAATGTTGAATGTGTTTCAGCTCTGTGCAATCTATAAAAGAGAGTTAACATCTCCCATAGAACAAAAGGATAAATCATATCACATGCATAGTTAAAATATGTGCCAATTTATTTAATAAAGAAGCCTAATTGAAGTCAAGGTCATGCAACAGAGAAGAACATTAATATGGCTTGTTTGCATGAGGCTGGTAATGCTGTATTTCATCTCGTGCTCCCCCCGCTTCCTGCTCACTTTCTGCTCTAGTTATCCAGTAAACATTGAAGAAGTTTTCCCTGAAGCACAAGTGTAGGAAAAGCGCTCTTTTTTTAAGTGATGTTTTTGGGAAACGAGTTGAAAATCACTGGAAGTTTGTTGTTAGCAGATGGTGTCATTTCTAGGGTGTCACATGCTGCCATTCTGTCAGATAGAAAAACTGTACTCTGATATTTTGCTGATATTTATTGCACTAATGTGGCAGATCTTTAACTTTTACCCCATGCATGTGAACGCCTGTAAAACACTCCTTGATATCACCTATAAACACACCCAGGAAGCATAATTGTTCTACATGGAGTGTTACTATTGTGAAAGAACAAAACTGAAGTTTTACTAAACATCACCACATTTTTTTTTAGTTTCTAAATGTAATCAATAAGTGAAGGAGAAAGAGGAAAAAGGTGAAAACTCCAAAATGAGACCTTAACTATGGCCTCCTGGATTACAAACTTGCAACTTACTTCTCTTCCTCCCACTAAACAGGTCTTAGTAGAACTACATTTTGGGTGTTTTTGGTTTAGGGAATAGTACTAGTCATCCGCTAATTACTTGTAAAAGTGTCTGTGAGCAAGCTAATGAATCCAAATTGTCCCTAAACCATCCAGCATATCAAGGCGCTCGCAAAAAAACATCTACGTTTTCCTCACTTTTAGAACTCATTAACTTGACAAATTACATATTTTCAATCTAACCACACGTTCCACTTTGTCACATATCGTTTCCACTCTCCTGTGCATTATTTGATTTTTCTCTCCTTTGACTTGTTTTTTCCTTAATGCCAGCTTCACTTTTTTTTTGTATTCATACATCGTCCACCTGCCAATTTTAGCTGCCACTTTAAACTCTGTTTTTAATATTGCACTTCTTGAAACATTTTTTCATCCAAATGGCATCTCTCATTCTGACTCCCAGCCCTTTCATGCATTAATATAAGCTGCTGAGGCTTGAGGGAAGCACTGACAGTCTTTACAATCACAGACGTTGATGGCTTCAGTCCTTGTATTCTCTCACGTGTCATCAAACAGGTGCAAGCAGCTATAATGGCTCTCGGAAAAACCGGAATCCACTGAATTACTGCAACAACAAAACAAAAAGCTTCATCATTTTTAAGAGCAAAAAGAGTTTTTGAGAACACATTAAAAAGGTCAATTAAGAAAAATGTGTAGGTGTCAAAAAATTATTCTGTTTTGTGTACACTACAATCAACAAAACTGGTGTACTTTTTATTCAGTCTTGCCTTGATTCTAGATTTAAACATATCTGCACCTTGGTGTATGTGCTGCCATCTCTACAT
This sequence comes from Perissodus microlepis, assembly GCF_051167445.1. Lineage (NCBI taxonomy): Eukaryota > Metazoa > Chordata > Actinopteri > Cichliformes > Cichlidae > Perissodus > Perissodus microlepis. The sequence goes on along the minus strand of NC_140465.1, from coordinate 24,703,874 downwards.
GGAAATTACCAACATTACCAAAGAGGACAGGAAGGTAAAAAGAAACAAAGGAGAGCAGGTTTTACGTTTCACATTTATGTCATAGGATCCAGTTCTGAGAGAAACATCTGGAGTGACATCTGCACTAGAAAAAAGTAGCCTGCTCGACCAAAAAACTGAACTTACCCCACAGCTTTACTGCTACAGAGAACTGGAGACAAAATGGTGAACATTCACCCTTCTGTACGTCTCTCTTTTATAGTCATTTCAATAATTTAAAGCCACGAAGCAACAACAAATCATTTCCTGAAACAAATATGACTGATTTGACATCATAGCCATTGCTATAATATGTGAACTTTCAGTAAATCCAAATGGAAATCCAAGTGCCTTTGATCAACCAAAAGGCAGCTCCGGGAACCGGAAAATAAATCGAATGCAATCTAAGTGTGAAAACTGTACTTTCTCCAGTAGAGTGACACTTGACACTTGAGACTGGCTCCTTTTGTATCCTTCCATCCATTCTCTTCTGCTTATCTAATCCTAGGCAAAACTTTCTATCCTGTACTATTAATTTGTGCTTAAAAAATGCATGTGTAGGCTTGAGAACTGTCTTTTTCTCATTTCAGTTGTCCCCTTAAGGCAGATCATCTTCTTCCATCTCATCTTATCCCTAGCATCCTCTTCTCTTACACCAAGTGTCTGCATGTCCTCCTTCCCTATATCAGTTAACCTCCTCTGCAGTCTTCTCTTTTCCTCTTACTTGGGAACTGCACATCCAGCATCCTAGTTATGGACCAAAAGATACTGTGACATGAATGAGGACCCACACACACAGCTACTACACGTTTTATTGTTTAGGGTTTTTTCATCAATCGGGTGCAGCTTTCCAGCTGCCACCCACACACAAAACACCCCACCTCAGGTCCCACCACATCCTTTATAGGGGAGACACGATCAGCTGATGGAGCTCAGGTGTGTGTCAGCCTCGCCTGACACCACACCCTGAACCCACTCCTCCACCCCTCCTGAGCCACAAACCACACCCCGCCACAGATATTTAACAGTACTGTATGAATGTCTGTGCAAACATCTTGAGCCACCCCTCATTTCTTTATATTTTGCTTGTAAAGAGCCAGAATTTATTGCATTTCGAAAGTATTTATTTTCACATTGAATGCTTTTTCATTCATTTTCAGGCCAGCCCTTGAAGTTGCTGCTATCCTTCTGTAACAAATCACACATGAGAGTTGTCTCCACCCACTCCAACCTCCCTGCACTGTCTTCTTCACCTGCCTCATTCAGTGTATGTTTCTTCTGATAGTTGACCCCAGCTATTTAAACTCAACCACCCTCGCTACCTCTACTGCTACCCTCTCTCTCATTTCCACACAAGTATTCAGCCGTTACTGAACTGCATTTCTCTCCTGAGCATGCCTCCAGCTCTCCAGGAACCTGCTCCCTACTCTCACTACATACAATTGCCATCATCATAGTCCACAGAGACTCCTGCCTGACCTCATCTATCAACCTGTTCAACACCACAGCAAACGGCAAGGTGTTCAGAGCTGATCCCTGACCCAGTGCCGTCCCCACAGTATTCCACTATATTAACTGGCATAACATGCAAACTTTGTTATTTATCCACAGTCAATGTGAACAAAACCATGACAGATTCAGCATTAACATACTCTATTGCCTTACTGAAATGATACACCTCTAGTGTGACAATGCTAGCTTGACCAATAGTAATTAAACAGAGGAATAAATTAAAAAAAAAAAAAACTCAAATTGTAATTAAGACTAATAGATTTTTTTTCCACTGGTGCTGATAAGTTGAGCAAAAATATCAATGTAGAACATGGTTTATGTGCATGTAACATTTCTAATACATAGTTTTAAATGAATTTTTTTTTAAATAAACCTCAGTTACTATTGATTACCAGAAATACAAATGAAATTAATTTGGCTAATTCATGATCTTTTGATATGACTTGGATCCTTGCCACAACATTTCTAAAAAAAAACAAAAAAAAGAAGCTATAAATATGGAACAATATTTAACAAAAAAATGTGACATAAAAATGATTTTTCTCTAACTTGGTATATACATGCTTAACAATACTGGATCATTTCACTGTGTGTGTATAGCTAAACCCCAGAAAGGAAAAAAATCACTAATTATGCTACCATCCACAAACACTAATGAGTTTCTACATATGGAGCCAAAATGCAGTAACATCTATTTATCATCGGCTCAGAGGTACTGAATAATTAACAAAACCATTCTAATAATTCAGAATCATTATTTATTCATCCATGTTTTCATTTTTCTCTTTTTCTATCAATACAGCTGTCTGAACACATGCTGTACAAGAACACTGTGTAAAAGTGAAAGAGCATCTAATTTTCACAGTGCTGTAGCTCTCACTGTGACAGGTTTTATTATGTCACTAAGCTGTGAGTCTGCGTTCACTGAGCTAATTTCAAGAGCAATATTGTCGCTGTCAGAACCTTTCATCTCTCCTGTTTTGTTTTTTTTGCTTTTAACTGATCTGAAGGTTTGCATGCAACTCTGTGGGGTGAGATATTCTTTTTTTAATGCTAAAGGCTATTCACGGACTAAAAAACCTTTCAGCAAATAAGTGCAGAGGTCTGCACAGAGATGTCTGAGGAAACAGAGAGAACTGAACAGTTTAAAAAAGAAAAACAGTTCTACATTTGTACAGTGCAGTGACATGGAAACTCCACCGGCCTATCAAATACGTGCAAGCTTTTTATAACATATACCTCATATTATTATAAACTATTAAACACTGTTTGGGTATTAGAGAACCCTTAAAACCTGCGGATTTGAATTGTAATTCATCCGCTCTCTTGCGCTTCAGTCATGCACCCATCAATAAAGCATTTTAAATACAATGCCTTTCTTAATCTGAATGCACAGTAAGGCTCAAAAATGCCTTCAAAGCCTTGCAATTAACACCTAACGCGCTTTGTTATTCAGCAGGATATGTTCCTTAGTTCCATTTTGCATATAAAAGCTTTTCACCTGAAAACACCACCTGCCAGGATTCATGCCTAAGCACTAAACATTGACAAGTGAACCAGGACTAAACAAAGATATCATTTTGTGACCACTTATACTGCTATTAGATATGTGTGCTGGGGTTAAGGTAGCACTATTCTACCCATATATCATACATAGTGTGACACATAAACAAAAACGAAACAGCCACTGCTGCTGGTGAGTGAGACACACCGGGGAGTTTATTTCCTCGCTTCTAGGATGAACAGAAAATGATGTCGTCTATGGCAGTGAGAGGGTACCGAGTCCTGGTTAACCTCACTCACATACTAGAATGATGTAGTATGTGATAGTTATCATAATCATCCGAGCAGGCGAAACAACATTAAGTCACAGCATTTGCCTCACTGACTTTGAAAAGTAAATGAACTTCTTTAAACGTATTAATAATTTGAAACGTTTTATATGTGCAAGAAAGCTGACACGCATTGGCTCTAATAATTACATCCTGACGAACAAGATGTCAAGCTTCACTCGTAGAACCAAGAAACGTGCTGAAAACTCTGTTGCTGAAGTGAAACAGGACCCATACTTTTCCCCCGCAGGGAATTAATTCTATAAAACAGGTGAGCAGTAGCTCTCTACCAAGAAATGAGTCTCTCTCCTCCAGACAATACGGAGTTTTGTGTTTGTGTCAAACTGCAAACTGATTGATTTCTCTGCAAAGAGGCAAACCTCAGAAATGTATAAAGAGAGAGAATTTGGTCTGGTTTCAACAATATTCTCAGCATAGTCCATCAGTCATCACTACAAGCACAGTTCTCATACCTGTGCATTGATATAAGCATATTTTCTACGCACACATTTTGAAGGATGCATCAGGAGCCACTTGGGATTCAGTAACTTGCCCCAGGATACTTTGACATACAAACTAGAGGACCCGCTCTACCTCCTGAGCCACAACCACTCTTAATCAAACAGTTCTTGAAAGCACCTGCAAGACTTAAATACACAAAAGTATTAATCAGTGGAGCTTTTGGAGTATCAGATACGTGAGAGTAAATGTTAAATATTGTGGCTGCCAAATTATTAAATTGTTTTTGAGAATCTGTCAGTAATTGAAACGTAATGATTAGAATTCCAAATATATCTAATTTCTCATCAAGAACAGACAGACTGAGCAACACAAACTAACCCAGAATCATAAATTTATCATAAGTGCTCTCTGGCAATATGATGAAACACATTTGCAGAATCAAGCACAGCTGCAGCAGCCTGAATCTTCACTGATCTTATAAGTAACTGAACTGTCAAGACCATAGACGAATAAAAAAATGCTGCCTATAATAATGGGAAACAGAAAAAAATCTTAATCACTTACAAAGCACTTGATACAAAGTTTTCTGTGTATGCTGAGGAGATGGATGTCTCATCAAACTGTTTATATACATTTACACCTTCGCTTACTTCTTATATTAGCAAATGTTTATGTTTTTCTTTGTTTTAAACTCTCACTGACTTCATTTTGGCTCAGAAAAAGAAGTTTGATTTTAAAATCCAGTATAAAATCTGGTGTATTCAGGTTAGACAGCTTCCAAAAGTCTACACTGGTTGTTGTAAGTTTGAAATATATCACCAATATTAAACTAAACTAGATACAAGATTTGCTATCAAATTAATAGATCTGAGAATGAAGTGTGCATGTCAAAACAGCTCTTAAAGGAGCCAAGTACAGAGTGACGGTTTACAAGAGCAAACAAGCTCTCAGCATGCACTGAAGCTCATATCTGCAAAAACAGGAACAAACAGCCAGTCTGCTGACATTACACACCAGAAACGCTGAACAGGACATGACAGAGTAACAAACCCAGCCTGTCAGCTCCAGGTCTGGTTCACGAAGACCGACAGTAAAACAGACTTTAGTGTCTGTTTGTGTCTCTGTCTGTGTGCAGCTGCAAACACGTATTCACAGAACTGAGATCACTCTTCGGGCAAAAGTAGTCCCGTCAGAGACACGAGCAGTTCGGTGGAATTTGATCGGTCCATGAAACACCTGCCCATCATCAGCAGCATCAGCAGCACCAGCATCCCCACATCTGCCATGCTGCACCCGCAGCATTCAAATATAAGATACATAAAAATCCATTTTGGACTTTACAAGAATTAAAAAAAAAAATGTGTGATTACGATGGGGTGGGCAAACTGAAGAGCCAAACTCATGAAAATCCAAATAAATTCTGTAAGAGATTAAAAAAACAGCACATTTCATTTTTTTTTTTAAAAAGTGAACAAAACGTAACGAAAAAAAGAAACTGAAAATAAAGACAAGAAAGGGCAGAAGACTGGTTTTCCCTCCAACAACAACACAAAGCAGAGAGTAAAGAGCTCCGGCAAAGACTTGCAGGATAACAGAGAAATCCAACAGCTAAAAAACAAGGGGATGAGGGGGACAAAAAAGAAGACAAAAAAAGAAAAAGAAGGGATATCAAACCTGAAAGAAAGAAAAAATGAAGACAAGAGGAGGGGAAGAACTGACCTTCCAACGTAGGAGGTAAAAACGCTGAAAGAGGCTGACGGTGAGAAGGTGAGAAGAGCTGACAGCGTTCGGGGACGACGTCCGGAGTGCGCTCGGTAAACGGGCTGAAGCTCTGAGTGGCAGAGCAGCCGCTGGAGCTGCGACAAACAGCAGCAGCGTGTCGACTGGAGCAAACCACTGAGCACGGGCAGGGAGGGGGAGCTGCTGCTGCTGCTGGGAGCTCTGTGGGTAATTTGGCACTTGGATTAAAAAGCGCACGACAAACTCACTTACAAGGAAAAACGAAAGAAAATTTACTGCATGTGTCTAATTCTCCATAGCTGCTGGTAGCTAATTGCCCAGATTTTCCTGTAATCATAAAGCAGTTCATTCATTGTTCATTCACAGAACACAGGCTTAAAAAATGTGGACCCATTGTTAAAAAAAATACAACATCATACATTTACATAGGGAAAAAATATCATGTAATTGTTGATCTATTACTTAATTATTTTGCTGTATTATGAATGGCCATGGGGGAGGTTTTCATCTGCATAAAGATGTAGAGTTTATGAACACAGTCAAAAATCAAAAATCTATGGTCTAGATTGGAGTCTGTGATGGACTGACTCTAGCCTCTGCACCTTATACTGGACACCCCTGGTTTAGTGCATTGGCGAATTTAGACCTTTTTTAATGGGTGCTCAAGCATCCCTAAATTTCATTATAGAGCCTCTCAAAAACACTATAGTAACAATAATAACGTATTTTACTAGTATTTTCTGACATCATCTTCTAATGGTCTATTTTGTCAGCTTAAGTTACAACGAAAACAAGGTAAAATGTTCTTTGTTCTTGATGTCATGATGTTACATAGCTCTCACACAAGAAGAATGTGGCTTCTTAGTAATAAACAAGACTTTAACAGCAAGGTTATTGCTGTTAAAAGAAAATGAAGAGATTATTCAAAGTACACTTTACCTGAAACATCAACAAGCAGAAGTGCAAGTGGTTCTGGGGGGTCACAGCAATGACCCTGCATTTGGTTACAGAAAGAGCTGATTATGTATATTTGTTCTCTAAATAGCGTCAAAACATTTGGTAATGCAGTAGAGATTTTTAGATAACTTTAGCTTATAAGCTATAAATCTGCTACCATATTACAAGTTGCCAGCCAGTGAGCTGGTGTGTTTTATTTTATTAGTTCAATAAAGTTTTCTAGTTTGGCCGAATTGGGCTTCATTGTTTGTTTACTGATTGCAGAGCCTCAGAGTGCAAGTCAGAAAGATGTTATGTGTCAATGGCCAGCAGCCAATTCCTAGCGAATTTAGTTATGTAAATGTGCTTCTTTATTGGATGACAGCATGAAGATTGAGAAAAGAGGATAGAGAGGGTGAACAGAGAGAGGGGGCTAGATGAAGACAGCAAAAAGGCAAGAGCGCAAAAAGAAACAGATAGGAGTGGACTAGTCAGACTCATCAAAAGTTATAAAGCTGAGGTATCCTCTGTTTCACCCACATTCATTGATGATCACTGATTTGGATTCATATCACTCTGAACATGGCTTGAACAGGATGGCTGCCAATAGATTTGAGTGAGACACTGCTAATCTATCCTCCACAGAGCTGGGTACCTGGGATCGTGTCTTTATTGTGTAATATAAAAGAAGGGTTTGTATAAATTCAAAAACTTTAATGTAAAAGCATGTAAAGTAAAATAGACTGCAGTTATGTGTTTGAGAGACTGAAACAATGCTGTGAATCTAATTTGCTACAAATTGTTCGTTAATTTACTACATTTAATCAACACAACTGACGCCCTGGGCTCAGATATGATAACCCTAAAACTGGTGTATTATATTAGAACTATGATTATTCATTCAGAATCATTTCTTCAACATTAGAAAAGATCATCCAACCAATTAGATTCCTTTTAAAGGTAACAGTAATATGTGCCCAGTTAATTTTAGATATGTAACAGTAAAAAGGATCCAGTTTGTTTGCAAATACCTTATTCTATTAATATTAATTACAAAGCACTGTATGCATGACATTGTGACTGGGTGCTTAGCCCACCTGAAGCTTTGATCCTAGAATCACCTCTAATTTGGTGTTTCAACAAGGGGATAGTTTGTTAGTTGCACCCTACTCTGGACATCACCATAAACTCTGTTGACCTGTTCTTCCATTCAAACAGAGCAGCTGTCTGATAAGCTATCAAATCTAGAACTCTTTGAAGTGATGCAATGCTGAAGGGGAGATTCTCATTTAACAAGAAAGTCTATAGTGTGCTGGAAAGGGGATATGAGCAGAATTGGCTTTGCAGCACAAGGAAAGATTGATGTGGTTAATTACACAGTGTACAGTAGTAAGCAAAGATTAGGGTTTTGATAGTCCACAGATGATAAAAGATCAAACTATTTTAAAAAGTGGTTACGTTGTTCTGTCCCAGTTTGCTATGAAACAAGGTTACAGCAAAAATGATTTCTATAATTGGGAAAGGTAAACATTTATAAAGAATATGGAGGGGTTAGCACTATCACCTCCCAGTGTGGAGTTTGCATGTTCTCCCCATGTACTTTCTTCTTTCCACAGTCCAAAGACATACTTAATTAATTAAGTAAATAATTAACTATTCTAAATTAGTCATAAGCATGAGTGTGAGGATTGTCTCTCATTCTGTTTTGGCAACCCGTCTCCTAACCCCATCAAAGCACAGGTCATGTACAGTAAGTGTCTCCCTGTTTGTATTGCTACTCTTGTTTACTCTGTACTGCTGCTGCAAAGGTGCCAGGGAGACTTTATGAACGCGAAGCATTAAGCTGTTTGTTTTGTTGACATCAGTGAAGTTGCAAAGTCTTAAAAGCCAAAGGGCAATCCTGAACACACATATACACACGAGCACGGTTATCTGTGAAAACATTTCAGCTGAGACAAGGAGAAGAGGCATGCGAAGACAGGAAGAGCAAGGTTGTTTATTGTGTTGTGCTGTTTGTTTGTGGGGGTTTTTTTTGTTTGTTTTCTTTCATTCAAGGGCAAAAAGAGGAGCCGTTAAAATGAGAGTGAGTGGGGAAGAAAGAAGAAGCAGATCAGCAGACGGAGACGGTGAAAGATACCGACAGCCAGAGAGGATGAAAAACAGATGCAGAGAAGGAGCACATCCCCTGCTCTTTGAGCAGCCACGTTCATGAAGAAAATACAAGCAGACAGTTGTAACTGGACTGAGTAAGTCAAAATATGAGCCAATGTTGGTGTTACAAAATATACTGCTTTGTCTGACCTGTTCACCTTGATGGAAAGACATAGACTTTATGCATTTATATAAAGAAGACTCTACTAGTCTTACGTAGTGAACCAGTAAATTTCTACAAAATCTTTCTACAAAACTTCATTCACTCTGGAATCCCCTTTGTGTTAATCTAGCTGATGTTTTATAGCTAGATTTACTCTCCTTAATGGAATTTGTCGAGAAAGCCAACTAAATGAACGCTAATGTTTGACACATGAACTGTATATAAAAGATGGCTATAACTTTCCAGTATGAGTAGTGAAGACAATGTTATTTTTCTTCTATGATAAGATTTGAAGCTCTTTGAACTACATCAATACCAAAAAAATACATTTGTTTAAGTGGAATCAACCCAGTCAGCAGGCTTAGTCCCAAAGGTAAATGAAAGCTTGAACTCTGGTAAACTTTATTACATGAATGTGCTACTGACCAACTGCAAGCTTGATTTGACAGTGTTGACCTTTGAGAGAACAAAGAGTGTATAATGGTTGAGACCATCATATTAGCAGTGTTGAAACCTTTTGACTGTATCCTACACTGCAAAATGAGAAAAGAAATACCAGGAGAGTTTGTTTACATCTCTATTTCAGTTTCAGTTTTATTTCAATTTTATTTGTCATATGTAATTTAACAGAGGTTGGGTTAATTGGTAATTCTAAATTGCCCATAGGTATGAATGGTTTTTTGTCTCTCTGTGTTAGCCCTCCAACATACTGGCGACCTGTCCAGGGTATACCCCGCCTCTCACCCTGTGATAGCTGGGACAGGCTCCAGCACCACTGGGACCCTGATAAAGATAAGCAGATGAGAATGAATGGATGTAATTTAACAAAGGCTCAACATTACAATGAAATGTGTTTACCTTAAAAGGCAAAATCAACAAGCTCCTGGCACCACTTATTTTAGCAGACAGTGTGCTTTTTTAAAAACTATACCTGCAAATATAATGCAGAAACCTCAGAATCACAAGTATCTCTTAAGTTTTTAAAAACTGTAATAACTCAACAACAGCAGGCAGACAAAAATGAAATATGCATTACTAAAATATGAGATTAAAAGTCACTTTTATGGTATAAGTCAGAGGGATTTCACACTGGATGTTTTAATTAAAGTCTCTCAGAATATATTGTCTCATATTCCTTCACTCGGTGCTGCACTCAACAAAGACAGTGAGCTGAGGAGATTCTTCAAGTTATGTGATTTTCTTCAGTAAGAAGTCCGGTTTCAAAGCACAAAAGAAACAAAGTTCTCTGAATCCAAATGCTGTTCCCCTTTTTTGTCAGACAAAAAAAGACTGGAGGAGTTAGAAAGAGAGCTTCTTAATACAGCTGTTTGCTTTGAAAAACGATATGAAGGCTCTGGAAGGTCTGATTAATTGCTAACCCAAATAAACAAGAAACCCAAGCATAGCAACAAATTTGTGACATTTTAAATCAAGGACAAATAAAACCTAAAGATTTTTTTTTCATTTATAACAAAATAAAAACATTACACAACAGTCTTTGGCCAAATGTGCCCATGTAATTGCTTTTAATGGTCTGTCATTCTTAACCATCCATCAAAATACATTAGGCCTAATATATATTACTGTTGCGATTGAAACAGAACAAGTTTAATCAAAGAACACATAATTAAAAATAATCTAGTTGCTCAACATTTGGTCACATTTTTATGAAAGGAAATCTGACTGGACAAGACATTAAGCTCCAATATGGTCCCCTAAGCTCTGGTGAAAATATTTTGACCTGCTTTCTGCTATCAATATAAAAATGCCTGCCTTGCTCGACAAGTTTATCTTTGGCCCTCCAGATGGTCCAGAAACATAAGAAAATACATATGAATTAAAGTTTTATAGAAACATAGACCTTCTTATGGGCAGACGTCCCTCTATGTCCTCCAAGTGACATTTTACTGTACAAAACAGATGGGACAGGCGTGTGCTGTAGTCCAGGGAGACCTTTAACAGTGTTAACAGCTGTGGGTGTCAGTGAAGTGTGTGATTTCTGCAGATGTACAGTAAAAGAAATTTTAGAAAGTAACATTTTCATCTTTGGTTTAAGACTGTAGTAATTTATACAATAACACTGACAGACTAGAGCAGCGGTCTCCAACCCCCGGGCCATGGACCGGTACCAGTCCATGAGTCATTTGGTACCGGCCGCGAGAGTGGAGGCTCGGGTGTGAAATTTATGGTTCTCGGTGTTTTTATCGTTAATTCAGTTTCCCTGGGTCTTTTCCCGTGTTGTAGTTGTGTGTCTTATTTCGAAAGTAATATTTACGCATTACCATAGTGACCAGAGAGCATTAAGGGGCAGAGAGGAGGCTGTTACTCTCAATGTTGTTGGCGCATTTCAGGAGGACGCTGCTAATACAGTTACACAATTACACGGTGAATTTGCGTTTATTATTATATTTACAAAATACCACAGTTGTTGTCTTGGTCGTATCATTTTATTTTGTTGTATTTATCCGCGACACGTTAAAGGCCGGTCCATGGAAATATGACATTAAACCGGCTGGGGACCGCTGGACTAGAGTACTATAGCTAAAGAAGATACATCCATATAGGCAAAAATGTCCTTTGCCAATTTCACCAACATCTTTTTTTGTAAGGTGCCAAATGCTGTCAGATATGCCTGGAATTCCAAACATTCCAACAAAAAACAAAAACATGACTATGTCCAAGTTTGCCAACCAGCGATCTCCTGTTTGGCAAAGTTGTTCCCCAGCCACAGTCCTCGTTGGAAGTCATTTTGTTTTACTTAAAGGTTTTGGGAGCCCTAAACATCATATTGAATAATGACTCCCAGCCACTCTCAGTCAGTTTAAACATAATCATGAGGCATCCTTTAACAGTGTCCATATATTATGTGTTTGGAGCTTGAGACCCATATCACTATCACCGCAACCATTTCCCAGACATAAACGGCCATTTATAAAGAATGTGTCTGCAGTAAAAAGTGTGGACCGCACACATAATTCAGATGATGCATACACTAGAGTCGAGCCTGATATGGATGGAAATATAAGACTAGATGGACAAGGAGCAGGAAAAATAGGGATAGGTGGGACTAAATGTAAAAAACAATTTTGCAGGGTTTGCATTTGCCTTTCTTATGATTGTTTTCTTCTCCTTTTTTATAAGCTACGATAGTGTGTACACACAGTGCTATGCATCTGGCTCCTGGTGGGTCTTGGCACAGGCATGAAAGGACAGCTTGTTTGCATTCGCGAAATGTCACTGCTTTGACAGAATGGCACTATTTGACACTCTGGTAATAAGAACTGTCTCATTTGATGGTGCATTGACAGCATTATAAAAACCAACACAGCTAATTAAAAAAAGGAAAACTCAATATACAACTAAATACACAAGTGTGAGAAATGCAGAAATGCAGGGCGAGCCCAGAAATCACAACCAATCTTTTAAAATTAGGTGCAACACATTTCACAATTTCATTCTTTATTGCATACATTTTAATGTCTTGAATTTTCTTCTTTTTGATACTAATGCTGATGCTTATTTTTTTTAAATTATTTTAATGAAGAAATTTTATGTAAAACAACTGCAGAAATATATAATTTCAGCTGGACAAATCAGCCATATGAAGCCAAATTTTAAACAGCTTTATTTAGTTGCCATATATAGTTTACCTAGATTTAACACCACAGAGAAGATCTTGCCATCAAAACAAAACAGATAAAAAAAAGACAATAATTACATTCTCTCCTCAGTTAGCCCCAATTAGAGGATGTTACACAGAAACTTTGAAGATTAGACAGAAAATACTACATCTTTGTTTTCCCCCCTAAAAGCTTCCTAACAAGTTAGTGTTCCCAAAAATATGTCTGGGATGGCAACTTTGGTGCCTAATGAGCTGAGGAAGTTGTGCGTAAGCAAGTGGGCTTTGCCTGGTGTGAATAAAGCTTAACTTCACTTTAATAATGTCTCCTGGTTTGATTTGTGATGTGAGACACACAACAAAGAGTATCTTGTTAAGGCATAAAAAACATCCTGAAAATAAATTGATGGGAACACATATACAGGCCAGAGAAGTGGGCTTGTGAGCAGATTATTAAACCCAAGCGTAGGCTGAGTATACAGAACAGTATATTCAGTGCTAATTTTTTAACCCTTTATACCTGATACATAAAGAAAGTTAAACATCAAAGTCAATAAAAAAAAACTCCGTTAAGTCAGTCATTATACAACCTCTACCTAATCTCCACTTAGAGTAAATGGCTAAGAGAGGACCTGAGCTGTAATACCATTTTAGTTCTTGTTAATAAATAAATAAATAGAAAAGCTTGAATAATCTTAAATAATAATTAATCCAGGATTTTAAATATTTCCTTCAGAGGTTTTAAGATTGAATTCATGTTCTTATGAGAGTGAAGAACAGCAACTTTGATCATTTATTGTCTGAATGTAAAAACAATCCTATACTATTACATTGTACAGTATGGTACATTTTTAGATGTCCGAGACAGCCAGTGCATATGATGTGATTAGACCATACACTCGATAGATAGATAGATAGATATTTATATCCTGACAGAAGTACCTTCTTCCAGGATGACAATGGGCCCATCCATAAGCCATATAGAGTCACTGAGCTGTCTCTATTAGTAGGAAATGATGTGAATCATGTAGTGTAACCTTGGCAATCAACATATTATGGGCTGCTGATTGCTCCACCACCACCATATGAAGGTATATTTTGTACAAAGTGCAAAATAGCCACTGGTTAGTCAAAGCCTGTGCAGCCTGAAGCTAAGTGTTTCCATAGTCACAAACTTCTTTTCATCATCTTCTTCTTGTTTAGTCAGTCAGAGAAAACAAGCACATGTCTGACTGTGAAATTAAGGGAGACTGCACACTTTTCTGTTAACGAACTCATCAGTTATTTATCATACCCCTGTTAATCGTCAATTCTGACTCTAATGAAGGCCATTCTTTACCAAATCAATATCATTTTGTAATCAGTAAAACTTGAAACAAGCTTTCAAGCCCATAACTCATCAAGATAGTTTCCCTATGACCTCAATAAACACTAACTTTCCCACAAACGTCCACACAGTTAGAAATCTCTTTGAGTTTTGCCCTGTTGACTGTTAAAATCAATGTAAATAAAAGTCAAATGCAATAATGTCATAAACCAAAATTTATTTGCAACAGAACATAGAAACATGTTAAACTGAGACATGTTCCTATTTCACAAAAAATATTTTGAATTTGACGGCAGCAACATGTCTCAAAAATTACAACCTGGGGAAATAAAATGCTGGAAAATTAAGGAGTACTTAAAAGAAAACCCAATTAATTGCAAAATATTGCTTGAGCTAAGTGTTTGTCTTCAAATATAGTATTATGTCCCTAATATCCTAAAAACAGTCCAACAATCTTGAGAAATCTATATGTGCAAGGAATAAGGCCAAAAATCAATATTGTATGGATATGATTTGGGGCCTTCTGGAGGCCCTTCATTTAAACCAGGCATGATTCTGTCATGCAAATCACTGTGTGGGTTGAAGAACACTTCTAGAACATAAACATAGTCTGTGAGTACAGTTCACAGTGCCATTCACAAACACAAGTTAAAGAAGAAGCCATATGTGAATATGAGCAACACTTATGCTTTCAGCCAGATGACATCTTTTTCAGGAAGGTCTTGCATATCTCAGCAAGATTAAACCATCTGTTATAACGGCTTCGTAGTAGAAGAGTCTGCATGTTGAACTGGCCAGCCTGGAGACCAGAACAACTAAAAACATTTGTTACATCACAAAATGAAAAATGCAACATAAAAGACTGTCACCACTGAGCAGCTAGGATCCTATATTGGAGAAGAGTGGGATAAATATAAAGAATTAAGTTTAAAATATAAGTATAGCCTCTTTTAGGTTTTGAATATTTGTATTTATTATTAATTGTTTTTGAATGTGACGCTTTATAATTTTTCACTTTGTTAATTTTCAGTTTAGTTTGATTCTTATTTTCTATTTTTGTTTCTTTTTCTCAACTTTTATTATTGTACGTTCGTTATTTAGCTTTGTAAAGGAGCTGATTGCTCCCACTTCTTATACAAATATATTTTGGTTGCTTGTTTGAAATCCCTAAACCGTGCCTGATAGGCCAAAATTCTGTAACTAACCACTCAAATGACCGTCATATTCTCTAAGCTCCCAGACTGAAATTAATGTCTAACAATGGAATGTAAGCATCGCTGCATCTCCATGATACCAAATAAAGGTCAGTGGGATTAAACACATGTGTGGTTGTATTTAAGTGTATTATTATTGCTTTGCTTTTAAAAATGATTTTAAAAAATCATCATGCACATGCTGTTTCTCACAATATACTGCATTTATGTCAGCCTGCAGTGCACATGAACAAGGTGTGCATTGTGCCGGCATGTAGCCTCGCCTCGTCTCCAGGAACATGACAGTTTAATTTTCTCCATCTGACCATCTGATACAACACATTCACTGATATGTTCAGGCACTTTTGGCTCTCGGAGGAGGCGGACGCACTTTTTCTCCTCTCCTCTCCCTTATCTTCCCTGCTTAGTTCTTATGTCCTTGTCTAGTCTCGTGTTTTTTTGTATTACTTTCCCTGGAACAGTCTCTCACAGTCTGTTTCTAAAACCTAAAGAGAATTATGGATTTGATCAACTGGTCTCTGAATGCTACTGACACCCTTTTCTCAACGAGAAGTCTGGGCTCGGGAGAGCCCGAGTGCCCTGGAGGGACTTTCCCCGCTGGATACACGATGGATCGGTGGCAGAAATGGAGGGTCGTGTGCCTGGCGGGACTGTCGATCGAGGACGCTGAAGATATCTACCTATTCGGAACCATGATAACAGGGTTCTTGCTGATCGGAGCTGGCTTGGCCCTGGCTTATTGGAGAATTAAGAAAGCGGAACCGGCTGTTCAAACCCCCCCAAGGCTGCCCGCTGGGATTGAAACGATGGGACGAGGCGCGACTTCTCAGAACGGGCTCATTGAAAGCAGCATGGTTAAGACCTTGGAGACGCTTACAGCTGCCGTGAATACTCAGAATAACACCTCTGAGCTTATATTGGGTTACATCAAGGAGAGGCCTGCTCAGAATACCTCTGAGCGAAAGTTGGATTACATCGTGGAACAGCTCACTGCAGTCGTGAGTTCTCAGAATCGGCTCTCTGAGCAAAGGAATGACAACACCACGGAACGCAAGTTTGATACCATCATGGGGAAGCTCGCGGTTCTCCAACGGGAGATTGAGAGACCAGTGTCGGAGTGTTAAAGAACAGCTTTGAAATTCTCATGAGTTGTTGCAAAAGAAAAATTACCATCATAATCCGGCTACCCCTTCGGCGCCAGCTGTGGGCTCAAGGCCGGAGCCGAACAAAAACTCCCTGATAACGACTGTGTTGAGTCTGTTCCTTCCCATTCCATGCAAGGCCACCTGGGTTGGCTGGAAGACTGTTTACTTAGCCTGGCAGGGCGAAGGACACTGTCTCAGCTGAACTATGGACACACAAACACATACATATACTGATACTGATAAGAACTCACTGACGCATCACCCTCCCTACCCCGGATCCAACGCCACCTCCAACGCTTACCTCCCCTCTGATGTGGACATCGGGTCAGCTGGAGGCGCAGTCGAAGATTGCAGCGGTCCCAGATCAGATGTACACACTGGAACATTTTCCCATGTTGCTTGTCTGTGTTTATTGTGCTATGGTGTGTTGATATCTGTGCATTCCTGTATTATCCTTTTGTGTTACACATTTCAATGTTTTTTTCCTCGCTACCTAGCCTGACCTGTCTCCCCAATGTGATGTTTGTGTATTGTATGTACGGCCGGCAAGGTCTGTCATAAAAGACAGCAACTGACAAATAAAGGCTATCTCATCTCATCATCATCTAAAGCCCACATACATTCACCAGCCCTATTCACAGCTTTTAGTCTATCTTCGTCACAGTCAGGTAACCTTGCAAAACACCAATAAAAATCAATGCCATGCAGAAACGCTTCACACAGCAACCATTTCATTTACAGACACTGATGATAAAAAAAAAAAAAAAAGGAAAAAAAAGGCTGAATGATTGTGGAGTTGGTATGGTATATCTTTGTCATGTGTGTGTGCAAACCACTATACACCATATTAGTTTTTACATTTACCTTTTTAAAACACAAAACGTGGAATTTTAAATAAGTACAGATCATATAGAAGAACAGAACTTGACTCATTGAGATCAATTATTTGGCGGTTAGAGTCTGATGATCATCATGGAAGAATGGATGAAGATGGAGGCTTGGGTGGAGCTGTGAGTCACTCAGGTGAGGCAGAGATGGAGAGTGAATCAGAGACTGAAAGGGAGAACGGCGGAAAAACACTGAAATTTAAAGAACACAGTGAGGAGGCTGACTGACTCATAGTAGGTGGGCAAGAAGAGGATTGGATTAGTTTAATGATGTCAGTCATGAGTTTGACAGCGTGGGAAAGTAGAAGTGATGTAAAGAACAGCGTAGCAGCTGAAAACCGAGGAAAGCAGCCAGATGAGTGATTACAGATCTTCCTTATTGAACTTGAAGTGGAAGTGGAGTGCAAAGTTATCAGTTATCACTAATGATAGGATGCTGTATTAGTCAGGTCAAGTTTATTGACTTAAATCAGGTGAGGCATAGAGACATTTGTTGAATATAGCACATCTGTCAGGCAAAGTGTAAACATGTTTATTTAATAACTACCTCACTATGGGAAACCATAAGGATTGGATCAGATTTTAAAATCCAAGGCACCAGCACTTTGAATCAAACATATGACATTGTTGAATGACAAATAAAAGAATATATCACTGACACAGCCAAGACTTTGTGTTTTTAATTACATACAGAACATTTTATTTATTTTCAATAAAAAGCAGGTTCAGTCACAACCTTTTACCAGCTTTGTGGAGAATTTAACTGAAAAACACACTGCTGTCAACACACACACTGCTTTACATATTGCATTGACGGCAGATGTCTCAAAGCTGCAAAGGATATGGAATATGTTTATGACTTTATGGCTGTACTTTCTGAAGTGACTTTCCAGAAAGTACAGTAAACTGAAGAAGTGAGGATCTGCCAAAATATCAGTGCTTGATTTAAAAAAAATTGTCAAGGTTTAAATCTCCATGCAGCTTGCACTAAGATTTAAATACTAGCCCTCACTCAAACATTAAAGCTCTTTTTAAAACCAAATGTCAGTGCTACAGGGAGTGCAGAATTATTAGGCAAATGAGTATTTTGTCCACATCATCCTCTTCATGCACGTTGTCTTACTCCAAGCTGTATAGGCTCGAAAGCCTACTGCCAATTAAGCATATTAGGTGATGTGCATCTCTGTAATGAGAAGGGGTGTGGTCTAATGACATCAACACCCTATATCAGGTGTGCATAATTATTAGGCAACGTCCTTTCCTTTGGCAAAATGGGTCAAAAGAAGGACTTGACAGGCTCAGAAAAGTCAAAAATAGTGAGATATCTTGCAGAGGGATGCAGCAGTCCCAAAATTGCAAAGCTTCTGAAGTGTGATCATCGAACAATCAGGCGTTTCATTCAAAATAGTCAACAGGGTCGCAAGAAGCGTGTGGAAAAACCAAAGCGCAAAATAACTGCCCATGAACTGAGAAAAGTCAAGCGTGCAGCTGCCAAGATGCCACTTGCCACCAGTTTGGCCATATTTCAGAGCTGCAACATCACTGGAGTGCCCAAGAGCACAAGGTGTGCAATACTCAGAGACATGGCCAAGGTAAGAAAGGCTGAAAGACGACCACCACTGAACAAGACACACAAGCTGAAACGTCAAGACTGGGCCAAGAAATATCTCAAGACTGATTTTTCTAAGGTTTTATGGACTGATGAAATGAGAGTGAGTCTTGATGGGCCAGATGGATGGGCCCGTGGCTGGATTGGTAAAGGGCAGAGAGCTCCAGTCCGACTCAGATGCCAGCAAGGTGGAGGTGGAGTACTGGTTTGGGCTGGTATCATCAAAGATGAGCTTGTGGGGCCTTTTCGGGTTGAGGATGGAGTCAAGCTCAACTCCCAGTCCTACTGCCAGTTTCTGGAAGACACCTTCTTCAAGCAGTGGTACAGGAAGAAGTCTGCATCCTTCAAGAAAAACATGATTTTCATGCAGGACAATGCTCCATCACACGCGTCCAAGTACTCCACAGCGTGGCTGGCAAGAAAGGGTATAAAAGAAGAAAAACTAATGACATGGCCTCCTTGTTCACCTGATCTGAACCCCATTGAGAACCTGTGGTCCATCATCAAATGTGAGATTTACAAGGAGGGAAAACAGTACACCTCTCTGAACAGTGTCTGGGAGGCTGTGGTTGCTGCTGCACGCAATTTTGATGGTGAACAGATCAAAACACTGACAGAATCCATGGATGGCAGGCTTTTGAGTGTCCTTGCAAAGAAAGGTGGCTATATTGGTCGCTGATTTGTTTTTGTTTTGTTTTTGAATGTCAGAAATGTATATTTGTGAATGTGGAGATGTTATATTGGTTTCACTGGTAAAAATAAATCATTGAAATGGGTATATATTTGTTTTTTGTTAAGTTGCCTAATAATTGTGCACAGTAATAGTCACCTGCACACACAGATATCCCCCTAAAATAGCTAAAACTAAAAACAAACTAAAAACTACTTCCAAAAACATTCAGCTTTGATATTAATGAGTTTTTTGGGTTCATTGAAAACATGGTTGTTGTTCAATAATAAAATTATTCCTCAAAAATACAACTTGCCTAATAATTCTGCACTCCCTGTATTTATGACAAAAACCTTGGAGAAGACTTGACCAGTACGAATGGAACATTTATGGAATGTATGAAACTTTGCCTGTGTATTAAAATGTGTGAGCGACTCTGCAACACAAGCGCTCACAAAGAGAGAGATTGTTTTTCTGGGTTTTTTTTACATGCTGTCCATCAGTGTTTACATGTGTTAAGATGCCTTAAAAACACACACACAAGGAGGAGCTGTGCTGCTCTCTGGCAGGAAGCACCATGCCCTCCTGTATTTTAAATGCACTTTAGAACAACATGCAGCAACATTACATATGAGCGGGCGGAGGGAGGTTTGGGGTCCCTCCAGCCCCCGTTCTGTTAACTGTCGGGGCTGGGAGGAGGTGCTGGCTGTTAGATTGGGGTCTGGGATGCAGGGCCTCCCTGCTACTGCAGATAAGAAGGCGGTCTGCTTTCCTCCACCCCAGAGAGAAGGCTTACATCTCCTGGGTCCGGGTACGGTTTGTCCCTCTGGGGGCAGGAGTACCCGGACCTGGGATATAGAGTATGTTTGGGGAGTGTGAATGTGTGTACAGTGTCTATTTGTGTCTGTCTCCACGTTGGATGAGTGCTGAGTATTTGTTTGTGAATATGGAGGTGGGAATGCACGTTTGTGTCTGTGTGCGCCTGTTTGTCTGTGTCTATATGTCAGCTTGGGTCTTAGACTCCACCTCTCTGGGAACATCTCAGGCTCTCCGAGGTATGGAGACCTATCTCCCCTCACCACACTCCCTGCCGGTGGCTGATGCCCTCAGACGCTGGTGTGTTGGTGGTTCTTGGTGTCTGGGGTCATGTATGTACCGACTCACTCCTGGTGGCCGATTGGCGGGACCTGGCGCCTGTGGCCCATCTGGGCCCCTTCCGGGGGGGTAGGGTGCCCTCAGGCCTCTGGCCTCCGGGCCTGCGGGCAGAGCCCGCGGGCACGTCACTGCAACCCCCTCTGGCCTCTGCTCCGTGGCTGCTGGGTGACCTCTCGTTTGGGGCTCTCCTTAGCTCTTCCCAGAAGTGTGGCACAGTTGCCCCCCTGGTGGTCCTCCTTGGGTCCTTGTATTCTGGGGCCTCTGGATATCTGGGGCCTGGATCTCCTCCATACCTGCTTCATGCCCTGGGAGACGGGGCTATGGCTCCCCACACTCCCTAGCAGATCGTTACATGGAGAAACCTTTGGAATACAAGCATGCTGATCCACACAGGTATGCACACAGGTGTACACACAGGTGTTCACAGACACAAACTACACCTTTCTTGGCTGCTACCTCAAAGCACATTGTGCGCTGTCGATCTTGCGTGCTGCACAAGAACATGTAATATTTAGAATGTACTGTTAGCTAGTTTATTGTGATGGTGTTGTATTTATTATGTTGCTCCTTTTTGTTTGTTTTCTCTTCTGTTTTTTTTTTTTATCTCCATACAGGTGATCCAGGTGTTTTCTTTTTCTTTTTCTCCCCCCCTTTCTCCCCTCTATTTTTCTTTCTCTCCCGCTCTTTCTTTCATTCTTTCTCCCTGTCCTATCCCCCAGTCATGTCTGTCCCGTCTGTAACAACCGAAAATCAAATCAAATAAATACATAATTATAATAAAGGTCAATCAAATGGACCAATATGACAAGGCCATGATGATCCACTTGGTAAAATAAATCCGCTTGGCATCTTTCTTGGCCTTCAGACAATAATTCTGATGGCTAAAGATCCAAACGGGACAGGCAAAACAACAACAACAAAAAAACCACACACACACAAACACACACAAAAGTAAACTGCAGGAGTCAGAGTTTTCATTTATTTAACCCCCAAAAATTACATTTACAAAAGTAATAAATGTTGAGCTTATAAAAGAGGTCAAAGAAACAAAACTGAACTCAGACAAAGAACTACAAACTTAACAAACCAAACAACTGCCCAAACAAATATAACTGACCCAAACAGGAAACGACACACAACAAGGGTATAGATAATGGCTGATCAGACCACTACGACACACGAGGGGTAACTAAACAAAACACAATCATAAACCACAAAAATGATGCATTACAGTCTAGTTTGTTAATAAAATAAACACCAAAGAAGAAAATCAAAACCACTGAACCCTAAACTCAAATATCCAATCAAATACAAAAGCAAAAGAAAATACACAATATCCCCCTTTAGCAGGAAGTGGTGGTGCAGTCCAGTTATCCCTCTTTGTATTTAATGGCTTCAAACCCTGGCCACCACCTTTTGTCCTGCAACTCCCAGGGATCATGGCAGGTAAGAAGCAAGTAAAAGAAACAACACTTAGTCAAAAATCAAACAAGGTAATGAACTGGTATGAATACATAAGTAAACTAAATGTGTGTGCTTACAAATAGAACAAATGTATCCAGTGTTTTACAGTATGTGTTGATCTGGGAGGCTGCTACAAAGTCTATATTTGCTTTGCTTTATCATTAGTGGAGTCTGCCTACAAGGTTATGTGGTTGTTCACTTTGTCTTCTACCTCAGCAGTCCCCAACCTTTTTTGCGCCCCTTTAAGGTGTCGTGATAAATACAAAGAAATAAAATCAGTACTGTTACCAAAAAAAAGAAGATTTATTCATAACACACGGGAAAAGACCCAGGGAAACTGAGTTAACGATAAAAACGATAAAAAAAATAACGCTACAAACCAATAAAAACCCTGAAAACCATCAATTTCACACCCGAGCCTCAACACTCGCGGCCCTGTACCAAACGACTCACTGACTGTCCGTGGCCTGGGGGCCGGGGCCGCTGTTCTACCTGAATCACTCAAAAAGATATGGCGTGAATTGTATGAAAGTTTTACTAAAGATGGGGTTTGGCCCAACTTAGATGGCATTTATTTTTGGAATCATTCTGCAGATGGATTTAGGAATTTCTCTAAATACTCTTGACCACTGAGAGATACAGTATCACTGGGCATTTTATGTCATGTCATACACATTAAATTAAAGTAATTTGCCAGCTGTCAAAGATCCAGATATCAGCAATTCAAGAACTAGGGACTGAATTTTTTCATGGTGTCAGGGGAATGTTCAGCCTTGGGAGAAGTACGCATTTGCAGAATTTTGCTCTAAATGAGGTGTTGCAGGAGAGTGGAGTTGTACATTGCCATTTTAATTCTGATGACCTGTTAGTGCATGCATGATCGGGACAGGACACTTGCAGTCAAACGCTGTGTGAGACAGCCTTCTGTCATGTTCTTGTTTGCTTAAGATCTTATGAAACACTCGAAATTGTGGAAAACGTTAGTGTATAATTAAAACGAATATTCAGCTGATTGATTGACTCCTGCACTTGCCACTTAAATGTGTTCTTGGTCCACTTTTTCATCACTTTCACTGACAATTCACTTTAAAAAGCGAACCAGATGACAGAGTGATCGATTGATAACACACACACACACACACACACACACATACACACACACGGTGAAAAGCTATTATGACTTTCATTATCTTTAGTGTAATAGATCCAGCTTCAGTAATGACACTAAATCACCCCAGACAGCCTTTAAAATGGCTTTAGATCATCTCCTTTTATCCCAGAACTTCCTCAGAATACATACAATTGAATGTTTTAGGGATAAACTCTTCAACAACGGTTTTTAGTATCAAAATAATTACATTTAACTCAGATGACTGCAGAAGACTGAATCCAAATATAAAACATAATTTATACTTTTGCATAGCTTTTTTAAATTACTGTTTTACCTCCAGGTGAAATTCTTACTGATACTCATCTTATTACATTTAAGAATGTCACCATGTTCACCATGCTCCCAGATCTCAGTAAGAGAGATGGCTCTAAAACTGTGTTACAACATAGTGTTGTCTAATAGATTAGTTGGGTGCTTTTTAGTCCTCACTCTATAGTGGTTAAAGCTAAAGTTCCTGTCAGGTACGCTTTTCATTTGCCTTTGTTGCTGAATTACAGTGTATTGATTTGCAGAATACTGAGGAACTACTGACTGTTAGAAACAATAAATTTAACACACATGCAGGGGAAAAAAGCACCACATCATCAAGCAGTACTTTGACCACATTTGATACATAAATTAGAGCTCTTTGGTGTGATTTTCTGCAGAGACACATTCTGCTTTCAGACCAGGTGCATTGCAATTTTGTTGTTCAATATGTTTGAACGGGATCACACTTCTGATATCCCATAACCACCTGATTAACAGATGTGCAGTTCAATACAGCTCATAAGACTGTGAGGTCTGGCTTATTTAACTTATTTATCATAATTTCTTGTTATCCTTCAGTTCTCTACAATGTTCACCTCCTATGAATTTCACTGAATACTATCTAAATACACTTAGAAAATATGTCTTGTTGAATGAGACTATCTCCCATTCATCACACCCAACATAACACCATGTTTTCAGAACTTGACAGCATGGTGTTACAAAGATTAAATACTTTATTTATTCTTTAATTTCACCTTAATTGAATTCAAAAACATATATGGCAGCACAACACCACATAAGTAGCACTAATCCAGGCTGCTTTTTATTTAATTTAAAGAATTGTGGTTTTTTTTGTGGTAAATGTCCAGTAATAATCTATCAGGGGTAGAAATTGGATGATAGAGCAACAGTTTCTTTTAACCTTTTTTTGCCCTGGGAAATGTACTGAAATCTGAGTTTGATCTTAAAGCTTTCTGAAGGTTTATGTGTTGTTCGTTAACTCTCCTGCTGAGATGAGAAGTCTATTTAAACAGACTAGGCATAGAAAGCTGGATCAAGATAAATACAACACTGTGAAGATAAACATTATCATGGCAGTAATGAGAAGAATTTATGAACAAGCCCCGTCTGGTACACCGGAATTTATTGAAGAGTTTTAAAGAATAAGAAATGCAAATAGAAGATATGGAAAGATTTTAAAGGTCTTATTATGAGTGAGTCTGTCATTTTTTCTGCAATTCTAATATGTATTCAATCTTTGAAAAAAAATCTACTTTGTTAGGTTCAGGGAAACATGATTTGAGATCAAATACAGCTATTGCAGCCAAACTTTGATTCTTAAAAGTTGGGAGGGTTTTTGTCTTCTGAATCTAAACTGGGAGCTGATTCCACAGGAGAGGGACCTGATAGACGAAGGCTCTACCTCCCATTCTACTTTTGTAAACCTGCACTATGAGAGAAACGTGACGGGTAATCAATCAGCAGAGGATAAAATTGCTGCACCTCATGGCCATGGCTAATGAATGTAATTCAAGGTTAGACTTGTTAAATGTACCAGTATCAATATAGTGCTATAATTATATGCATTTTTGGTAATGCTTAAGATGATGATACTAATTAGGACCTGGTAGATAAAGATGATCCAACCCTCATCTCCAGTGAATGTCAAACAAAAGATCGGTGGTTAAATCCTGGCAGATGTCAGACAACACATTAAAATAAAACAGGCTGTTCATAAATGTTGAGCAGGTGGAGGGTTTTGATTGAACTGACAACCTTTAGGCAAAGATGAACAACCAGATTCTCTAAAGATAATGATGCTGAAAACTTTTCTTATTTATCTGTTTTTGTTAATGAAAATGTCCCATTCGTGCTGTATCTCTGTGGCTGTTTCTGTGGTACTTGCAACTGCCGTTTGTGTAGTGAAATTAGCTAATCACACAGGTTAAAGTTATAGTTTGGGGCAAGTATTTGGACGTTGTAATTATTTTTTAATGATTGACTCTATATCCTACCAGAACAACTTTAATTCAAGGCTTTTACCGAAAGTACTGCATCATCTGCTAAGGAACTAGTCATTTTTGTAAATACTACATAATTGGACAATTGCCTAACGAGCAGTTTCATAGCCAATTGTGACCTTTTCCCTCTGTAGTCTATTGTAAATTTAGTACATAAAAGATCTTGTGTTGATTCCAAATGAACTTGTATTTGGTAGCTGTTTACTCAAACTCACACTATAGGGTCCAAAGATATCATTGCAAATGAAGTCAACCATCATTAGGCTAAAAACCAAAATAAACTTGGCAGAGAAACAACTTTTTGAGTGGCCAAATCAACAATCTGAATCATTCTTAAAAAGAAAGATTGCAGTGGACAGCTCAGAAATCTCTCCAAAAAAGGAAGCCTCTACAATATCTAATATCTAACCAAGTCAAGAACACTTGTCAAGAACCAGAACGCCGGATAAGAGTTTGCCTTAACACATCTTTAAAAAAAACAAAACTACCTACTTCTGGAAAGAATATGTGAAGAAATTAGCTTGTACTGGAAGTACCAGAATGAGCTCATTATACGAAGCATAGTGTACTGCATTATCTGTCAAACATTGTTAACATGGTTGAATTAAACTGAAGTAACACTGAGATGTGCAATAGAGTAGTGCAAAATTATATAATAAACTATATGTACACTATAACACTAAGAAGCAGCTGTAAGAAGGTATTATACAGAAATATGTGTGTGGAATCTTATGCCTGACAGGTGTGTTCACCTGTCATAGAAAAGAGTATTACTGTACAGTTTTTTAGAGAATGGTAGGAAACAGCAGGGCTATACTCTGCTCAGAATCCACCACAGGCTCAAAAACTGATCAGACAGGGCTTCACAGGTATATAAATCTTTGAATCTCAGATTATTTGACAAGTGAAAGAACTGTGGCTCACCCACCATAAAACAAATTTCCAGCAAACTGGAAGGCAAGCTGAAAATGCAACAGGAATTCTTTAAAAAAAAACAAAAAACGGAGGAAAAAAAACGCATGTCAATGATCGTTACTCTTGCTTCTTTATGTATACTTATGATTGAGTTCAGTGTTATTAGTTTTCTATAACTGGTCAACTGATGAATATTTATGTAATCATAAAAAGATGGAATAATATTTTCCAGTTCATTCATGACAAATGTACCCAGGTAAGAGGAAGAAAGAAAGACAAGTGTTTCTTCAAGAAGCCCAGTGATCAGATATTAAATATTAAAATGCTAAACTGGTGAATGTAAACTAACTAGCTACAAAAACAAAAAAGAAACTGTCAGATTTGCACTTTAGCATACTGTATATATATTGTCATTAGTACAAAAAGTTAGAAAACTCATGGATAAAAAAATATTAACCACCTCTTCTATAGTTTCAAGCCACGAGAGATTTCTGCTTCACTTGGCAAGAAACAGTATTGCTCACTTCTATTGTTTTACTGTGAAAACCACTTACTAAAGTTTGCTTTATTCTGCCACTTTTAAAAAATAATAAAATCCCATAATATCGAAGTCCCTGAAGGCAAGCATGGAGCAATACCTTCAACCAGAAATCTGCCTGAAAGTTGAACATCTTTGATGTAGTTTGTCTTTTTTTTGTTTGTTTAAACACTATTTGAATTCCCTCATTGGCTGATTACTGTCAGAGCTGTAGCGAAAAATCTAGGCCAGGGTTGTCAGACAACTCACGACAGGCATTTTCCCTACTGTTCATCAATTGCCAATGAAGATGTTTGGTTCTAGATTTGTTTACTTTAAACAAAGCCCCATCTAATAAAGGGAAATTTTTAAGGATATGTGAAGCTCATATGTTCTAGAAATTTCTGTGAATACTTGTTTCTTATTATGAAGCACTACATGTTGCCATATTAATTCTGTGAAAGTATCAAACACTCAGTCCACAGTGAAATATGCACAATATTCAGAAAGAGATTATAAGAGACTATATATATTAGTTTTGACATGGTATAGCCTCAGCCTGTCAATGTCATCCAGGGTTTTATTTAATTAATTTTAACACCTGCTATCACCTGCTGATTTATTATGTGCTTATATGAGTGAAGTATATCAAGAAATCAGAGAAATTTTAATTGAATTTACTGGAGAACAAAATATGATGGAGACCCCTGACAGGTTAAACCAATAAGAGCCAGAACCAAACCACAGACTATAAGACGCTAACAGAAGGAGCTTTGCAGGGAAAGAAGATGGTTGAACAAGAAGGTAAATGAGTAAAACAGATGGACAGACAACCAACAAAGTCACTTACTGTCCTATTAATAAAAAAGGAACTAATCTGAAAACAAGGCACAGGTGAAAGAGTGAGAAATCAAAAAGGTGTAAATAAGCAAAGAACCACAAAGAAAATGATGACAAAAAGAAAAGTTGATGATGACAAAAAGTTGTTATAACTGAGGTTCAAAATAACTAAAAAAAACCTACAATAACAAACAGACAAAACAAACAACCACTCACAACACTGAATTGACTTCAAATATTTTCATGGTGTGGCACTTGGCTGTGCATGTAGAGCAATAAAGGTAAAAATATGGAAAGGGAAATGAATAAACTGCTGCAGAACTCTTATTCATGTCTACTGAAAGGTTTGTGTGAAAATTAAAAGATGAGGTCAGTATTTTCAGATCCTTTGCCTTTGCCTTCTCTTGGTTTATCTGCTGTTAATGTGTAAGTGAGAGGGAGGGATAAAGAAGAAGTTACACTTTTTCTTGTTGGGCACGCCACTACATAAAAACCATCCCATCTCAGCAAACACAATTTTATTCTGCTGCACAGACTTCTTGAGGATTCACTCTGTGCATTAGATTTTTTCAAACTCCTATAAAAATGAAATATAAAAGGTGTTTTGGTAAGTAAGAAGAGAACAACCTTCTTTTTTAAAAAAAACATGTGAAATTTGATCTTTAAGTAGAAAATGATATCCAAGAGATGCATAACATTTAGTAACTATGCATGAGCCTCAAGTGATTTTACACTACTTATGATTCACTTTCGATTTCATGCTTATTATTGTTGATTATTGTGTCAACTGATTAAAGAAAGATAATTTCAGTGAATGGAAGAACCAGGCTAAGCTGTGAATACATAGTCAGTATTAACTAATAAGTGTCAAAGGGCCAAAGATGTATGTTTTATGCGATGCCATTAACCAACAACAACAACAACAAAAAGACAAAAGCATCAGCGTGCAATGAATTCTACAGCTCACTTGCTGCCAAATAGCCACTACTAAAAGTTCTCACACAGAAATTAATCAGTAATGCACATTAAAGTAACTGTATGTTGCTCTTTACTGGTCAGTTTTTAATTATCTTCATAGCCCCCTTTTTGTAGATTAATGCAGTTCTGGTGATATATAACCAATTGAGAACCTATCAAGAGAAAGCAGACTGTTGTTTTCCATTCTTACATCACATATAGGAAAATTTCCAAGACTATGACTGCAATAACCTTATCCAAAGTCTCTGGCAGACCACCGTTTGCTTAAAGCCTTAATCTCACCTCTTCTAAAGAACTTTCAGACAACTTTAGCAGTCAGCACTCTGTATGCAAACCGTTACATTTTCAAGGATCAGTCTATAAATGTTGAAAACCTGAAAAGAACCTTTCTGGGATATTTGGAGAACTATTCCACACTTTCAGGAGCAGTTGCAAACCACTTTCAATTTACCACCGTAACCTTCCCAGTACCTTTCTACATAGTACACTATCACACCACACAGACTCACATGCACGCACACAAATAGCAGCTTTTTCCCATGGAGTGATTAGTAGCTGAAAGTCTCAAAAAGCTCATCTAGGCTCATTATCACCTCGTTTTCTGCTCATTAGGCTGAGATCAAAGACAGAGGGGTAATTAACGAGGTTCACATCACTGTAGGCTATTGGGCTACCCCAGTTCCTGCTCAGTTGGAGAATTACTTAGGTTAGCACACACACACGCACACACATACACTTACATCTGTCTTTGAGTTAGTACTCAGTGACATAAAGTAGAGATGGACCGATATTAGTATCGGTATCGATAGAGCGGCTGTGGCGTGCGAGACCTCTCGGCGGTCTGGTTGAGCATTTGGAGCCTCGCTATCAAACCGGCATTTCATCTCCGAGAAAGTTATCCCAGAGAGAAGTAAAGCAAGTGTGTAAGTTCATCTCTGAATGTTTGTAAAGCACTCCCACATTAAGCTTAACAACCGATATATGGAGACTGCCTCTCATTCTCTCCCCCTCCCTCGCTTGTTGCTACTTCAATCATGAAACTTCCCGTCTCTCTTGTTTGTTTTTGGCCCACTTTGCACCAGAAAGAGGAAACCAGCGGCTGAACAACAGCAGCATGTTTAAGCTTGATAAGCTGTTAATAGAATTTATTTAATATTACTTTCTACAAAAAAAAATTAAAAAAAATATTACTTTCTACACCAGGATCCTCTTCTACGTAGCTGACGGCTGGTAACTGTGCAGGGGCGTGTCTAGCAAAGTTTAGCCAGGGGGGCAGGTAGGGCTATAACAGGGAAAAGGGGGGTACGAAGACATACTTTTCTTTCTTATTCTATTTTAAAATGTCTGGCTTTTAATAAATAATTATCTAAATCTTATACCCAAAGTTTTAATTAAATTAAAGTTGACTACGTCAATTAAGCATCGCGAGGTGGAGGGTGGGGGATGGTTTCCTATTATTTTTGATCGGAGTTGGCAACCCTATTAGTTAGGTTGTTTAATATTTCTGCTAAGTACTCTTTAAAATACCAGATGGTGGAAGGATGGTGTAGGTTTAAGTTTATTAGATTGATCAGTATTGCTGAACTATGAAATATTTTGGGTGCAGTGTATTTTTTGCATACAGGTATAACAGAATAGCTTTTGTGTTTTGTTGTTGTTGTTTTTTTTTTTTTAACCCCTTAAAGCCGGTCGGAGCGGGCACGCTCCGTTTTGCGTAACTATTTTTAAATCCCGATAGCACTGCAACCACGTAAGCTAGCGCAATAATTTTTTTTGCATATGAAACCAGAGGAGTTGTACTTACATCTTATGCCATCAGCTTGTCCTAGGTCAGGGTTTCCTTCCACATATAGCTTTGCAAAAACTGCATAAAAAGCACTTGCAGCAACAAAAATAATATTCCAGAAACACGCTTTGCCGATCCGATCAGCTGTTCATAACACTTCCTACATCCATCAGCGCGAACTATCGCATGTCCGCCATGACCTGCCCAAAACCGGAAGTGGCGTCATTTTGCGGAAATGTAGTTTTTTTTTTTTTTTTAACCATCAGGGCCTTATGAGCCTATACTTGTGTTTTTAAAAGATATGTTTGACTTTATGACTTTGTGTCGCTTCTGGGATGCTTAGGACTCACATTGCACTGCTGGAAATAGTTTATTTTGATGCATATGCTGTTTTTTTGCAAATTTGCATTATAATATTTATTTTTGTTTTTCCCATGAAGACACTTAAAATAAATTTCCTGTGGTGGGAAACTATTTTGTGCAACTTTTTTGTATTTACAGTTTTGAGGGATAAGCCTCTTAAATTTCTCTAACTAGAAATATATGTTAAAAAAAACAAAAACAATTTTCAATTTTTTTGTAGTTTATTGCATTTTTTGCAATTTATGTAATTACTATGCACTTGATGCATAGTAATTACTATGGGCTATAATGGTTGTATTGATGTATATCAACTTGAAATGCTCCCAAAAATGGCACTACAACATGTAAAAATATAATATAAGCTCTGGCGGACTTGGTTCTATGGTAGGACTTAAAGGGTTAAACTTGAGTATGAACTTATACAAAATGCAGCAAAATAGTAAAAAAAAAAAAAAAACAGTTTTATTGATTAAAAAATACACTATATCAGATTCATATCGGTATCGACAGATATCCAAATTTATGATATCGATATCGGACATAAAAAAGTGGTATCATGCCATCTCTAACATAAAGCAGTCCCTAGCTCTTACTCTAAGCTTACTGATCACAACTAGACAATCTTTTTCAACTTTTAGCTTAACCCTTACCAAGACTTAATTCAAACCTTAATCCCAAATTAAGTCGTAACCTTGAAAAAATCCTGCTCACAAACTGTCTCTCTTACAAAAACTACTGACACACTACCATATATGTGGACCCTTCCCCTTAACCTGTGGTTCTCCAACTGTGGGCCTGTCTACACTGGTGTAGATGTAGCAGTTCATGTTAAGTGGGCATGTGGCTAGCATGGAGTGGACTAACACTGCTGGACAGATGTAAAACTCAAAATCACAGCTATATTACTGGCACAAAAGCAAAACAAAGGGCAAATACAATAACTAGGCAAGGTAGGCCCAGACTGACAGAGGCAAAACACACCATGAGTGAGAACACACTAAAGAACAGAGAGCGACAAGGCACTATATATACACAGGAAGGAATTAGAGCAGAGTGAACACACCTGGGAGCATGGCTGAACAGAATCTGACTGACGGGACATACATAGCAAAACAGAACATGATGCACATGTGACGAGGGGGTGTCAAAATTAAAACAATAGCTGACTAACATCAAGACCAAAATTAAGACATACAAACTTAACAGAACAAACGGGGAAGGTGTTGGTGGACACGTACATGCTTATGCAAGTTAGTCATGTCTGAGTACTTTGCTCGCACTATACGTCTGCACAAGCGGCACACCGCTTTGGTTACATCCTTAGGTTTACCTCTTTCATCTGGTTTAAAGCCAAAGAAATCCCAAATTGGCGACTTTATATTTCTTTTAGTGCTGTCAGCATTAACACGCTGACAGCACTAACACAATTAACAATAACCCATCTGGAGCACAGACTCAAATAAAGTAAAAATCCCTGAAATGTCTCTGTTCACGCATTTCGGGCAGATTGTCCAAAGTTTGTTCAATCTGCACTCCAGATGGGTTGATTAAAATTTTAATCGCGTTAACGCTGGTAGCCCTAATTATTTTTATTTTTTTATTCTTTTTTGGGGGGGGGATTAGTTTGTCCATGCTTGGACTTCTTCTGTGTTGTAAATGCGCAAATCGGTCCGTGCATGATTACATTGCTCCTCCCATCAAAAGGTCTGCGCATGCGCGAATATATTGCCCATCGTTGATTATTGGACTGACAATTGTCGGTTGGAAAATTTTTATATATCGGCCAACCCTACTGGGTGACCAAACAGACCCAACTGGGCACAACTGTGGAGACAGAGACACGACTGACTTCATACAGGAAATATGAAGCACAGATACGAAAGTAGAACAGACTAGACACAAACATAGACAAACAAGAAACAAGAACTAGAAATATAAGTAACAAAACTTAGGGACTTTTGAGAACTTGAACATAATTCCAAAGAACTAAAAAAGTCCAAAACAGGCTGAAAATATTGGGCTGGAGACCCAGGACTATGACAACCCAATTTTCAGGAGGGTTGCTATCATAGAAGTCCTCATGCTTTTTTGGGCTTGCAGTTTGCAGTGTTTTCAAGAAAGACTTTAGTAATACATAGTCCCATTTTGCAGTAGGTACATTCTTAGTACTTTGTTCTTCAAGTAGAAAGTTTTCTTAAGTTCTCTCTCAAGCTCAGAAACCTAAGTAAGGATGTTTAGGAAAACATGGTTTGTGCTGAAAAATAACTAACAGATTTTTTTTAAGAAAAAAGATTCATGATGAAAAAAAAATGAAGCCTTTGATTTCTAAGGTGTGGGGAAAAAAAGTGATGAATATTTAATGTACAAAGGCATTCTGAAAGAAGTTTTTCATAATAACTGTTGAAAGCAGTACACTTTTTTCCTTCTTTCCTGTTCTCTGTATTGCAAGAAGTGGGGACTATTGATTTTTATTCACAAAAGTATAATATTAAGATCCACTAACAATTCCCCTCAAGTTGTTGCTAGGCATCCACAAGACACCAAAGACATTTAGATGAAAAATAAAGAGACTCATACAGGATTACAAGAAAATAACAGACCAGCGTAAGACCTTGCATTAGAAACTGCTGGTTGCCGTTGCAAAATAAATGGAAAAAAAAGCTCAGACAGTATTTAGTTACCCAAAGTCCAACTAGCCCCCAGAATTGTTGGTATTAAATTGACAATTAATTAATAGGGCCACTACATATGTAGGCAACTACTGGCCCATAAAGAAAATAAAGTTCAGACAATAACAAAAATATAAATTATATACATTTTATTATATTTATATAAATTATACTATATATAAAAATATCCCTCTTGCCCCTGCAGGTGGTCTATCCTTCAAGCTCGAGTCCTTTACCAGAGGCCTGGGAGCTTGAGGGTCCTGTGCAGTATCTTTGCTGTTCCTAGGACTGCGCTCTTCTGGACAGAGAATCCTGGATGTTGTTCCTGGGATATGTTGGAGCTACTCTCCTAGCTTGGGAATCACTGCACCTAGCGCTCAGATTACCACTGGGACCGCTGTTACCTTTACCCTCCACATCTTCTCTAGCTCTTCTCTCAGCCCTTGGTACTTCTCCAGCTTCTTGTGTTCCTTCTTCCTGATGTTGCTGTCTTTCGGTATTGCTACGTCTATCACTCCAGTGGTCTTCCTCTGCTTGTCTACCTCCACTATGTCCGGTTGGTTAGCATCACCATTTTTTTCATGTGTATCTGGAAGTCCCACAGGATCTTAGCTCGTCATTTTCGACCACCCTAGGGGGTCTCTCCCATTTTGACCTTGGCACTTCCAGGCCATACCTGGCACAGATGTTCCTGTATACTATGCTGACCACTTGGTTATGGCATTCCATGTATGCCCTGCCTGCTAGCATCTTGCATCCTGCTGTTATGTGCTGGATTGTCTCAGGGGCATCTTTACACAGCCTGCACCTGGGGTCTTGCATGGTGTGATATATCCCAGCCTCTATGGGTCTTGTGCTCAGAGCTTGTTCCTGTGCTGCTATGATTAGTGTCTCTGTGCTGTCTTTCAGTCCAGCTTTGTCCAGCCACTGGTAGGATTTCTGGATGTCATCCATACTGTGCAAGGGTTTGTTCTTCCATGACGGTTCCTCCTCTTGCTCCTGTTTCTTGGGTTTCTGCTGCCTGAGGTATTCACTGAGCATGCGGTCGGTTGGGGTCATATATTGGGGGTCATATTTATAAGTTAACGTGTTCTAAGTTGTAGTGTTTATATATATGTATATATATATATATTAGGGGTGCAACGATACTCGTATCAATATTGAACCGTTCGATACAGTGCTTTCGGTTCGGTACGCATATGTATCGAACAATACAAAATTTATAATTTATTTTATCAACTTTCCTTTTGACGATGCTGTCTGTGTTGAGCGCTCAGTGGATCTGCGCTCGACAGTGCAGCCTAGGCGGAGTAGTCGAACGCAGATTCACTGAGCACAGGGCAAGCTAGCGAGACAGAAGTTAAGCTCTCCTTGCAACATGGCAAATTGAACCTCCCCCACCCTCATTCAGATCTGGCCTTTGGAACTATTTTGGTTTTCATGTGACGTATGACCCTGAAGGTAAGTGCGTCATGGACTAAAGTAAAACAGTATGTTGGATGTGCCACGCAATGCTCAATTACACGGGTGGGAACTAGTGTGTTAGCGCAGTTAGCTCGTTAACGTGTTGGCCGTCCAGCCCCACGCACGGGGCGATCCGCGGTAGCTCGTTAATGGAGATTTGCCGTGTTGTGGCATTAACGTCATTTCACGGAGATTAACGCTGACAGCACTAGTGGGAACACAACAAATATGACTGCACATTTACTCCGACAGCATCCTAGTGCAAAGACAAGTGGAAGCAGACAAAAACAACAAGCACGCATGCTACAAACTTTACCCGAGTCATTTAGACAGCCGTTAGCACATGATTCTCCTTATGGGGACCTGATATGTTTAATATGCTGCTGAGAATATACCACAGAAGAAGCGTATAGTATAGCTTTTATTTTGGAAAGAGCCATTTCTCTGTAATAAACTCTGTTTTCCAAAGATGAGTGATTCCTCAATCAGATACAGGGCTCGCAAAATCGCTAGCCCGACGTCCCGGGGCTAGCGATTTTTCCAGTCGGGCTACCAAAATCTATCTCTGCCCTGCCCGTGGGGCTATCGTAGGAAGGAAAAATATGTCAATGCTTTTGCATTCTTTCGGAAATGTAGCTGGGTAATTATGTCATTGGCATCGGTGAGCCACTGTCAATATGTGACATATTGAAATCGCGTTTGAATTTGCGCTTGTTTTTTGCTTTCACTTTGCAATCGCGCGAACTGTGTATAGAGAGCGACAGTACTGATTGGTGAGTGACGATAATTTGCGCACCAATTCCTCTGACATCGTCTTATCAATCGTTAGCTTACTATGCAAACATGACAAGTGAAATCTCCTGCAGCAAGCTTAAACATGTGAGAGGTTGATTGCACAGAGAATCGCTGAGCGTTATGTGAGTGCGTGTGTAAAAGTAGCAGGATATATATTTTAGTTCTGCTGAGCCAAATAAGACAGGTCAGGGTGAAGAAGTGACAGCCAAAGAAAAGCTTACCACAAAACGGAAAAGTTATGACAAATCAGACTATAAGGCAAAAAGAAAGTGCAGCTTTATGGTTTCATGGACAAAAGAATTTCTGTGGCTGCAATATGACAAGCTATATAACCAGGGGTGCACATAAGTGGTCCGCAGGTGCGCATTCGCTGTCAAAATAAAAAACGTGCACAAGATAAGAAGTTGCAACGCGTGTTTGCGTACATAAGATTTTCTGGAGGAGGACAGACATTTGTTTAGAACTCTTAAAGATGTC
Source organism: Perissodus microlepis (assembly GCF_051167445.1). Taxonomy (NCBI): domain Eukaryota; kingdom Metazoa; phylum Chordata; class Actinopteri; order Cichliformes; family Cichlidae; genus Perissodus; species Perissodus microlepis. Next base: position 24,667,722 of record NC_140465.1, on the reverse strand, counting down.
GAAGAAGCTCCTTCAAGCAATTACTTTGGTTTTCCTCCACCTCCAAAGAAATGTCAGAAGGAGTCCAAACCACAAAAGAAGTGGCATTCTCGGAAAAGTGGTTGCAGGAGGTGAGCTGGCTTCAAACAAATGATGAACGCACAGAGATGTGGTGCGGAATGTGCCGTGAAAATCCCACTCTAGCGGACAAAAACAGTGCCTTTTATATGGACGCAAACGCGCGTTGCAACTTCTTATCTGGTGCGCGTCTTTTATTTTGACAACGAATGTGCACATGCGGACCACTTATGTGCACCCGTGTAAATAACATAATGTTCTGCCGGGTGTGTTGTTGGTTTTCCCTTGATTTCTGAGTCGACAAGCGCCTTTGTTACTGGGACCAGTCATTTTAAGAAAGGCCCCCATTAGAACCCATGAGATTTGCAAGAAATGCATTATTGCTCAGTCTGCAATATCTTTCCCAGAACAAACACCAATTGCAAATAACATACTAAAAATAAACCTGAAAATCAGTTTAAAACAGCGTACTATGTTGCAAAGAGTGAACTACCACTGGCAAAATTTAGCAGTCTTTGCAAACTTCAAAAAGAAAATGTATAATATTGTAAAGGAAACAAAACCGGAAACAAAACATCAATCAAAAAATTGCTCTCTTTTTTATTCGGGCTACTTAAATTTATTTTGGGCTACCAAAAACTGAAGAGTCCCTGCCCGAAGGGCTACCAGGGATTTTGAAATTTTGCGAGCCCTGAGATATATTTATTTTTTTTATTACTTTTTTGTTTCAGCAACATTAAATTTAAAAACTGTACTTTTGAGTTAAAATATATATTTATAATTTTAATAAATGACAAATTAAAAAGGCATGAACATTTTTTTGTATCGAAAAAATATCGAATTTTTATCATACACACACATACATATATACACACACACAGTGTTGGGGAGTAACGGAATACATGTACCGCCGTTACGTATTTAAAATACAAAATATGAGTAACTGTATTCCGTTACCGTTTAAAAAGGTGGTATTTAGAATACAGTTACTTTGTTGAAATAAATGGATTACACAGCAGTATTTTCCTGTTTCATATTGTCACGGGTCAGGACTGTTTGGGTTTTGTTTGACAGCTATGTGCTGTAGTCCCACATGTGAATCCCCAGAACACTGAGTTTATACTTCATGCACCCTTCACACAGCATTTCTCTTTCTTAGCTCCACCTTGGTCTTAGAAACACCGCATGAAAAATCTGCTTTGGTGTTGGAGGCTGTATACATTATGAATGTTGCTTCCAGCTTCTCCTAGGAGGGAGGAACAAGCTGAAGCATGGAGGAGGAGAAAACTGAAAGACAAAGGAGGGAAACAGAATAGATAAATGTTAAGAAAAGTAAAAGACATTACCTGTTGTGATACAAAATAATAGTAAATTGCTATCTATTTACCCCAGTTTTTTCCTTAAGACTATGAAAAATGGATACATGTGTTAAAAAACATTAAAAGTGATGATCAGATTTTGTATGAGGTACAGATAAAATTTACAAGACATGAATACCACCCAGACAAATATCTCAGAAACCTCTGGGCAAGCTCACACCAATTATATTTTGTCTGAAATGTCTCTGGTTAATTTATTTTAAAGAGTAAAGACTTTAAAGAGCAGGAAAAGTAGGGAAATTAAAAGCAAACCAAAAAAAGAAATATTAAAAAATCTTACCATATAGCCCAAAACAAAATCAAAATCTTATAACTTATAACTTCAAGTGATCATATTAAGCTTTCTTCAGTTTATTTTCTGGATCTTGCTTCTAGCCATGCTGACAAGTAATTGGATTCAAATTATAAGCCACAGACCATGCTCTCTAAGTGCACTGCTTAAAAACATTAAATGAACACTTAGAAAACACATCAGATCTCAAAGGGAAAAAAGTAATACTGGATATCTATACTGATATGAACTGGCTAATGTGTGTGGGTGCCATAGTTTTATGTAAATCAAAATGATCAACCTACAGAGGAATGCATTCAGAAATAGGGGTGGGCGATATAAACAATATACGATGAAAATGATATAAATTTGGCCAACGATAGAGATTTTGACTATACCGCTCTATCGCGATAGCGCATGTTGATGATGTCATCAAGCTGCGCCTGTTTTGGGCGAAAACATGGCAGCGGCTGCAAGCATGGAGCTTACACGTGATGAGGAGGAGGTGGTGCTCGTAAAAAAGACCGGTGCGACGTCGGTCATATGGAACTGGTTTGGTTTTAGGCAGTCAGATACTGAGCAGAAAAATATAATCTGCAAAGTATGCCGAGCAACAGTGATTTCAAAGACAGGAAATACCAGTAATTTGTTTTATCACCTCAAGACTAAGCACATTTTGGAGTACCAGGAAAGCCAAAAACTGCGCACTGCACAAACGCCCAATCAGTCGAGTGGAAATTAAAAAGGTGACCTTAGACGCCAGCAGACCAATATTTTCCAAGCCTTTTCCAAAGGCCAAAACGAGTCAGCGGTGGATTGCCATCACAAATGCCATAACAGTGTACTTGTGCAAGGACATGGTGCCGTTTCTCACAGTGGAGAAAAGCGGCTTTAAGAACATGGTTAAAACACTTGATCCACATTACGAGGTACCTGACGGGAAACGTTTTAGCCAAACTGAAATGCCCCAACTGTTTGACCAAGTCCGCGAGCAAGTGAAGAAAGAACTCTGGAGCATAAAACACTATGCAACTACTACGGACTTGTGGTCGAGTCGCACAATGGAGCCTTACATTATAGTGATGTGTCGGTCGCGAACGAAATGGCTCTTAGAGCCGGGTCTTTGACGTAAACGACGCGAGCCGGCTCCTTATCACGAGCCGTTTTTTTTTTTTTTTTTCTCTCACCCTCTCTCTCGCACTTTTTTTCCGCTTTACTCCGCATGCGAGCCTTGTGCTTTACGCTGGGAAGAGGGGGGAGGTGCGGTAGTTAGACTTGCAGTAGTGCAGGAACAGAGCAGGAGGGAGAGACAGAGAAAGAGCCAGGGACAACAACGTCACATTAGAAAGGTATAGTAATCATCCACAACTATTTTAAGTTGCAGATGATAAAGGATTCAGAAAGTTTATTCATGCAGGCCCATATGACAGAGAATATGTATGTTCTTTTTGTTTTCATACTTTAATTTATATTTGTTGTGGTTTGTAGTGTTTTGTGTTGTTTCACTTTGTTTAAAAGGGAAAAGCTGAAAATTTAAATAGTTAAAAGTTGAAATGTGAATAGTTGGTTTTTCTATTATATGATTTATTTATTACATTTTATGTGGAGTGATTAAATAAAAGTATATTTACGGTGGCCCCTAGAGACAAAGCGAACTCTGAAGCATGTACAAACCCTGAAGCATGTACAAACTCCAAAACACGTAAAAACTCAGAAACACATACAAAAGACGACAGAAGTGCTCCAGAATGCTAGGTGCAGTGTTGAGCTTTTGTTACCTAGTGGCTACACAAGCCAGGAAGTACCAACGACCGGATTTGGTGTGTGGTAGTAACAGGTAAACGAACATTGTTTTTAAATTATTTGAATATATATGAGTGCTTGTGTATAAATACACAAACAATACACATATGCTTTCAATTGTGTAATTTAAGTGATCTAGGTAGCTCTGTTTTGGAAGTTCAGTTAACGCTAGAAATGTGTTTTGGAGTTTGTACGTGCTTTGTCTCTAGGGGCCACCGCATATATTTATATATAAACATATATAAATAAAACCACTTTTTTTTTACATTAGTAATTCCTTTTGTGCATAATTTTATATTATTGTTAATAATAAATTAATTAAAGCAACAAAACAACCTGAAGAGCCGGTTCGGAGCCGAAAGAGCCAGCTCTTTTAAGTGAGCCGAGCCGAAAGAGCCAGTTCTCTAAAAAGAGCCGGAAATCCCATCACTATTACATTAGTCTCACAGTCCACTTCATCAACGAAGAGTGGAAGTTGTGCAGCAGATGTCTACAGACATCTTATTTCCCCGAGGATCACACAGGTGAACAGATATCTCAGGGATTAAAGGAAGCGCTGGAGTCATGAGGACTGAAAGAAGAATTTCAAGTCTGCATAACCACCGACAATGGCGCAAATATCGTGAAAGCAGTGGAACTGAGCGGTTGGACAAGACTGCAGTGCTTCGGCCACAGGCTCCACCTCGCCATTGGTAAGTTAAACGTTTCTTTTAGTCCTAGTTCAATAATATGCGCATAAGTGGTGTGCAAAATGCACACCAATTTTCAGGCTTTACTGTGCAAATGCGTACCTAATTTACGACTGAGACCAGGAGCCCGGTGCGCACTTCCCAACATGGCCGAAATACATAAAACATTTTTAATTTTGATGCGTACCAATTATAATGTCATACCAATGTAGGTACTCATTAGAGTTCTAAAGCAAAAAAAAAGTCAACCCCTGATTATATGTGACCCATCACAGGGTTTCTCAAACATGCGCACACATACAAAGCGTGTGTTATTATTACATCATTATACAGTGTTACGACCCGTCTAGGGCCAGGCCATAACACGAATGAGGCACTCGCTTCCCCCCCAAGACCCAAGCAGCCACAAGAAACAAATCCGTTAGATACAAGGTGATTTATTTACAATGTGAAATAAAGGAACCAAAACGGGAGTGTCAACACTTCAGGGTGAGCCAAGGCCAAAACAATAAACAATACAAATCTACACAAATCCCGCACCCCTGACCTTACCAAAACAAAGTCGAAAATAAAGACAGAGTCTGACCTCCTTAACTAACTCAAAACAGGAGAAAACGGGTGATCAAAAGAAACGGCAGCTCACCCCTACCCACTCCACTTCCACAACCTTTAAGCGCACTGCAGCCAGCGGCTGCTGCAGGAATACTGCTGGGTCATGAGGAGAAACGCGAGGACCTCTCCCCGCTGTAGCACTCCAGCCTCCTTTTAATGGGCGGGTCCTCCAGCTGGAACCAGTCACATCGGGGCGTTGTATCCACGCACCAATCGGAGCAGGGCCCTGGCACAGCTAAATTAACATAAAAAGACACAACACCTGCACAAAACAAACACATGGACATGCGAGTTCGTAACAACAGTATATAAGTCTAACATTCTATATTAGTAATACTACATATTAATGACTAAGTATGGTGTGGTATTTTTAATCATCAAATAAAATAATTAATTCAGCCTTATCTAGGATTAGATAAATACCAGTGGTATTTGTATATGTTGACGATGTGTTTGTACAGATGTTTTGTTATCTTGTGCATGTGTAACGGGACTAATAATAATATCTTCCAATTTTGTCCTTAGAGAGAAGCATGAAAGACGCCTGTGTTGAACGTGCAATTGGCAAGTGCAAGAAAATAGTGAGTGTCTTTTCTTACACTTGGAAAAGGAAGAGAGAAATGGCTAATGCCCAGGCTGAGCTAAACCTGCCTCCTCACCGCCTCATCACTGAAACGCCAACAAGATGAGGGTCTCGACAACAGATGATTCAGCGGGTACTTGAACAGGAGAAGGCCATTACACAGGTCCTGAAGGCAGACAGAAAAACCAGGCACCTGGTACCAACTTGGCAGGACATTGACGTGTTAGAATCTGTGAACAAGACACTCAATCCACTGATGGAGTTCACAGATGCTCTGTCTGGAGAAGAATATGTTAGTGTTTCGTATGTCAAACCTGTGCTCCACCTTCTAAATAACACAGTTCTTCCTCTAGCTGATGAAGACACAGAACTGACGAAGGGCATGAAGAGTGCCATCCTCAAGTATTTAAATGAGAAATACTCAGACCCTGCAACTGATGACCTCCTGGATATGGTTCCCTTTGTCGACCCACGCTTCAGATCATCATATATAGCTGATGACCGAAGAGAGTTCATCTTAACAAAAGCAACAGCAGAAATTCAGTCACTGCTAGAGACGCAAGTTGTGTCTGAGTCACCACCATCACACACAAGCACTGCTGGAGAAGCCCAGAAAGAACCCAAGAGGAGTAAAAGAAGTCTGGGCAGCTTTTTCAAAAAGGCACCTTCTCAGCCTGGCCCAACTGCCCTCACTGACAGAGAAGTGATTGAAATTGAGCTTAAGAGTTACTTGCAGGCACTGGATGTTGACGGAGAAGCTGACCCACTGAATTGGTGGAGGCTGCACCAGGCTAATTTTCCCAGGGTGGCAAGCCTAGCCAGGAAATACCTCTGCATTCCTGCCACGAGTGCCCCCTCAGAAAGGGCATTCAGCACCAGTGGCAACATAGTAACATGCCACCGATCTGCACTAAAGCCAGAGACGGTTGACAAACTTGTGTTCCTGGCGAACAACCTCTAATGTGCAAGAAAGTTAGTTTATGGTCCTGCATGCAAGAACCATAAATACTGATGTTGTGTTGTATATCCAATACATATTGTAAGTTTGAAATTTGTTGTTCTATATTTAACAGAAAAGAAACCTGTTAAACTAAAGGGTTTTCAGTTCAGATATGTGCATCTTTGTTTTTTGTGCAATATAAATACGTGATCAGGACAGCAGGGAGAAAGTTAATGTTTATTTATTAACATTTTGCACAATTTAGGATTTTGTGTTTTACTGATATTTTACTTCCATTCATTATTCAAAAATGTTTGCACATTTATTGTCATTTTTATTTGTTATTTAAGAATTTTGTGTTACGTTGTTTGGAAAAAGTTGAAAAGTTTTGTAATTTATAAAAAAATTTTATAAAAGTTTTGACAATAAATGTTCTTTAAAATGGCATTCTGTACTTTTTTGAAGTGTGTTTATTATTCGGGAATGTATCTGGCATGCGAGTCAGTTTTAATATATCGCGATATATATCGTTACCACACGTGCTTCAAATTATATCGCGATATAAATTTTAGGCCATATCGCCTAGCCCTATTCAGAAACCACGAAAATCAAGGTGAAATTGCTGAAATTTCATTGCAGCAACTCAAAATGGTACTCAGTAGTGTGTTTGGCCCTCATGTGTACACATGCCTAAGAACATCAGGGCATCACTGGACTTCTCGACAGTCAGAGGTCCAACCTGATGGCGTCAAATGGACCAAAACATAATGTATCAGAGGAGTTCTATTGGCTTTAGGGTCAGGCGAGTGTAGGGCCAGTCAATGGTATCAATTCCTTCATCCTCCAGAACTGATGCATACTCGGGCTACATGAGGCCAGGCATTGTTGTGGACCAGGAGAAACCCAGAACCCACTGTGCCAGTCTGACAGTGGGTCCAAAGATTTAATCCCAATACTTAATGACAGTCATTGTGCTGTAGCCTGTAGAGGTCTCTGCATCCGGCCATGGATATGCCTCCCCAGACCAGCACTGACCCACCACCAAACCAGTCATGCTGAACAATGTTATGGCAGTATAACATTCTCCAAGGCTTCTGCAGACCCTTTCATGTCTGTCACATGTTCTCAAAGTGAACCTGCTGTCATCTATGAAAAGTACAGGGCACCAGGGGTGGACCTGCCAATTCTAGTACCCTATGATACCGTTGGCCTCCATGGTGCCAGGCAGTGAGTACAGGGGGCAATAGAGGATGTTGGGCCCTCAGGTCACCCTCAAGAAGTCTGATTTTCTGATTGTTTGGTCAGAGACATTTACAGCAGTGGCCTACTGGAGGTCTTTTTTTTTTTTTTTTTTTTTTAGCTCTGGCAGTGTTCCTGTTCCTCCTTTCACAAAGGATCAGATACTAGTCCTGCTCATGGGCTAAGGGTCTCCACTTCTACAGCCCTGTCCAGCTCTGTCCTAGAGTAACTGTCTCGTGGAATCTCCTCCAAGCTCTTGAGGCTGTGCTGGGAGGCACAGCAAACCTTCTGGCAATGGCACATATTGATGTGCCATCCTGGTGGAGTTGGGCTCTGTTGGGTCCAGGTATTACCTTAAGTTACCAGCAGAGACTCTGACCTTAGCCAAATGCAAAATTGTGAACTGGCAACCCCGGAAAGAAAATTGTCAATATCCTCCACCTGCAAAATCATTCCTGTTTCCGGGGTTATCTCATTGTTGCTCCTCTAGTGACCCTGTTGCTGATTTCATTAACACCAATCAGAAACTGATTTAACAACCCCTTACACTACTTACTTGACTAGATCAATAGCACAGGAGTTTAATTGACTTGATCCTATACTCTGATTAAAAAGAGTTCCTGTAATTTATTTGAGCAGACTATATGAAGTACAGTGAAGGAGAGAGAACAGAAGAAGAAAAAGAATAAGTATGAGAAAAGGAAAATGCAAAGATGAGGTAGGACGCATGAGAAAAAAATGTATTGATTTTAGAGAAAACACAGTAAATATAATGAAAGCTTCCTATACTTTTCTAAACACAAAAGAAAATTGTGATAATACAGTGCTCCAAACTGTCATTCCAAAGTGCTTTTCAGTGATTGAAGTGGCCACTGTAAAGGAAATAAACAAAGAACCCCCTGATGACCCTTTACCTGGTCCTTTGTCCCTCTTTGGGGGGATACTCCCACAGGGTTTAAATCTGGGACTCTCCACCATTTGACCCTAGAACTGAAGAAGCTTCTCGGATGAGAGGTGAAACGTCTTCAAGCAACTTAAAGAAGTCCAGACGCTTTTCTTTTCAAGCTCCTTAGACTACGATGACCTGGATGACTGAGAACCTTCACAGATAACCAGCGCTCTAGAAGCACAGTCTCCCCTTTAAGCCTTGATTGTTGTATCAGAGTGGCAGAAACCGCACAGTGGTTCAATAGATTATACTGTTGCCTCACAGGCTCCGCTGGGAGCTATGGTTTCTCCCACCATCAAAAATATGATAGGTTAATTATCCTTCAAAGCGTCCTTGACCAAAGCAAAGGCTTAGAACTAGAGTTGGTTCCCAGGTGCCATGCAAGGCTGTCCACCCCTCATAATACTTAGGATAGGTAAAGTGTAAAAAAATAGATTTTTTTTAGGGAATTAATAAAGTTTTAACTTCTACCTTCAAGAAAAATCTGATTATCTGAGAAATTTGAGTTATTATTGCTATTGAGGTTTTCAGCTACTACAGGTTATAAGTTCAGAGATATTCTATGATCATTTCATGCTATCAGGGATTTTTCAGTGTTTTCCAGGAAAAAAAGGAATAAATGTAAAAAAAACAAAAATGTAAGAATCAGATCAAACCATCCCAGCATTTACTTAATATGCAAGTCTCAGACTGGGCACAAATACCTACAAGGGCAACATAACTAATGGTAAAGCCTGTTATGTTGAGCGTGTCATGGTGTTCCAAAAAGCAACTGCAAGTGAAAAATTCCAGGTGCACTCTCTAATAATATAATTTATAGGCTATAACATGGACTGCATTTTGTTTAAATGCAAAATGAAACAGGATGCTCTGTAGATATTCATAAACACACACCATACTTCTGTCTGCACTTCCTGTTGTTTGCTATGATTTCCCCCCTGAGCTGCTTCCTTATTATTCAATTAGATCAGGGAACTCATCTCAGCATCTGCAGCAGATAAAACTTGCTGAAACCTCTACTGCCATCAGATACACAAACTGTGTGTGTGTGCTGGAAGAGAGGGCAAGAGAAAATAGAAAATAGACCAAAACAATGAGATGAAAGTGAATAATTGTGTGTTAAAGGGAACATAGTGACTATGTAAATGATACTGCTTGTCTGCATGTGGGCGTGTTTTAAAGTGTGTGGCGACATTGTCATTATTATGTGTATCATGAAAGTGTGTCAGTTTGTGTGCATTTCTGTTACTAGAAGCCCACCTTCCCTGTGCTCCCTCTGGGTTGTTAAGCAGGTTGACTGATTGTGGTGGGTCTCATTTGACATCCCATGATTCATTTCAGGAGGCGATTTAGTGAGTGAGAGTAAAAGTGTGTGTGTGTGTGTTTGTGTGTGTGCATGTGTTTTGGCTGCCTTGGGGGAAAGAAGAATGTAGCAAAAGGGTGAACATTTTTCTCTCTTTAACACCATATTACATGATAGATAACCACATCTAGTGGGACACATGATGGATAGGGCTTAAACACACTGACACACACGCACCTAGGAATTGTTATTGTGGTGTGGTTAGAGTTGCATGTGGACTTGAAGGCAGTAGACTCTGACATTGTCTAACACTTGCAACCAGGGCGCTATTCGCCCAGGGGAAAATCCCCCCATTTTGTCTACACATGCCTGCCCCTGGTAAAAAAAAATAAAAAATCATCTCTGGCAGGGATAAAATTTTTTCTCTCCCTTTGATATTTACCGTTGCATCTTGAAACAGTCCACAGCGTGAACATCATTTAAATCTGATACTGACGTTCAGCACTCCTGACACTCATCCTGTTACAGTACTCACAACTCTCCGTGTGACAGTAATCCATTCTGTTCCAGTTTTTCATTAAGCCAAACAGCATTGTGTTATGTTACAGAATAAAAAAGCAGTGAACCAATTCAAAGTATTGGGAGACTCCCTGATAGCTGACATCACAATTCCCTACAGAGGTTAGTTGTGCAGCTTTTTCTTTCATTTTGCTGAATTACAGCTTTGCATCGTGATACTGTCTGTGACATCTTGCAGGAAAAAAAAGTCCATCATCAAAGCAGGCTGTTTTCTAAGTTGATATATAGTAATCCACCATAGGAGGACATTTATTTAGCTTAATACTTTGTGGCCCTCAGCTGTAACACGCTGATGGCGTGTAGTTGTCACCCTGCCGGGCTGGCAGGGCACATTTTTTGAATGTGATAACTCGAGAACAAAGTGACATCATCATGTTCAAATTTATACCGTATCTACTAAAAATCTCAATGTATTAAACTACAGTCACTACATGGTGTTTAGCTTTAATTAGAATTTCTTCAAGAAGATTCTGATTTATTTTGTCTTTTGATCCAATGTGTGCTCCAAATGTGTTCAGAATACACCTTCCAGAAAGTGATCTTTATGTAGCAGGTGCTTTTCTAATTAAAAATCATTTAAAAATATGGTAAAATATGCATTTTACTGTATAACTGGTTTATTTTTAAACTTAACATTTTGCAATAGTTTAAAAAGTTTTTTTTTTCATAATATTGACTATGAACTTTAGCACTTTAGAAATGTGATGATTTGTTGGATTATTTTTTAATTCTAAGGTCGTTGCTATGTTTATCTGGTAAATAAAACAAATGCATATATGCTGATCTCATGCATTAAAAAAATTCCATTCAATGACTTTCCTCCATCTGTCTCATTTTCGTCAGTCATCAGCTCCTCAAAGTACTCCGTCCATCTTTACACACTTGCCTTACTTTTTACTTTTAATCACATCCATTGTCTTGCCTTACAAGTCTTTCTCTCATTTCTCAACATCTCACATGAAACTCATTATGTGCCCTTTGTTGCCTTTGCCACCTCCCTCTTTGCTACATCATGCTGTTATATAAGGTTAAAAATAATCATTATTTTGTTTACCAAAGGCCAACATAATTGTCTGTTTTGCTTTTACCTACAGCCACTTTTCAGTTTTTCAAAACATTTTGCCACTCTGCTACATCAGTGCAGTAAAAGGCAATTACAGGTTGTTCACTGCTGCGTTTGAAAAGGGGTTTTCCAGAGTGACGTTTCCCTTTTCAGTGGGCACATTACCAAACTTGGCGGCTCACTTTTTGCAACCATTTTAACAGCTCAAGTTGCCATTAAATTTCAGCTTAAGTTAACATTTATATATGAATATACTGATGCATCTAACTTTTTCCCCCCACTTTGTGTACATCAGAATTACATCATGATGAAACTTTTCAAACACTATTCAGGCCTGGATGTCATGTTAGCTGGGTTCTTAGTGTTAGCTCTGTCAATTTTCTGTGGTGGCTTTTCCTGAATTTGAAATGAAAATTGCATCCTTGCCCTGATGTATGCATTGGCAGGATAGAATTGCATTGACAGGGAGGCATAACATCAACAGAAAGTGTACTGTGTGTAAGGATGATAAAAGTTCAGCATATCATGCATTCTTTCTATTGAAGTTTGACGCATATGAGGTATGATGTAATGATCGTAAGGTCTGTGTTGTGATTCATTGCAAGCCTCATTTCTCTCTCTGCCATTAAGTTTTATCTTTGTGTTAACCTACCCCTTTACATTTTGGAGCAAGAAGAAAAGTTTTCTTGGCTTGTTTATGACTCTGTTCACAGTTGTCCTTGAAGACAAACCAAAAACATCTCTTCGTACAAAGAAAGGCTATTCAGCAGCTGGCACTGGTGTTGACTCCTTCACTCAGCCTTGAAGAGGGGAAGAATCACCAGAGCGCAATACAAGTCTGCTCATTCTCAATCCAGTCACCTCCAGCCTGGCTGACTCACACAGTCTGTCTGTCTGCTCTCCATACACAGAGTGAAAGTAGGTATGCATGTGTCATTTTGTTAGATCAGATTCGCATGTCTGCCACTACGTTTTTGGAAATAGTTCACATTCATGGCGCTAATGTAAAAAGTATGTTTCTGTTGTGTTTTTACATTAAACATCTGAAATACTTCCAGAAAAATGACAGCTTGTTAATCAAATTAAGCAAGAAATAATGTCTTATAACGAATAATTATATAACATATTAAGACATTTTCCATCCATAATGAGTTACTCAATGCCCAAATCATCAATTTACAGAGTCCCAACAAGTTAGATTTCTTTCTTTAATAATTATACATAGCATCTGGAAATGTACTTGCACATTTTTAAATGCAATCCTAAATGTAGAACACTACATCTTACTGTTGAACAGTAAGTTGAACCATTAGGACTGGGCAGCTATGGCCCTGGTGGCAGAGCATATCATTTACCAATTGGAAGCCAAGAGGACTGGTCCCCTGGATCATAATGTTGAATTTTAAGATTGGTTCCTGAAGGTGGAATACATCCTCAATTGCGTAAAATCCTTTTCCGAAAGCAGGGCATGTTGTGAGTATAAACTGCATCTAATTACAGGACTGGTTTGATCAACTCCTTCATCTATACACATCCAAAGAGCCACTAAAGTGAACTGGGAGAGCAGAGCCAGGCACTCCAAAGAAACCAGTGGTTGCCAAGATACTTTTCTTGGATCCACAGTCACCCTTATATTCTACAGTATATTCTCCACCAGCTGTGCACACATCTTATTAGAAAAAGCAAAGGTTTGGAGGTGATGAAGAGTTGATGCCTTCCAGTTCTTGAAAAGTTGAACACACTAGATTAAGCTAATGCGGTGTCAGAACAGCTAAAGACATTCCCCAGTGGTTTGAGAGGATCACAGATTATTTCTCATGCAGTTAATATGACTCTGGGGAGCTTTTCTATCAGCAGAAATGAGTTCTGTATCATACTGTCATTACATTTTCTATTGAAATGTGTTGGAAGAGCATAAGCAGCTGCATTAAAAAGGTGAAGAGGCCCTCACCATGTCTTCAGACAATGAGTGGCTTTGGTTAAGGTATTTTGATCAGCAACAAATGCTGGACCTCATCTGACTGACTTCTTCCCACTTGTCTGGGAAGAAGTCAGTCCCCGAAACAGCCAAATAATGATGCAGTTAAGAGCAACCAGACTTTCCAGTTTTCATCCTAGCAAACCTCTCAGCTATGAGATGAAAACCCCTGCTCAGTGCAGCCACACACCTGGGAATGCAATCTGGGCGCCGTACTATGACGTCAGTTCAACATCACCAGAGTGTCTTTCTGTTATCTGGATTCACTTACCCTAACACAGGCGACCGGAACAAGTGGTAACCCTCTAAGATAACCCATGGTTTCCTGATCTAGATACGAGCACATTCAAAGAAAAGGGTTGAGGTTGGCAACAGCAGACCAATCACACTGATTTCTTGTACCAGCAGCTGATTTTACAAAAAATCAATCAGCTATAATATTAGAAAAACTCTTCCTTATAATGAGGATGAGGGGCTGAAGCAATGCCCCCCAGAAACCAGAGGCAGAAAGAGAAAGGTCCAGGAGTTGCAGCTCATCCTCACAGCCTCCCAAGAGTACTGAAGACCTAGGGTCACACATTTTGATGTTAACCACGTGCACACCCCAGCAGAAGGAAGAGGGAGGCCCAGGTAGAGCACCTACAGTCAAAGGGCAGGAACCCCCGGAGAAACCACAGACAAAGGACCCAGTGTCCCAGGTGCCCAACAACCACCCGGCACGTGGCAGAGCCCCCAGTGTGTGCAAAAGTGAGAGTAATTTGGTGAATACTGTGGTTACTATCACTGTATGGATTAAAGTATAACCGAGACAAGTTATTAAGAAAAAAGCATTTGAAGGGAGCACACTATTTCAGAAGCAGGGCTTTGTTAAAGAACACCACAGGAATAGCAATAGCATACCACTGTAAACAACTGGACTTATCATTAAGAAAAAAGGGGATATGTACAACAGCCTCTAGCACAACCTGGAAACACCCTTAATCGTTCCGTCTCCATGAAATATCAGCAGTGATGTCTCTCTGTATATACACCCTGAGTTCATCCCAGCAGCTGCAAACAATAAGATAATCAGTATGACAATGGACTGCTTGTTAAGACATATATATATACATATATATATATACATATATATATATGTATATATATATATGTATATATATATATATGTGTATATATATGTATGTATATATATATATATATATATATATATATATATATATATATATATATATATATATATATATATATGTATGTATGTATATGTATATGTATGTATGTATATATATATATATATATGTATATGTATGTATGTATATATATATGTATATATATATACACATACATATATACATATGTGTGTGTGTATGTATGTATGTATGTATGTATGTGTGTATGTATATGTGTGTGTATATATGTGTGTGTGTGTGTGTGTATATATACATATGTGTATGTGTATATATATATATATATATCTGTATGTATGGATATATGTGTATGTGTGTGTGTATATATATATATGTATGTATATGTATATACATACATATATACATATATACACATATATATATATATATATATTAGGGGTGCAACAATACTCGTATCGATATTGAACCGTTCGATACAGTGCTTTCGGTTTGGTACACATATGTATCGAACAATACAAAATTTTTAATTTATTTTATCAACTTTTCTTCTGACGATGCTGTCTGTGTTGAGCGCTCAGTGGATCTGCGCTCAACAGTGCAGCCTAGGCGGAGTAGTCGAACGCAGATTTACTGAGCGCAGGGCAAGCTAGCGAGACAGAAGTTAAGCTCTCGTTGCAACATAGCAATTTGAACCTCCCCCACCCTCATTCAGATCTGGCCTTTGGAACTATTTTGGTTTTCATGTGATGTATGACCCTGAAGGTAAGTGCGTCATGGACAAAAGTAAAACAGTATGTCAGATGTGCCACGCAATGCTCAATTACATTGGTGGGAACTAGTGCATTAGCGCAGTTAGCTCGTTAAGGTGTTGACGCCGTCCAGCCCCACGCACGGGGCGATCCGCGGTAGCTCGTTAATGGAGATTTGCCGTGTTGTGCCGTTAACGTCATTTCAACGAGATTAACGCTGACAGCACTAGTGGGAACACAATGAATATGACTGCACATTTACTCCGACATCATCCTAGTGCAATGACAAGTGGAAGCAGACAAAAACAACAAGCACGCATGCTACAAACTTTACCCGAGTCATTTAGACAGCCGTTAGCACATGATTCTCCTTATGGGGACCTGATATGTTTAATATGCTGCTGAGAGTATACCCCAGAAGAAGCGTATAGTATAGCTTTTATTTTGGAAAGAGCCATTTCTCTGTAATAAACTCTGTTTTCCAAAGATGAGTGATTTCTCGATCAGATAGATTTATTTTTTTATTACTTTGTTGTTTCAGCAACATTAAATTTAAAAACTGTACTTTTGGGTTAAAATATATATTTATAATTTTAATAAATGACAAATTAAAAAGTCATGAACATTTTTTTTTGTATCGAAAAAATATCGAACCGTGACACCAAAGTATCAAACTGAACCCAAACGTAAATTTTGTGTATCGTTGCACCCCTAATATATATATATATGTATGTATATATATATATATATATTATTATTATTATTATTATTATTATCGTAATTTCATATATGTACATCTATCACTTCTGTTTAGGCGATCAAGTAATGCGCTCGGTTTGTCTTTTTGCAGTGTAGCAGTATTGTTCAAAAAGTTAGGGACAGATCTGAATCCAACTTTTACACTACAAGGTGTCTGGACCAACTTAGAGGTGATAGATTTGTCTATGATGGTTTAAGAGTGCAAGACCCAAAGCAGAAGATAGTAACAAACAAAGAAACTTTTATTAGATTGAGTTGCACACTAAAATCCAAAAGTTTGTAAAAAGTAATCTAATAATAATAATAATAATCTTTATTTATAAAGCACACTTAAAAACCAAGGGTATACCAAGGTGCTTAACAAGTAAATGTATAGAATAAAAGAAAGGTAAAAGAAATGGGACCAAAGCAAGTACTAGGTATGCAAGAAGATCACTGTCACTGATACATAGGAGAAGCAGCAGATACATATCAAACAAAGAATTAAAATAAGCATAAAAGTACATAATGTAAAATCATAAGTCAAATGTTAACTAGAAGGAAAGGCAAGATTGAACAAGTGGGTCTTTAGTCGTGATTTAAACAATGCAACAGAATCAGAGGCGCTGATAGTGAGAGGGAGGTTATTCCACAGTACCGGGGCAGCCAGAGCAAACGCGCGGTCACCCCAAGGCTTCAGCTGAGATCTAGGTTGTGCCAGAAGTAGTTGAGTAGCAGATCTAAGTGTTCTAGCAGGAGTATGTGGCCTAAGAAGTTCACTAAGATAACTTGGCGCTAATTTATTAATAGTTTTGAACGTAAGCAGCAATATTTTAAATTGAATACTTAATGGACAGCCAGTGCAAACCAGCTAGAACAGGAGTAATAGAGCAGAATTTCCTGGTACCAGTCAGGAGGCGGGCCACCGGATTTTGGACTGTTTGCAGTCTAAGGAGAAGAGAAGAGGGAAGACCAAAGTATTTTGAGCTAGCCTAGAGCTCTTAGATTGGGTGATCTTTTGCTCTTGGCCACACCAAGGACGAGGCTGGTTCTTAGAGGTGATCATGCATTTGCGGTCATAGCACCTAAATTGTGGAATGATTTGCCTCTCCACATTAGACAGGCTCCTACCCTCAACCTTTTTTAATCCTATCTTAAAACACATTTCTACTCACTTATGTATTTGTTATTAGCTATTTGGCATTGATGTTGATATTGCTATTTTATTGTGTGTTATTTTATTGTGTAATTTGTATGTTTGTACAGCACTTTGCTCAACACCACTGTTGTAATTAAAAGTGCTATATATAGAGCTGGGAGAGAACTAGTCTCTCCAGGATCTTGGACAAGAACGAGAGCTTAGAAATCGGTCTGTAGTTCAAAAGGTCATAACAGTCAAGATTTCTTTTTTTTAAGAATAGGCTGGACTACAGCATGCTTAAAAGCCAAAGGGGGACAGCCTGAAAGCAAGGAGAAATTCATTAGAGACAAGATACTAGGTCCAATTACATGAAAGCAGTCCTTAACTATGTGAGATGGAAGAATGTCAAGCACAGTATTGGTGTTATTCAGTTGATCAACTAGCCGCTTAAGAGTCAAAAGTGACACAGGCTCAAACTGATGGAAAGTTGATATGCACTCAGAAGTGAGGAGAGGACATGGAACAGGGGAAAGGGAGGACTTAAGAGATGAGACCTTATCTAAAAAATGAATTTGAAATCGCTCACAAAGAGCCTGAGAATAAGGTGAAGGCATGTCCGGGCAAGGGTTAACCACTGAGTTAAAAATATTAAATAACGTGCGGGGGCTATGACCATTGGCCAGGAATTTTAAGCGGCTAGTCTGTAGCATGTCATAAGAAATCTGAAGTTCATCTTTTTTCCACCTTCTCTCATCACAGCGACACACGCGACGTAAAGCGCGCGTAGTGTCAAGCGAAATGAACAACAGTCGGGAATGATAGATGCAAAATCAGAGAAAGACATAGAAAAGTCTGACACAGCTTCAGCATTGATTACATGTAATGGACGAAGAGGAGCCGCAGGGTGCAATTCAGTAGTACATAAGCCAGTATCAAATACAACTGGGAAATGATCAGAAATCCCAGCGTCACTTATATCCTTGATACAAATGTCCAGGCCATATGAAAAACCCAAGTCCAAAGTATGTCCTTTAACATGGGTTGGGTCATTAACCCACTGAGCCAGGTTAAAAGAGTCAGTTAATGCAAGGGAGTCTTTAGCAAATGGGTCATCCTTACAGCAAGTGTGTATGTTAAAATCACCAATAATGAGAACACAATCATATTTAAAAAGAACGGAACCTAGAAGGTCAGCAAAGTCCGTGATAAAACATTTGTTATATTTAGGCGGTCGGTAAACCACCACGCAGAGTGTGGTCATGGAAGCAGTCATCTCCAATAACTGGACTTCAAAACTAGAGTAGGGAGGTGAGGGTAGCTGCCGAACTGCATATGAATTTTTAAAAACCGAGGTTATGCCACCACTCCTACCAGTAAGCCTCGGTGAGCTAAAAAAGACACAAAAGTTCGGAAAAAGGGGTGAACTCACCTGGACGAATCCAGGTTTCCATCAGGAATAAAACATCAATCCCATTAGTAGAGAAGAAATCATTTAAGAGAAAGGTCTTATTGACCAGCGACCTGACATTGAGCAATGCCATCCGTATCCTAGGGGCTAAATCGCCATGGGTGGTGCGTCGCAGGACACTTAGGTTGCTTCGGCAAATGCCACGTCAGAACGATGTTATCCAAACCCGAGCAGGAAAACATGCCACGGGAAGGGCAGGGTAGGCTTCATGGTCAGCCGAGCAGATCCAACGGTGAGTAAGCAGTGTTTCTTGTGTAGATTAGGAAGGGGTAGGTGGAAGAAGCTGGTCGGAGGGTCCAGTTGTGGCGGGGTGGCGTTGCGCAGATTCCAGCAAGGATCAGCCCGAGATGAATGGGAGAGTCGAAGGTTTAAGTGTTTGCCTGTCGTACGTAATCAGTGCACAGCCACTAGATGAGCATACAACTAAAAGGATAAAAAATACAATGACAAGGTCCATAAAAAAAGGTAGAGCGGGTAAAAAGCAGCAAACCAGGTACAGCCGAGGACGGCAAGCCATGTACACCGGCGTCATCTTTAAACATAACAGGAGAGCTAAAATAAACACAGAAACAAGCTAAATCACACTGAACACAAGACTAGGGATACTGAGGAGTGAGAATATTTTTTTAAAAATACATCAAAACCAAAGGAACTAAACATAAATAAACCAACCCTGTAGTTCAGCATAACCAAGGAGTTATTTTGCTTCACATGTCATAACATCACCAGTCAGGCTACGAGGTCACACAAACGTGGTTATCATCTCAATAATTAAACCCTGGTCTAGCCATGTGTGTGTTCACATGAAAGATGTGGTATTGGCAGCATATCATCAATCACAAATATGGAAATATGAAAGTGTACTGGCAGCAGAGCGGCTGATTTGAAGAGGTATAAAATATTAGGAGGTTAAATAAATAATACAAACAGCTGCTGCAGACAAAGCAGTGATGTGATGCCAGGAAAGAAAGCTGACAAAAATGCTCAGTGTATAAGTTGACAGTCTTATAAATATCACATTTCTCTCATTAAGACACAGGAAAATCTGACAGATTATAACTTGAGTATTCCATTAAATAAACCTTTAAATGTGTGTAAGACACTTTTAGGTTTTATTTTTTCAACTGGAGTCCCAGTGGCCTCATAAGGCTTATTGAATAAAACAGTTGTAAAATTGTTTGAAGCCAACAGGAGAAAGAAAGAAAGTTATGTTTAACAATCCATATTTATTACTGATGCTCAGGAAATACAGACTTTAGATGCTGCTGATAAACTTTATACCCTCCTGCTATTAGTGCACAGAGGTCAAAGGGATCTTCGAGAAATGGTGACAGGAAATCAACTTCTACTGATCAATTATCTGGAAGGTATTAACTGTTGATATCTTATCTCTAACAAAACCTCCTCCAGTAGAGGTCTGCAGTATTAATTACCATAGCATGCCCTGGTAAACAGTGATCTGCCTTCTCTACAGATAACCTGGGGTTAACCCTGAAGTTACCTGAATAAGGCCAAATCCTGCTTTGTAGTGCAGGCCTCTTGTATTTCTATTTCACAAATAACTTTAACCATTCCATTACTGGAATAATGGAAAAAACAGGAATCAAACCACAACCTAGCAATAACCAAAAAATAAGATTTCTTTTTAAAAAAACAAACAATAAAACATACAGAAAGCAACCAAAAACTCTAAGGTAAAAATCCTGGAACCAAACATAGCAAGATCAAGATCTGGATCCAAACATTTTTTTGGAAGGATTTGTTATTTTTAGATTAGGAAACATTTGAGTTTTATGTTGTGGCATGTTATTCATAGAAGCAGCCATCAGATGGTGGGTATGCTGTGGTCATACAGGGATGGACATGGCCCCCACAATACTCTGATATGCTGCATTTCTTAAATGATGTTAAATTGGAACTAAAAATCCCAGACTCTGCCAAGAAAATGTCCCCTTCACCAGCAGCGTTGGAGAGTAACGGAATACATGTACCGGTGTTATGTATTTAAAATACAAAATATGATTAACTGTATTGTGTTACAGTTACCATTTAAAAAGGTGGTATTCAGAGTACAGTTACTTTGTTGAAATAAATGGATTACACGGTGGTATTTTCCTGTTTTATATGTTAGGCTATGCCCTCTCTATATTTGCTAATTCCACGCCAGTGGAAACCTAAACAAAACACGCATTAAGAGGCTCTAATGTCTGTGTCTCAATCTCGTGGCCCATGTCACCTCTACTTGCAAAATGACGTGAAGAAATATTTTTCAAAATTATTATTCAAAAAAAAAATTTAATATCAAGGCAATAGTGTTACAGGCATAGTCCCCAAGAATGTAGCCTCATGGGCAGTGTAGTCTGTGCTGCAGGGAGAATGGACTGCCATACCCGTTATCTGTCTGTGAGTGCGAGGAGAGAGAAAAAGGAGTCGAAAAGTACGAGTTGTAACCGACCAGAAACGGGAGCTGGAAGCATGTAAATATAATAATAACCACTGCAGCCAAAAAGAGTGCCTGACGTGCCCAGTTGTAAGTAAGCTATTAAGACTGGACTGAACACTGTGTTCATGTTTTCCTCCAAAACCAGTTGGAGCGGCCTTTCAACGCCTCTCTGTCTCTCGTTAGCAAAGTTGACCCAGACTACAAAGTAAAGCTAGTTTTTGGTTAAGAGCCCGACACAGAACCTGACCTATTAGCCAGAGGTCCCTTTACTACAGTTCAGAGCCACGGACCTGTTTTATATACACATGGAATAGTTTTCTATATGAGATCGCTGCAAAAAGTGCAGCCTTACCCTAATGTCCACCCTACTGTTACTCATTTTATATTAAGATTTAAAAATCTAGTTGCTATTGGTATGGCGAGTAGCCTTCAGTAATAGTAATAAATCACACAGCAATAGTACATTCATGTAGTTGTACAAAGCATGATAATATATTAAGAAATCCAAAGTATTCAGAATACGTTACTCTCATTGAGTAATGTAACGGAATACGTTACAAATTACATTTTGGGGCATGTATTCTGTAATCTGTAGTGGAATACATTTTAAAAGTAACCTTCCCAACACTGTTCACCAGTACACCATCACCACCGGCAAGGTGGAATGGGTCCATGCTTCCATGTTTTTTAGGCCAAATTCTCTCTCTGCCACATGACTGCCACAGCAGAAATGCAAACTCATCACATCAGGATGCATTTTTCCAATCTTCTATTGCTTAATTTTGATGAGTCCACGAAAAACACCAGATGTGGTTTTCTGGTGCTGCACCTCATCTGCTGCATATTGTGTATTCAGAGATGTTCTTCTTGCATAAATTGGTTATAATTAACCTTATTTTTTTTCTTCCCCAAAGTCTGGCCATTCTCTTCTGATGTCTGGCGTCAACAAGGTATTTTGTTGCTGCTCACTGAATCTTTTATCTTTTTTGCACCATAAAGGTGGCTGGTTGTGAAAGTCCAAACATCATCAGTTCATGAAGTACTCAGACCAGCTTGTGTGGCACCAACAAAGATGCCAAATTGATAGTCATTTAAATTACTGTCCTTCATCCATTTTAATCCTCAGTAAGTTGTCTAGACCACACCTAGATGCCTCAATAAATTGAGCTGCTGCTATGATTGGGTAATTAAATATTTGTGTTAATGTGCAGTTGAACAGTTGCACCTGATGAACTAGCCAAGTGCAATATATACCAGGATCAAAGTAAGACATACTAATGCAAAATAGTAAAAAGCTTTTAATATGAACAATAAATTATTTGATCTGAAAGTTTCAACTACATATCTATAGAGTGCACATTAAAATGTGAATCAAACAATATGACCTATTGTTTAAAATGATTTGAGTAAAATTTTAGTTATTGATATAAATAAATGGAAATGTGCAGTGGCATACTGTATCAAGTGACAGTTTATTAAGCTATTGGACATATAAAGTTCATAACAGTAGAAACGCCTATTACTCAGACAAGGATCCTGCAAAAGCCAGCTGCTATTAGCCAATCAATCACAGTTCAGCCTGCCCGATGGTGTATGCATGTGGACAGAATATCCAGATTATCTCACTGTTTTTGCTGCTGCCTATTTCTCAAGTAAGAGCGTCAAACTTTCCAGGTGTGCATGCATACACATGCTTCATCACAATTCAGAGCCGAAGCCAAAGTCTGCATTTCAAGGCTGAAGTCTGCATTTCAAGGCTGAATGCATCATTACAGGCCGGCGGGGCCAGTCCCAGTTCTAAAGCTCATCTAAATGTAGCCTTCGTTTGCCTCGATTTGGAGGCCACAAGAGGACCCCCCTCGCAGAAACTGTGCTTATGTAATACAAATTTATTTTCCCCAAGTATGTTGATAAGTTTGTGGTTTTGTTTAGCAAACATTTTGTGAATATAGCGACTGCTGTATACTTTTACGGTATAAAACCTTAATTTAGACTGTCCGACGGTTTATTATCAAAATGAAAGAAAAAAATAGTGACTAAAATATTTATTTGTCTGATATAAAATTAGTTAAGTGCAAATTAATTGATCTGATCTACAATGAGTGGATAGATAATGTAGACAACAAAAATATGTGGCACAAAAAATCCCAACATGATCCTATTAGCATGTTTCAAAGTAAAACAACAGCTGAGATTACATGTTGTTTGTGAAAATGTGTAGGTAACCGAAGCAAATGGGTTCCTTTGTTATCAGAACCTTTTAACCACTCATCCTTTTTCACTGACTCTGGCTTTTAAAGTGAAGAAAATGTGTGCTCTGTGAATGAATGCGCTAAACTGTGACTGGTCCATTTGTGCCAGCAGTGATTCCTCTGTGGGAGAAAAAGTCATGTGTGATGAATAAACGAGAGCAGAAATTCTCTCTCCACATCTGAGCATCATTAATAAGCCGCCCTTAATTGCAACGTGAACGTCCTCAGAGTAAAAAGATATTTTTGCCTCTCGTTTAAAAGACAAATTGCTCAGCTTGCCATCAATAATCTTACCAAGCAGGGAGAGGTGAAATGCTCCTCATAACATCACGCGTGTGCTTCTTCTATACTTATGATAAAATGTTATAGCATGTAAGAGAGAGCACATATTTTTAATATGGATGATTTCATACATGTGCTGTTTTATTTATAGGTTAATGAAAAGTGGGTTTTCATACCTTTTTGGAAAATGGGCACTTTTTGGAGAAATAACCTTCTGGGAAACAGTCACATTTTCACTTTCTGGAAAACATATACTTTTCAAAGGTTTTCTCCATAAGGAGGGTTTTTTTCCTCAAGAGGCTGGCTGAAATACATGGCATAAATGTTAATATTAGAAGTATGTTTAAGTTAAAGTGAGTATAACGATTGGGTTAGACATGAAGCTCTTAGAGATGGGCAAGGGCATGTGTTATGTCAGTGTGTGTGTGTTCATGCTGACATATTTCATGAGAACCACTGAGCTTTGGTATTAATGAGAAGCAGACATCAGCAATTATTCAGGACCAAACCAGAACAACTGTAGGGAGAATCATGCAAACCAGCAGTCTGTCTTTTCCAGTGTAGGGACTAACGCGTTATTAAGTAACGCGTTACAGTAACTACGTTATTATTGTGGTAATAAGCACGGTAACTAGTTATTATGCCAAAATCAGTAACGCGTTAATCATTACTGGGATTTAGATAGGGTCGTTATTATATATAACGATATAGATATAAACCAAGTTTAGGTGGAGTTTATTTTCGTTGTGCTGACTTTTTACAGTCAGTTACAATAACTGGTACTGCGTACTAGCTAGCATGACGGAGTTTCTATACAGCTGGGCAGGTGCTATGATGTTACTGATAGCGAACTTTATTTTGTTCATAAGGTTAGTTATTAGAGTTGCCAACTGTCCTGTAAAAAATGGAATCGTCTCATATTCAGAGAAAATATTACGCGTTTCGTATTGAGCTGAAAAGGAACGCGATTTGTCCCGGACTTCAGCTAGAATGAAAAAAAAAAAAAGACACAAAGCTGGAGTTATTCTGCGTCTTCACGCTGTCAGCTGCTTCTTCTCCTCTCATTCTCTCCCCCTCTCTCTCCTGTTGCTACTTTAATCATGAAACTGATCAATGATCAGCTGATTGGCTTTTCTCTTTTGTTTGTTTATCGCCCACTTTGTGCCAGAAAGAGGAAACCAGTGGAGGTCGTGTTAAACAACAGCAGCACGTTTAAGCTTGGTCAGCTGTTGTTAGAATTTATTTAATTTATTTAATATTAATTTCTAGTATCAAGTATCAGGTTTGAATTGGTTGAAAGAGGAGTGAAAGAAGCCATTTATGTCCACTGTGAGCGACCATCTTTGAACAGAGGCGGTGGTTTACGGCACCAACTGTCTGCCATCTATAATCCAGTTTTGAGTTCCCTCCCCAGACGCCTTAATGCCCACTCACATCCTGGGCCATCTGACCTCAGGAAATTGCAAGGTGGGGCCAGGTTTCACAATGAGCTCACCCGAAACCCTGGCTGATTGGGACCCACACCCGTTTTCACACCTTGGCTCATGTGATTAGAGGATCATCAGGGGGTCCTTTTATCCCTCTTTGGGGGGATACTCCCACTGGGTTTAAATCTGGCACTCCCCGCCATTTGACCTTAGAACTGAAGAAGCTTCTCGGATGAGAGGTGAAACGTCTTCAAGCAACTTAAAGAAGTCCAGATGCCTTTCTTTGCAAGCTCCTTTGACTACGATGACCTGGATGACTGAGAACCTTCACAGACCCAAATGCTTAATGGTTTTTCCTATAATGGTGGGCCAGTCTCTAGTCAAAATGCCTGGGCCGATTTTTTGTCCCAGTCCAGCCCTGTATGCAGCTCATCTGTAGTCTGGAGTTGCCTACATCTTCCTACTCGGAAGGCAGAATTTCCGAGTTCTGAGTACAATCGAGAGCACCACAACTGCAGTTTTCGTGTTGGATGTAAAAAAACCCACGTGACGCTGTGATGTAGGCTAGAATCATGGCAGCAGTTGACGACGGTCCAGGCGTGGGATTTCTCTTGTGGAAATATGCACATTATTTTTTCCTTTCTGTTGGTAGGGTAGGTGGCACAGTGCACTTGTGGCGGGATAGTGCTAACATGTAAGTAAGCTAGAAGACTGGCAATCTTGCTGGGTATCCAGTTAGGGAAGCAACACATTAACAAGAGAATTCTGAGTAAAACCAAAGTTACTTTCCCTAGTAACTAGTTACTTTGAAAGTAATGAGTAACTTGAAGTAACTGAGTTACTTTTGATAGAAGTAACTAGTAATGTAACTAAGTTACTAATTTAAAGTAACTTACCCAACACTGGTCTTTTCACACCCATGCATGCAAACGTGATCTTCAACAGCATTATTCACTACTACTACAACCACTGTAGGGCAAGACTGGGTCTTAATAAGCTGATAACGTAAATGACCCTCAGACTTCCATTTTTATTGTGATAGCATCTTTTAGTTGCCATAGTAACGCTTACAAGAGCAAAGGACATAATGATGTGACATTGAGTGCTTTTCATTATACTTGTTCCTTCCTTCTTTTATCACCTGGAAATAGTTTTGAAGGATCTTTCAATTTCTTAAATGCACAAAAGATGAGGAGAAAGCACAATATATAACTGAAGTTTTCTTTTTTAAAAATAAATCTGAGAGATCTACTGTATAAATGCTGCATCTCTATACCTGACAGTTTATTCATGCATTGCGTATGTTGCAGTCATTTAACATGAAACAGTTAAAAGCTGAGAGGGAATATAATGCATCTACTACTTCTGTGTGAAAAGTAACACAGGATCTACAGGATAATGTAACTGCAGAGTGTGTTTTTCTGCCCATTTTACGCAGCTATAAGGTCAAGTCAAGGTCAAGTTCATTTATATAGCACATTTCAAACAGTCAATGCTGCACAAAGTGCTTAACAATATAAAAATGGCATTAAAAAGCAACAATGTAATACAATAATAACAATATAAAACAATAATAGGATAATAAAAGAATTAAAACAATAACTAAAATTATTTAAAATAAGACCAGAATGCTTGGGTCATAGTGTGTTAAAAGCCAGGGCATAAAATGTGTCTTTAGTAGTGATTTAAATTGCTCAAGTGTTTGTGCAGATCTAATATTTAGGGGGAGACTATTCCAAAGTCTGGGACCTGCCACAGAGAAAGCTCTATCACCACGGGATTTGAGATAAGTCCATGGGATGGGCAGCATTAATTTTGAGCTAGACCTCATGGTTTTTTCTGGAGCATAAGCAGAGAGGAGCTCAGACAGGTAAGGAGGAGCTCGGGCGTTAAGTGACTTAAAAACAAAAAGTAAAAGTTTAAATTGGATCCTGTAGAAGACAGGAAGTCAGTGTAAAGAAGCTAAAACTGGGGTTATATGCTCTCTCCGTTTGGTACCAGTTAGCAGGCGGGCAGCTGCATTTTGGACCATCTGAAGACGATGGATGGTGGCCTGGTCTAGACCATAATACAATGAATTGCAGTAGTCCAATCTGCAAGTAAGGAAAAGGTGAATAACACGTTCAAAGACGTTAGCCAGGAGGTATGGCTTTACCTTGACTAGCTGTCTTAACTGAAAGAAGCAGGACTGAACTACTGCACTCACCTGCTTATTCAATTTAAAAGAACCATCAATGTAGACACCGAGGTTTTTTACATGTGTTTTACAAAAGGAGGAAAGGGGGCCCAGAGTGCTATCGATGTGATTAAAGTTGCCAAAAATGACAGCTTCAGTTTTATTTTCATTTAGCTTTAGAAATTTTAATGACAACCACTGTTTGACGTCGTCAAGGCAGCGTAATAAGAGCTGGGGATGGTCTGACCCTGCTTTTAAAGGTAGATAAATCTGCAAATCATCAGCAAAACAGTGAAATGAAATGCTGTACCGTGAGAAGATGAAACCCAATGGCAACAAATAGAGTGCGAACAGGGCAGGACCCAAAATAGAGCCTTGAGGTACACTGTATTTAAGAGGGGCTATTTTGGAGTTATGGGGGCCCATATTGACATGAAAAGACCTTTCTGACAAGTAGGACCAAAACCACTGTAGGGCAGATCCTTTTTTTTCCAGCATGAAATTCTAGCCGTGATGACAGGATGTCATGGTTGATCGTGTCAAAAGCTGCTGACAGGCCCAACAATAAAAGGGCAGCAGGGCTGCCAGAGTCCAGAGTTAAAAGAATATCGTTAAAAATCCTTAAAAGTGCCGTCTCAGTGCTATGAAGTGATTTAAAACCAGATTGAAATTTTTCAGAGATCATATTAAAATCAAGGTGGGCCTGCAACTGTAAGTAGACCACTTTCTCCAAAACTTTAGACAGAAAATGAAGCTTTGAGATTGGCCTGTAATTGGGACGCAGCCTGTAGCAAGGGACGTATTAATTCATCTCAGGATGAAAGGCCCAACAGTATTAAAAGTGCTTTTAAGCAAGCTTGGGGGGAGACAATCAGAGGGGCAGTGTGATGATCTTAGGTTACTAACTACCGCAGTCAAGTCATTAAGGGAGACAGGATCAAACTGCTCTAAGACAGCTGAGCACATAGGAGAAAGACTCAGATCTGAGGCAGCAGACGACAAGACAAGGGCCCTAATCGATAGAATCTTGTCATTAAAAAATGCTAAAAAATCATCGCAAATACTTTGTGAAGAAATGACTCCGGCATTATCACGTGAACTAAGAAAGCGATTAAGGAGTTTAAAAAGTACCTGAGGCCTGTGACTGTTTACTGACACTAAGTTTGAGACAAACTGTGTCTTTGCAGTTTTTACAGCTTCTTGGTAAGCAAAAATTCGAGTCCTTAAAATCTGCAGGGAAACGTGCAATCTGTCCTTTTTCCATCTCCTTTCGGTGCGTCTGTAGTCACGTCTAATGGAGCGCGTATGTTTGTTCAACCACGGCTCTGATAAATGCTTAGTGCGCACAGTCCTGAGCAAAGCAATAGAGTCCAAGATATCAGTGCAGGTATAATGAAGAATGTCCGAAAGGTCCTCAACACTTTTACAGTTGGAGTTCATTATTCCAGAATCCATAAAGGCAGCAGAAAAAGCGGGCGCTGTTAGAGCATTAAGCGCGGTTTATCTACCGAGCAGCGCAGTGTTAGAGTGAACAACACAGGAAAATGATCAGAGATGCGCAACTCAGATATTTCTGTGATGCACACATCCAGCCCACGGGAAGGCACTAAGTCCAGTGTGTGACCTTTTTCATGCGTGGAACCGGTAACCCACTGGGTCAGTTAAAAGAGTCAATAATATTTAAAAAGTCCTTGACCAAAAGTTTAGAGTCACAGCAGACATGGATGTTAAAATCACCAAGGATTAAAAAACTGTCGAAATTAAAAACAATTCCAGCCATAAAACCTGAAAACTCTTTGATAAAATCCTTATTAAACTTGGGAGGACCGTATATGAGGGCACACAACAAAGGCGCAGCAGAGTTCAGGTGTAACTCAAACAACTGGAGTTCAAAACTAGAAAATGAATCGTGCTGTAATGTTTGATGGCAATGAAATCGAGCGTTGAACACGGTGGCTAAGCCCCCCCTACCAGAGGGCCGAGGGAGGCTGAAGAATGAGCAATTAGGAGGAACCAGTTCCGAAAACCTAAAGACTCACCGGGTTGAAGCCATGTTTTTGTCAGAAACAGAAAGTCCAGCTGTTGCGACTTTAGGAAGTTGTTTAATACAAACGTCTAGTTTGCTAGAGATCTTACATTTAGTAGAGCCATTTGAAGTGTGTAGATCCTAACATCAGATGTTCCAGCTAGGTTAAGTGTGCGAAGATTTCTGTGGTCCACACCGCATCCACGGGTCCGAGGCTGCTTAGGGAAATAGAATGCTGAGAGCGGGGGATCAAGTGTCGTGGGAGCTCCAGGGACAACAGGCAGGATCCATCTAAAGATGCACTCTGCTGGTCCAGTAGTTCCACGGGAAGCACAGAGAAGAGCTCGGACTTTGATGAGCGTACCAGCCCGCTTTCCTCATTTCCTCGGGCGCTTCTTCCAGGAAGTGGTGTAGGAGTGTTGGCACAGATAGGCTGGAATACGGGGCTCAAAAAGTGGTGGAGGATGCCCATAATCTATGAGGTTAAACTGATCTCTCACATACTCACTGGAAGAAACTAAGACCAAGGAATAGATGCAAGTTTAAATGAAATGAAGTCTCCAGAAGGACAAATGGAAGCCTGGACTTTTGCCAGGCTTCCATGGCATTGGATTAATCTCCAAAAGGAGACTTCCATTGGCTGCAAAGAACCTTGAGTTGTATTTCCCCTCTAAAAGTTGCTCTGTCTGGAAGTCAGTTATTTCAGGTGAGAACAATTCCCTACATAAATAATGATGATAATGTTTTCTCCCAAAACAAAGTTTTAAAGCATGCAAAACATTAAACCACTATAGCATTAGCAATTAAACCAAAACCCCCAAAAGATCAACATTTGTAGTTCTTCACTCCAGGGCATTTGGTGAAAGCAAATGGCATTCGCATTTTATGCCAAGAAAAAATGTGTAGTTCACTTAGCTACACCTTTATGTAGTGCACTTGCAATACTGCAACAGTACAACTGGCACCTATTGTGTTCATGCAGTGTATAAAAACAAAAAAACAAAACAAAAATACTCTACATTTTGAAGCTTCAACATTAGCAACATTAGTATTTTGCCTGCTGCAAAGTACGTTTGTTTTTTTGGTTTGCTTTGTTTTTTTTGTTGTTTTTTTTTTTTTTACCTCATATGTTTGAAAGTTATCAGCTGACCCTAACAAGACTGGTAGGTTGACTAGCAAGAAATATTCATTAACTGTCCAGGTGCAAACCAAAGATATATGTATCAGCTAGTTAGTAAATAATGGACTTTTGACAGGCTTCCATTGCATTAACTGTGAAGGTTGCTCCTTGAGTGGAAGGGTTGGGATGAATATTCATTGTCAGAGTATTAGAGGACAAAGAAGACAGCTCTCTGTTAACCTTGTTGAACAGGACGTTAACTCTGATTATTTCATAACCTAAACTGCTCGTATTTCAGCCATGACAAATATTTACACTTATACTCGAAACCTGGGTTTTACAGAACAACTCTCTTTCATATCATGTTTCCTTACAAGTAGGAAATACAGTAAAGTGGCTTTAACATCTTTTTCCTGCCAAAAAATAAACAAAACAACAACAACAAAAATTCTAAAGAGGTCTAACGTTTTTTAGGGAAGAAAACTAAAACAGATCGAATCTAATATACAAACCTTTAACAATGTATCCATCTCATCTACATTTTTTAACCTAACATTACACAATTACTTGATATGAACGAAACCAGATCGGTGGGGAGCAGTGGGTTTGAAAATAGATTACTGTTTTTAAACACAATTATTGAAAATAAAGGCAAAATACTTAGGTGAAAAATGGCATTAAAATGGGTAAATGGGCACTTAGGAAGTTAGAAAAGTTGGCATTTTGCAAAGGACAGTGTGTTTGAAAAAGTAAGGTTTTCTTCATCTACATAAAACAAACAAAAAATAATTACTGGCGTTTGAATAATAAAATATGCCCTCTGAAGTACTTTTTCATTGTGTAATTAAATATGTTTTAAAGTAATAATGCACTTTTATGAAGGAAAAAAAATGCTATCTTATGTGATCTTTTTTAAAAGTTGCATCAGAAAGGGTTTTGTGGTGGTTCTCTCTCAGTCGCCCCCATATTACTCACACGGTCTCTTCCTTGCCCTTTTGTTCCTTGCTAATCTGTTTGATGTTACATGTGGGTGTGAAGTGAGAAAGAGAAACACAGAAAAACGCAAAACTCAGGAAACCATTTTCTTTCAATCAGTCAGTTTCTCTTGAAACTGTTGTGAGGCTTTGCACCTTTTATTTTTATGGGCACGTTGCGTTTCTTGTTGCTGCAGACTCACAAACACGCAAACATCCGTCACCAATAAATGCATTTCACTGGAAATACTCTGGCAATTTTACATGTCAGTGTTGCATTGAAGAAAGAACCTTGAGTTGTTTTTCCCCTCTAAAAGTCGCTCTGTCAGGTTGTCAAATCGAGACCTACTGACATTTTAACTCTTCCTCTGGGTTCCAAGGCTGAATGTATTGCAAAGTATTCACATTACCAGCTACATACAACACACAAAGGGGGCTAAGAAAAAAGCAACGTGAATGAGCATGAAAGAGGTTTTTTGATTGTTGACTGAGCTTAATTTCAGCGAGGAGCTGAATAGTGTATTTATAGCAAGATATCAAAATACTTGTTTTCTTTAAATTGCTCAAATTTGAAAAACTCTTTCTTTTCATACATCTGTGGAAAATGTTGTAAAAATAAGGCCTGGATATTGTCCAACGTGATCTTTTCTCACATGCACACAATATGTGTGAGTTTTTGTTGGCCATGTTCAGCATTAATGGAGATTCTCTGGTTAGGCAGCTGCTGCTTAAGTAGAGGGATGCAGGACAATCTCTCCCTTGCTGTGAATCCAACAGGCTATTATCTGTGCTACACTCACAACAGTACAATTCAGTACAATCACTTTATTAGTTGCATCCTTACATGCATCTCCTTCAGATATTGTCCAGAAAAGTTCAGAGCTGTACTCCATGTTTTAAAACTAAATTTACTGACTCACAAATTCATGCTTTGGGTGCTTACTAAGAAGCAGAAAACAGACACAAGCTTAAATTTAATAGTGAATACGTGTGAGATTGGCACCTTGGTGAATCTGCACAAAACAGAAAATAGCTAGATGTCAGACTGCCAGTCTTTTCCGCTTTTCTTGGAGCCATTTTCGTCATCGTGTAGCTAATTAATGATTAAACCCGATTTCAGTATGGTGATAGTCTCAATGTACTGGGTGCTTTGCCTCCCCCAGGCAGCTAGTGAGAACTGACAGTCTTTGTGGTTGGTCCCATTATTTTCCAGCCACACTTCTCTTGCACACATCAGGGAGAAAAAAAGTCTCTCATCTAACCCACAAAGTCAAATGACCTGACAAGGATATTTAAAGCCAGAATTTTTGCAGGTTGGATGTGTTAAAAAAAAACAACTCTTCCCTGCAGTTAAGTAGCACCCTGCCTTGAGCTTATTAACTGTACTTGCAATCATATTATTTTTACTGACATCTCTTACCAACCATGGAAGCATGCCTAGTATTGTTTTGACCATAGAAGGGGATCCAATGCTATTACTAAGACAGGCATGTCACTACCAATTCAGCACATATGGACCTTTGTAAAACTTTTAATCCAACAGACAAGTGTTATATTTCTGATTTTCCACAACAAGCTTTAAAAAATAAAAGTAATTTTAAAAAAATCCAACAACATAGGCAATTTTGTCCACATAATACCGGTACAAGATTATGATGGCATCACCATAACGTGGGCTTTGAAGAGGGCTGCGATCTCTTTGGATGATGGAGTATAGAGGGAGGGAGGATTCAACTCCCGAATGGAACATACATTAATAATTTTAATAGTGCAAAACAGCAGCTGTAGATATTATGAAACAAATTCATGAATACATAACAGTGGATTTATTTCCTCACTTATTTGTGCTTTGATCTCTTAACAGAGCTCACCTGTTTCAGTCCTCTGGACCTTGTTCTTATAACTAGGTGTCATGAAGAGCAGCAGCCAAGAATAAAGTTTTCATATGTCTTTTAATTTTATAGTAGACTTAATGATAACTAACTATAGAAGAATATTAATATCATTAATATTTATCTCTAATATGAATGCCTTTTTACATCCTGTAGCAGTGAACAGATCCTAGACACAAGCAACACATCAATGGACAGAATGAATGTGTATGGTGGGTAGGGATGGGTACCGGTACCGGTTCTGACATAAACGGTAGTAACCAGACCGAAAAGCAGCGCACATTTCGGTGCTTTATTTCGGTGCTTTTTTTTCCTGAGCTGTGATACACTTTAGATTCTAGCCAATCGTTTTACGTTTCCGAGGATAGTAGGCGGGTCCAGGTACGTACGTTCTTTTAGAGCAGAGCTACAGATTAAAAACGCCCAGGGCGAAGCGGTCAAAAGTCTGGCTGTACTTCACAGCAAAAGATGCAAACTCAGCAGCCTGCAACAAGTGCTTTAAGCTGATGCTGTGATACTGTCAAAGGAGGTAACACCTCAAATCTGATGAAACACCTGGCGACGCATAGCGTTTTTTTTAAAAGCTGAGAAATGCGCCGTATTTGATAGCTTGCTGCGAGACCTCACACCGAGCACATCTACTGCGGGTGTGGTGCCTGTTATTGGACCCGGGGTTAGCAACATCCCCCAAAAACCCGAAGAGTAGAGTCGTTCTTCTCTGCGTGAGTAGCTTAATGTTGTTTGTGTAATTTACGTTGAGTAGGCTAACCACGTTATTACATTAATGCATGTAAGGTGAACTAGCAAACATCATCATAGCTACATGCGGCTGTCTTCTTGTTTGATGGCAGATACTCCCTTCACCCTGGCCAAAAAGGCTAAAATGACCAAAGAAAAAGTGGAAAACAGTTAAACATGAGAGGTTTTTGGACAAAGTTTGTGTTTTTTCCATTGTTTAAGCACTGCTTCCAGCCAAGAATGATACCATAAATCCCCTATAGCTGCAGAAAAGGCTAACATTGTTATCTTTTTACAAAAAAAACAGCTGAACATGAGAGGGTTTTGGACCAATTTTGTGTTCTCCATTCTTTAAGCACCGGTTCGAGCACCGTTTAAGCACCGGCACCGTTTCAAATGTACCGGTTTGGTACTGGTATCAGATAAAACCTAAACGATACCCATCCCTAATGGTGGGTTTGATTTATATAAAAATGGAAAACATCTAACGTACACTATGACTTTACTGTAGGTGTGTGGGTCATACTACTCATTATAAATTACAATGCAGTTGGACATGTTCTAGTGTTATTTCAATTACTTTTTCACTGGTATATTTGGCCAAAATCTAGAAAAAAAAAATATATATACATGCATACATACATACATATATATTGCTTACATGTGTTTATTTTGAAACACATGTAAGCAATTATACACCCCATCCTGGTCCCTGGCTTATGTTGTTTCTTCATTGGAAGTTCATAGTTTTGTTTTATTTCCTTAGCCTCCACCAGTATTCCTGAGTTAATCTGCCATGTGTGTCTGCCATCTGCACTTAGCTACTTCCTGTTTTACCTTGTCTTTAACTAGTCTCTTGTGCATTGTCTCTAGTTTTTACTTCTCCTCTCTCATTGAGTTAATTCATTTCAGCTGTGTCTCATCACCACCGTCTTCCTAATGACCGCATGTGTGTATTTAAACTTTCATTTTGCTGGTGTTCAATGTGGTGTTATGTTGTGTTCCAACTTGCCTTTCCCTGTATATTTCCAGTATATCTGTGTATACTCATGGACTTGGACAGCTGCTCTGTCTGAATAATTGATAGGATATATGAATTTAAGAAAAAAATATGAACATTTTTTTCTTAAATTCATCTCATGATAAATTGACACTGGAAAAACCCAAGAAAGTTGTAATCATAAAATGTATGTTGTATACATTAGAATCATCAAATATATATTTCTAAAAATGTGACTTATTTGCTTTGTTTTGTTTTCTCTTCAGCTTATCAATTCACTAATTTTCATTATGTTTTATTTTTTGAATATTTCACAATAGTGCAGACTAAATTCTAAATAAAGATAAGCCTTTATTGCAGGTCATCAAAGTCCTGAACTAAATACAAAAAGTTCAGAACCAGATTTAAAAGATCAGTATGATACCAGGAAATATAGAGGCACACTGACTAAACGCCATGACAAAGGACACAAGGAAGACTGGAGCATATTGTAGAATATGTAGGGATGAGTGAACAAGACACAAGTGAAGATCAAACATGGATACAAGACGACTCATTAAGATACTCACATTAAGACAGGAATACTAGAAGACAAAGGTTTAAACATAGAAAGACAAGACAGGAGAGACAACAATAAGGAACACCAAGGAAACCACCATCTTGAAAAATTCTTCTACTTCTTTTGGCTGCTCCCTTTGGCGATTACAACAGAAATCATCTCCCTCCATTTCACCCCATCCCTAGCATCGTCCCCTGATACAGTAGCCCTCTGCATGTCCTCCTTCACCACATCCATGAACCTTCTCTGTGGTCTTCCTCTTTTCCTCCCAGCTGGCAACTCCATCTTGGACTTCTATTTTCCAATATATCCAATATCAATCCTTTGTAGATGTCCAAACCATCTCACCCTTGCCTTTCGAACTTCATCTCCAAACGCTTGCCCCGAGCTGTTCCTTTGATATCTTCATTTCTAATCCTGTCTGTTCTGGTCACTCCCAACGAAAATCTTCTGTTTTTTTGTAGGACCCAACATCCACCAAACCACATATAACATCAGGGCAGATCTCTGATATAATTCCATCTCCACTTTGAACCCATCTGTCTTTCCTACATCACCAGAGTCTTGGCGTTGTCATACATGTCCTGCACCCACCTCACATATTTCTGTGCCACTTCTGACTTCCTATGCAGTACCAC
This sequence comes from Perissodus microlepis, assembly GCF_051167445.1. Taxonomy (NCBI): domain Eukaryota; kingdom Metazoa; phylum Chordata; class Actinopteri; order Cichliformes; family Cichlidae; genus Perissodus; species Perissodus microlepis. The sequence continues at coordinate 24,631,509 of NC_140465.1, read as the reverse complement.
AGGTCCTCTCTTAGAACCTTATCATATGTTTTCTCCAGATCTGCAAAGACACAGTGCAACTCTTTCTAACATTTTGTATACCTTATGTATGTAAGCCATACTGCTGCTTGCAACAACTCTTTCCCATAGATTCATGATATGGCTCATCAACTGTATCCCTCTGTAGTTAATATAGCTCTGCACATCACCATTGTTCTTGAACATTTGAACCAGTATACTTCTTCTCCTCTCTTGTATTAATTAATCTAGTTAAAAAGTCCACTGCTGTCTTTCACAGACATCTCTGTACTTCAACAGGTATGTCATCTGGACTAGCTGTCCTCACTTCCTCGTTAGTAATCCTCTGCACTGCTTGATTCACAAACTGTCCTCCATCTGTCTCTCCCTCCCATTTTCTTGATTCATGAGCTCCTCAGAGTACTCCTTCTACCTTCTCAGCATGCTCCCTTCATTATATTTCTAATTTATTCCTTAATCCCCCAAATGTGCTGCACATCCTTTCTAGCTGACTCGGTCTACCTAGCCAGTTAATAAAAGTCCTTTCTCCTTCCTCAATATCTAGCCTGGATTAACCAAACTGCCTTCTTGGCAGTTTCTCATACCACTTGAGCTGTATTTTCCCAGTCACAGACCAGTCATTCAAAACACTGAATTGCAAAACAGAAAATTACTATTAAGGAGGTTGTGAATAAATTAAAGACTCAACAATATCACAATTTATTATGTTAACTAAAATGAAATTAAGTTAAAATTAAGTTATTTTCAATTTCAAATGATTTTCTATGAAGTTTGAGTCAGGAAGTTGGAATTTTGAGATAACTAACTCAATTATTAAATTAATATTTTGAGATGTTAACTTAGGAATGGAAAACATAATTTTTTTCAGTGGTTGAAACAAGTAACCATACTGACCTCCTGGTAACCATAAATTAATAGGAAAGGGTGTTGGTAAGTGGTTACTGAAGGTTTCTGACAGTTACTAGGTGAAAATGCTAAAAACAAACTGGGACACAAACTGGAATTAGATGCTATTTACAGGCATAACTGTTACCTTGATGGTGAACTTTTGCAGCCTTTTGCAATTATTTAAGTTTCACTTTCTCAAGTTTCACTACCACTGATGACAAGTGTTTACAGACAAGTTGTCTTCTTCCATGAAAAGTACAGGCCACAGTAGCATGTGCTAGCGACCAAAACAATAACAAGTGGTGCAGCGCCCAGCGGCAACCACTTTCACCCAGCATTCCCCAGCCTTCTTTCTTTCTTTTCTGTAGATGTTCACAACCATCCAACAGATATACCTGCCTACACATAAACACACACAAACACTCACTCTAACAGCCATCAGAGGCTCCATTACAGCAGTATGGGAACCATCTGTTGGTTTGGAATTGAATCTTGCTCAATTAGCATCTAATTTACATATGATTAGCATGTCATTAATGGAGCATTATGCAGAGTAATATGATTGCTAAACGAGTTTTGCTTCCCCCGCAGAGTAAAAACCTCTGTTCTGCTAATCGGTGCTTTTTCCCTCTCCCTCTGGTCAAGGGAGGAGAGTGTGTGTGTATATCTGTGTGCACTGTGTGTGATCAAATAGTGGGTGTGAAAGTCTCGTAATACATGCATGCCTGCTGGCTAACTTTTGACTCTGTGTGTGTGTGTGTGTGCGTGTGTGGACTAGATACTACTAATGTTGTGGGGACTTGAAGGGACTTATCTTTCTTATAGGGACAAAAAGAAACGTGAAGAAACACTTTATAGTAAGAATAACATTTTAGTTAATGTTAATGTAAGGTTTTGGGTGCAGATTAGACAAGTGCTAGTTATGATTAGTTGTCTACAGGAAATGAATGTACAGTAAGTGAATGTTGTTCCTCTTCTGTCATGGTTAAACAACTGCATGGAGGCTGAAAATGAGTTTCATGTGCTACATCAAACTGGTATCTGTCTTACTGATCACCGTTAGCATCTTCAAAATACCATGCTAACTCAAAACCAGTAAAAACAACAGGATTCCCTCAGATCATATTTCTCCATGTTAGTAGAATTATTTCTAATTTGGCCTTCAGATAAAAATAATGCATCGGTCTGATGGGGAACTGTTTTAATATGAGATTCTGTCTGTGATGCTTTTTTGCAGCCTTTATATGCAGTGCTATTAGTTCCCTCAATCAGTAATTGCACAAGTGATTGTTCTTTTTTTTTTCACGTTCAGTGAAAGCTACCTAAGCCCCCCTTATGAAAATTAATGACAGTGCTTAGATGGAATTTGCATGTATCTTACCCTGGAGATGCTTTTAGAAAACAGCATCTCAGCCTGTAAGAACTATTGCTTGGTACCATCATTCTGTATTTTCTGCAGTCAGAAAAAAGCCTGAAAAAAGAAGCATTCTGCCAAACCATCTCTCACTATTTTGTGCCATGGTCACAAGGTTTAGTTAGGTTTCCAAGTTTTAGAATCTTGTTTTATAAACAGATTTAGTTCATGTCTTTAGTTTTTGTTTAAATTCTGTTTCTTTATTTTAGCCACCTCAGTGCTTCTGAAGTTCCTGACATGTATTCTGTCTATTTCTAATCTATGTGCATTTTTTGGTGTGGTCAAAATAGATAAAGATGAATTTGTTTCCAGAAACTTTATGTAAGACTGAGTCAAAGTAATCCACAATATGTTTTTAAAAGGCAGTTCTATGGTAGAGGAATATAATTTCAACCACTATATTCTTTATATGAGATTTACTGAGAATAAGAAAATTTCAAAGACATATCTAGACTCAGATAAACAATAATTTGTTCTGATTTTACTGCTCAGTCAACATTTAGTATATACCAGAATCTGACTCTACATCATGAAATTAAGCATGAAAGGATTTCCTAACCTAACATCTAACATCCTGCAGTCAGTGTCCCCTGCTCCAGCTGTTCAAGGTCTCATTTTAGATGGTGAAATTCTTCAGGAAACATTTTCCAAAATGGCTAAATTAACTCTCGGTTGTAGCCATAATTGTACTGACCTTAGTGAAATGGAAAACACTTAAGGAAATTAAAAAGAAACCTCAGTAACGATTTTGTGTGTGTAAGAATCAAATCAAAAATCAAACAGTCAAGTTTTGAACGAAGTCCAGACTTCAGTATAATTGACTGACAATGAGTTGTATGGCTAGGTAAGACATATCCCCGCATTATTCCATGGCTAGGTAGATAAAATGAACTTGAAATAAATTATCTTCTACTTGATAGCTGTTCATTAGCATTCACAATATGTTATCCAGTGTAAATACAGAGCATTTGCTACAAGGTGCAAACCACTGGTTTAGTACAGGAAGGCCAGATTAGAATTAGTATTACTACTAAGTATTAAAATAATTCTTAGGATCTTGAATTAGGTTTTGTTTTTTCTGAAAATTTGAGTCTATGGATCAAAATGTCAATAACTCTTTTAACAATAACAGTTAATACAATATTTCTGTCAATCCCTCTGAATTAAATCTTGTTTGTTTTTAAAATTGACTGTGGTGATGTTCAGAGGCAAATTGAACTTACAGACCTAACTGTAATAGCCTAATGTTAAGTCAGATACAGTAACACAATTTTACAAAATTTGACCATCTTTTTTGTCTTGCTAGTGGTAAAGGTATCGAGTATCTACTAGTGATGGGTCAGTCGTGAACCAGAGCCAGCTCTTTGAAGTGAACGACGGGAGCCAGCTCCTTATTGGGAGCCGTGTTTTTTTTCTTCTTCTTCTTCTTCTTTCTCTCACCCTCACTCTTTTGCTCTCACTTTTTTTCCGCTTCACGCCGCACGTGATTGGTCAATATGTGTTTGTGCCTTTTGTTTATGCTGAGCAGGGAGGGGAGGGGTGGTAGTTACACTTGCAGCAGCAGTAGCACACGAACAGAGCAGGAGGTAGAGAGAGAAATAGAGCAACAACAAGAGACAACATTGACACATTAGAAAGCTATAGTAAAGAAAATGAGTGACACCAATAAGCAAAATCTGGAACCATTTCAATTTTATTCACAATACAAAGGCAGAGTGTAGAGTCTGCCAGAAAAGAATATCATACAGAGCCGGCTCCACAAACCACCTGCACAGGCACCTGAGAACTGTCCACCCATCAGTGCAATGGGAAGATTAAACACAGTTGAGTGTGATATTAATGAAGGTGCCAGTGTGTCTACTGCAACTGTTGCTGCTGCAGTATCTACAGCATCATGCAGTATACCACCACAACCACCTAAAACCAACCCAGAGCTCTATGAGACAGTTTTTGCGGGAAGATGAATTGTAGTTGGTTTTTTTATTTTATAATTTATTTTTTTTACATTTTATGTGGAGTGAATAAATAAAAGCAGATTTATATAATAAACATATGTAAATAAGAAACACTGTTTTTTTACATTAGTAATTCATTTTGTGCATAATTTTATATTGTTGTTGATAATGAATTAATTAAAGAAACAAAACAACCTGGGAGCCGAAAGAGCCAACTCTTTTTAGTGAGCCGAGCCTAAAGAGCCGGTTCTGTAAAAACAGCTGGAATTCCCATCACTGGTATCTACTGAGTGCCAGGATGAGCTGGCTTAGAGAAAAAAAAACACACATTAATCATCTACTTTCTCCATCATCTCCTCTAACAAATGTCTCTCCATCATCCGTTATATATTATTTCTGTTTGCTTCCTGTCTCTCAGTGAATGTATTTCAGTTTGATTTATTGGTTCATGGCTCTTAAATCATCTGACCTTTTTGTCAATTGCAATGGCCTGCTGTTTGTGTCTTTCATCTGTCTGTCTGACTTGGTCCTATCTATTATTCAATCATCCATCTGTTGTTTTGCTTGGTCGGATGCTGTTTATCAGTCCCTCTTGCCTGTCAGTATTTTATGTTTATGTCTTTTCCCTTCATAAATCTTTTCTTCCTCCATTTTGCTAATTCTCTCACTGACTTTCTTTGTTTAACTTTCAGTTTTTTGGCATGTAGTTAAAATTTTCTCAGTTCACCAAAGTGAAAACACATTTCACCTTTCCCATAGTTTTGATTAGACTTGTTGAAGTTTAATTTCAAGCAGTTGTGCTTTGATTTACATTCATACACATTAATACACCATGTAGATACTTCACAAAATAGAGTTCTGAATTAATAAACCGATTAGTTTGGATATAATAATCTATGGCTACGCACACACGCAGGTATTTTTCTGCCCCTGAAGAGAGTAAGTAATTGTTTCCGTTTGTTTGTCTGCCTGCCTATCTGTTTGCTAGCAGTCTAGTATACAGCTTTTAAGATATAATTTTCAAATTTTGTGTGATGCTAGATACTAGGGCTGCTCAATTAATCAAATTTTAATCTAAATTACGATCTGGGTTTTCAACGATCATTAAAAATGACTGAGCCGATTATTAGCACCTCCCTCGTGCTTTACTCTCGCGCTGCTCTGTGTGGTAAAACGAGCGCACCTCTCTGCGATTCAAACACGCGTCACAACAATTAAGAGGACCCGAGGGAAGCTCGGAAAGCTAAGCAGAAGTTATTTGGAGAGGAGAGTGACTGCCGTTGGTTGAAAAGAGAGGTAAAACGACTTCAGTGGTGTGGAAACATTATGGGTTCGCGGAGTCAGACGTGGATCAAGTAGACATAGTGTGTAAACTTTGCTACGGTTTCGTAGCTGCACCACAGAGCAACACTCCAAATTTATTCAATCATCTGAAGACAGCTCACAAAGTGACATACGATCAAACAATGAAGGAGCAGCAACTTTAGTTGACATACCTCAATGTCAGTTTGATGCAATTGTGCATTGTGTGGCTACACAGCTTGCCTTGATGTTTGGTTATTTGTATGCATAAATATTATGCAGTATTTTGAAGTTCACTAAACATTAATGTTTACATTTTTCATTTATTTTTTATACTGCAAACATTTGCACTGTTATCAGTATTTGCACACTATTTTATATTATTTTTTGACAATCTTTAAAGCCATTATTCAATACATTGTTATTGTTAAATAAATATCGTCAAATAATCGAGATCTCAATTTCAGTGAAAATAATCGTGATTATCATTTTTGCCATAATCGAGCAGCCCTACTAGATACTGACAATAGTTCGAGATGATTTATTTTTGGTGAAAAAATCACTCCAAAATTTATATATTCTACATTTTGATGGATCTTCTCAAACTTCATAAGAATATGTTAGGCCTTGGGGAAAATGAGTACCTATAGGTTGGGTAAACATTTGTCCTTTACCTTTATTATTAGTGCCCAAGGTCAAAGCTGACCTTAAAAAATTTTCAAGAAATTGCATCAAATATATGTATGTACATATGTATCATATGAAAGGACATGGAGATAGTGGTGCAGCAGACTTTTTTTTCAATATGACACCCTACAACCAAAGCTCTTGCCCTTCGGGGGGAGCTATGCTCTCCTTTTATGTCACATTGGGTATAATTCCTCTGTTGTTTTGTCCTTTGTTCCTGATGTCCTTAGTTTTCCTTTTATTAAGGTTAGGTCTGTTTTGTATTCTATCCTAATCATCTATCATTCTTTGTTTGTGTTCCCATGTCTTGTCAAGTTTTTGTCTGTCTGTGGTTTTGTGTTTAGTTACTTCCTGTTTTACTTTCTTTAGTCCTTCAACTTGTGCGCTCTTAGTTTTGCTTCCCTTATTTTCTAAGGAGCTTGCAATGAAAGTGACTGGACTTCTTAAAGTTTTGTGAAGACATTTCACCTTTCATCTGAGTGGCTTCTGAAACCTGGAATACCCGGGGTTCTCCAACATTTGGTTTTAGAACTGAAGAATCCTCTTGGATAAGAAGTGAAACATTTTCACAAAACTGAAAGAAGTTTACTCACTTTCATTCAAAGCTTCTTAGAATACCATAACCTGGATGATTGAGAACCTACACAGACATATCTTCCCTTGTTTAGTTTTCCCCTATGAGTCTTAGCTATGTCCCCACCTGTTTCCACTCCCCTCATTATCTTCGGAGTATTTATTGTCTGCATCACCCTTTGTTCAATGTCACATCCTCCTCCTGTGCTCCATGCTCCATGTTTCACAAGATTTCCAGTGTTTCTTAAAGTTAAGAATGACCATCAATAAAGGCTTGATTTTTTTTTTGTTCCACTTCCAATCCTGAGTTCTGTATTTGGACCTACAACCTGCTTGCTACACAGCATTCCCACAGAGGACCCAGCAGACATCATCTTGGAGGAGCAGTTTCCTTGCTTCAAGAGTGAGATGATTATCTGTTTCTGGCCTGGCCTCTGGCACTAGACCTTCCGCTGTGACCGCGGTGCTGTCTCGAACTGCTGCACCTCCTCTGTCTAACCCCATGCCATCGCCCAGAATTATCTCCTTATATTGATCTCTAGTGGTTCCTGTTTTTGTTCAGTATTTCACTAATGAAATATTGTTTACTGAAACTAATGTTTAACCAAAGTTTAGTAATTGATTAGTTGCTGGGAGGGGATAAGAAAAATAATTATCTTGACAGGCTAGTGGTGTTGCACATAAACATCTCACAATTTTGCATTTTAATTCATTAGGAATGTTTCTTTGCTTTAAGCACTTTTAAAGTGTTGTTTTTAAAAACATTTGAATTTGAGGTTTTAACAAAATCAAAATTATTGTTAGTAAAATAATCTGTAAAAGGCCATTACTAAAAATGTTGTCTTGTTGTTTTATATGGTTGTAATTGGCTATTCATAGCACTTGACTGAGGTTAACAAAACACCATTGGCTGGTTTAATAGTTGACTAAACTCAAACAAAAGACTCATGTGAGCTGTGGTCTGACAGTTTTTCCCCTTTGTACTTTATTGTAGTTTGTAGTTTCTCAACTATTCACCCCAACACTTCCTAATAACCCAGCATATAAATGTAACTTCAACAACAAAAAATAAAAACAATGATTACTTTTAATAATTATTAAATGTACAGCACCTTGGTCAACAGTGGTTGTTTTAAATGTGCTATATAAATAAATTTGACTTTGACTCTGACTATTATTGTACTGTGTAAATTTACATCAGCCCAGTCCTCCAACCACAACAGCAGATGTATATACTCTTACATATACAGTAAGAGCATATACTCCTTTTATCCGGGTAGGTTTCCCAGCATCAAAACACTTCACCGCTGCTTTGCCTCTCTATCAGCTATCCCAGTAGGTCCAGTCCAACCATTTTTGCTCTGCTTCTCCCAAGAGCAGAGGTTTCGTTCATCCCAACACATCTTCTCCGTGGAATCTAACATCCCTCTATCCCTGTGCAGGGCTGATGGACAGAGAAGAAAAAGGAGGAAAAGAGAGTTGAGCGGGAAAATCACTTACAGTGAGTGGATTGGTGGTTTTAACATTTCCAATAAATTATCAATGAATTGGGTGTGTGCTAATGTTATTTAGTGTCATATACACACACGAGGCAGACTGTGCTTTTAAAAGTTTTATGGCAGGTAATGGACTGACGGTTGAGACTGTGTTTTTAAGCAGAGCTGTACATGAGGGGATTTGTATATGCATTAGGTTTATGTCAGGAAACAAAGATTATATTTCATTTTTCCATATTTATAATGCACTTTTTTAGGTTTTATTGGTCATTCATTGGTCAGTTTACAATAAACTGTTTGCAGCATCTATACTGTATTCATACTGAACTGAAAGTAGGCACTTTAACACGTACAGAAATTCTGAACAGTGACAACTGATTTGTATTTTGTGGCCAATTTGCAAAAGGGAAGTGACTTTGAAGATCGTTAGAGCACACAGGTATAGCAGAAGCTTCAGTCACAACCATCCAAGAAATGTTAGTGTAGAATATGAACATACTGAGTCAACAATAACATCCAACAGCAACAACAGTGATGGATATTTTATTATAGCTATTTTAGTAAACCAGCCAGCAGTCTGCCACCTACTGGCAGACGGCTCTTTCCAGCATTGCCTAACGTTAAATGGGAAGATTAAAGGTCTTTCAGTCAGTAGTCCCAAAATTCACTCTCCTTTCACAGCAGTGAAAAAAAGTGCACCAGTTATTTTGGTTTATTATGAAAATAGATTAAATTAATTTATATTAGGGCAATTGTAATACATTTTCCTTACAGTTGTGAAAAACATAATGAGCACTCAACATTATATTTACATAATTGCTTTTAAGCAAAAGAGAAAGCTGAGAAACTAAGGTATGATTAATTCAAGCATTATAATATAGAATACTGTCCAAATATGCTAAAACATCAGCCAGTATTACTTTATTATTATGAGGTTATTACAATTGAAATTCTAATATGTGAATATTACTAATTAATATTGTAAGTAATAGTAATTAATATTACTCTAGTTTGGTAATTAAGTGATGATAGTAACTTAGAAATGATCACATTATTACGTCCAACCAATTTGGAAACAGTGGGAAGGAAAAGCTCCCTTTTAACAGGAAGAAACCTCCAGCAGAACCAGGCTCAAGGAGAGGCACCATTTGCCATGACCGGTTGGGGTGAGGAGAGGAAAACAGAACAAAAACACACCATGAAAGAGAGCCAGAGATGAATAATAACTAATGAATACATGCAGAGTAGTGTATAAACACATAGTGAGTGAAACAGGCAAGTGAAGAAGAAGCACTTAGTGCATCATGGGAAACCCTTAACAGCCTAGACCTATTGCAGTGTAACTAAGGGAAGATTCAGGATCTGGAGGATCCAGCCCTAACCATGCAATATAATTAGTCGGTGTATGCTTTATCTTGGGTTAATGCATTTTTTTATCCAATAAAAAAATTGGAAAAATAATGAAGCAAAAGTTAAACACCAGATTAAGTCAAAACGGGGAAAAGTATAAGGCAATGGAGCAGTTCTGAGAACCAGGCTGGAGGCCAGTGTCAAAACCTAGGCTGATTCAGGAGAACAGCCTGGAAAAACAGCAGAAGAGGCAAAACAGATCAGCGGGCCAGCCAGAGGACTGGGAGTGGAAACGGAGCAGTTCAGGTGGCTGGCTTTGTTTCTTGTGGAGGAGATGGAGCTCCTGGCGAAGGACTTAACCAACAAGGAGACAGAATTTCTCCAGAGGCTTGGCTGGCGGCCGGTATTTTAATAGAAGACAAGAGCCTTCAGGGTGCTAGGCTGCCAGAGGAGACGAGGCACTCTTGGATGGGATGGAATCAGGTGACTCTGGCAGGACACTCAGAAACAGAACCTACTGAAGAATCTGGTGGCTCGGGCAGAGCAGCAGTCACTGGTGGGGACCCGATAGCAGGCCCTGGATAGATGCAGATGTAAAAGCAGGCTATGGCTGGGCCCTGCTTTGGCAGACGTGGGCAGAGTAACTGGTACTGGGGAATGGTAAGTTATCTGAAAAACCTCATCCACAGAAACCTTATGTGGTATGTGCTACACATTTTTCTGCAGGTCATACCTGCTATCCTTCTCTGGTTGTCAGTATCTGCATCAAGGCTACTTTATCTCCTTATTCATTATTTACTTGTGTACCAGACTCAATCTGAGCTGTGTTTTGATGTCGTGTGGGTCCTTTTTTCCAATTCTCTTTTGTCTTTGTAGACTTATTTTCCTCCATTCTTCTGTGCAGAGATATTTTTTTCCCGTAAGGACTTTCTCTTACCCAAGAGTGTGAATTTCTATTTTTTTTTTTATCTAGTGGGTTTGTAAATAAAGCAACCCAAAAGTACACTTTACCAAAATGAAACCGTAAACCTCATGTCTCTATGTCCTCAGCTGACTCTACATTATGCCAGTAGTTTAGCATACACTATTGCATAAATTATGCCCAGCATGTCTCCAAAAAGTTGATTCTGTTCATCTGGAAGTAGCATTTTGGGGGAGAAACGTTTCGTCACTCATCCAAGTGACTTCTTCAGTCTCAGCTGACTGCAGGTTTCCCCAATCTTATAAGCAGTACATTTGCATAATGACTGAAACCAGCCCACTGAAGGAACAATGGGCTGGGAGGTCAGTTCCTTAATCTTAATTATGCAAATTCTCATGACCATTGATCAACAACCACTGACTAAAACCCACTGATCAAAGACCACTGATTAATGGCCATGAGTACCAAGATATGCCCAGCATGCATACTTGCTATTTTGGTATTCACAGTAGACTAAGTTTTTTTTTTTTTTTTGTCTTCAGGTGGAATTTGAAAAAGTATCTGTAGGAAGACAGCTTATATGTGAGGTCATTCATAGAAATCTCACCAGCATGATATAGAGATTCAAGAGACTTGCAATGTGGTCAGAGGTACAAAGTGCGCATTCGTAGATGTTCAGTGTTCTGATGTTCATTGTATGACCACAGATATTGATCACACATTGTTAATGAGCTCTTAATGAGGCTCTACAGTTCCAGTTCTAAGGAATTCAAGCCCAGTAGAAATGTAATTTTCTGAGGAAAGCTTTTATAAACCTCATTTTGGGGTAAATTTATTAAACAATTTCTGTTGTTTTGTTTGGTTTACTTATTTGCAATTTTACATCCCCGTGCCCACTGAAATTAAAATGATGGAAAACTCACTTTTATTTATAACTAGATTGTAAAAATAACTGCAAAAAATGTCAGGGGGGCATTGCTGAGAGGGCTGCAGTGACAAAACCTGCTTCTAGAGGGATTCTAGGAATATAAATATTATCATACTCTACCTCTCTCTGGCTGGGGGATCTTGCTGAAGGACCCTCAGAGGACTCAGTCTTAACCTGAAGGAGCTCACATCAAAGACAGACCTGATTGGCAACAAACAGCTTTGATCACATGCTTCATCCTATCCCAGATGATGCCAGCTGCTACCTGTGTGTGTGTGTGTGTGTCAGGGCTTTGGCTACCCTGTGTAGAGTCTAACTGGAGGAACAAAAAGATAACAAAAATATAGATATTAATTTTAAAGCATCAATTAAAATTTCAACCCATGATGTCTGTGTGATTCAGGGGTGTGGTTTGTGGTACCAAAGGGGAGACTGTAAATACTGTAAATTAAGAACACGTTGCCACTAAGAAAAACCTACATTACATTGTTGCCTACATAGAGGGAGACTTTGCCCACACATCTAAACAGGAAAATGACCACAGTCAGGGTTTAAAGTGGCAGTGAGCAGGTGGAGGAAGCCCTAATATTGGTTGTAGAGTCTCAGCTTCAGAAAAAGAATCACAACTTAATATAGTTTCTATTGTGAGACCCTGTAGGTTTTGTTTGTGTGCAGGCTGTGATGCTGCTGCTCTGGGTTTTTTTGCTCTTTGTAGATTTACACAACTGATCTCACTTTTATGAGCTCTACTGGCCGATTTCCATCCACTACACTGACAGTATACTACTTATGTCAGAGATATCAAACACATTTTACATTGTGGGCCCAGTTTTGATCTCATATGAGCCAGACCAGTGAAACTGCCATTATGGTCAATGTGCGGATGTTTAATTTAATCCCTGTGATAGCTAAATATGTAAAAGTGCTAATTCAACAGTATGTCTCACTTTCCTAGTAAATGTAAAATTACAGTAAGTAAATGTGTAAAATTACATAAATCTATAAACTAATTACTGTAGTATGAATGACCACATGGGAAGTCATAAGTAAGAAAAGCTGTAAAACTTATGAAAAAACAATTAAAAAGTCCAAACTTTCTGTTTCCTTCACATTTTCCAAAGCCATCCAGTGGGCCGGATTACTGTTGGCGTCTGCAGGGCCGATTTTGAGCCCAATGTTTGACAGCCCTGGTTAATACTGTCAATATTGGTATGAAGGTGGAATTTATTGAAGGAATCTAAGCATCAACAGCTAAAATTCATATTAACTAATTACAAACCAAATACACCAGAAATAGTTTCTCATAACAGTATATTAGAATAACATTGGTTGTGTTCTCACTTGTTTATGTACTTTATTAGTTTGTTGTGTCCCTCTTCATTTGAGTCTAACCCAGTGCCCTTGTGAGGAGGGTAGGATAGTAAGGTGACAGTGAACAAAGAGCGAATTAGACACAGTGAGAGCTAAAGTGCAGAGCAGCAGAAGTGAAAATGACTCAGAATGAATAAATGTTAAAGTTCAACACTTCCCCTGAGCAAGATACTGACAGAATTCACTTTGCATTGACCTCTACTTTGTGCAGGTGTGTGTCCTTTACTGATGTCAGAGCACATGTGCCTATGGTGTACACACTTGTGCAAGTATGTCCTTTAATCTCTGCATGTCTGTGTGTATTTTTTATGTCGGTCCATGAATCTGCATTTCTCTGTCCCACTGAGTGTGTGTGTCTGTGTGTGTGCGCATGTGTCTGTGCATCTGTGTGCTCCCCCCCTGGGATTTAATAAGCCTCTGTGTGATAAGTGTGGCTCTCTGCCCAGAGGAACAGGTTCCACTGCTGAACTTGCACTCCACCAACGTTTTGGTGTCTGACTGAAATAAAATGCCAAGCAGAGCCAGACACTCTATTCCAACTCGCAACGTACAGATAAAGCCCTGTAACTGCCTCAGAGTTACACCACAGCTTCTTGAAGATAGTCAAATGTCAGAGCAGATGACCACCTGTTGATGCATTTTGATGACCAAATTATAAGACGGTTGGCACCGAGGACGGCACACAGAGAGAGCGAATAGGAGGAGTGAGTGGCAAGAGGAAATGTAAATGTTTCATTAACCTACATCTAAATCATTGATGGCTATAAAAAAAAAGGAATTAATGAAGTGATCTGCTACCAAAAATTGTTGGACACCATTGCAATTATATATAAAATATTGGCGATTTAAATCCAGCAGTATAGAGAGAGAAGCTCAGACTTATTGTAAAATGTATAGGACAGAGTCCAGTTCATCACGTAAGTCATAGTTAATTTCAAAATCTTACATTATGTAAAAGAATCCAATACAGTTACTCAACCAAATAGTTTTCTTTAACAATAATGACAAGTTTTAGGAAGCATTTTGAAGTTTTAGAAGTGAAATGTTTTAGATTGGAAGTTTAATCAAGGAGACAGTGCAAAAAAAATTGCTGTAAGTGGCATTGCAGTGATTTGGTATTGCACTGCTGGACTCTCCAGTTGGCAGCCATGTTGGTGACACCTTAAAGCTGTGATTTTTGACTAATGTACTAGGAAAGGATCAAAGGACATATTTAAATAGAAAGACATAACTTTATTTTCAATAGTTACCGCTGATTAAAAAAATAAAAACTTCAGATGTTGGATGACTTTTCCCAAACTTAATCCTTTCTCCTGCACATTACCTCCTACCACATGCATAAAGTTACAACAACATTACGCATCACTGAGTCAGTCTAGAATGGCTACTTCACCAGCACACTTGGCTCCTCCCACCAGAGCATTTTAACAAATTGCATGCAAAAATTTAGATTATTGCTTGAGTAAATCAAGAAAGTTCAAAGTATACTTACCTACATCTTTACCTTCTACCATATGTGTGTGGACATATCTGCCAACATGCAGTTGAAATCTGTCCTTATTGGCTTATATAGTAGGTGAGGGAATGTTTGGCATCTTTGGTAGAATTTTCCCATAGTTTTGTTGTTAACATACTCTGAGAGGCCGTCTTTGATGGGTGGACAAAGGTAGTGCGTTGTGAGGTAGCATAACGTAAGCAGCAAGGAAGGTGATAAGTAAACAGCATCAGCAGACTATTTAAGTTTCTTTTACGTATACTTTATTTCTGGCATCGCCATTCTACCATAAAACAATCCACCTGTTTGGCAAAAATCCCACTTGCTTTATACAGGACTTTACCCACACCTGAACCTCGTTAGTCTCTACCATTGAAACAAATAGGTCAGACCAAACAATACATTCTAAACAAAGAACAGGAATAAGATTATGCATGAAATTGACAAATTCATTTACTCACTTAAATGGTTTGAAAAGTAAAACACTGCATACAACACAACTCAAAAGGCTACTTTAAAGAAACTAAACAATGCTATACAAAATGAAAAACCCTTCATTTGGTTACACCCAGTGATGCAATGGTTAAGGGACAAATGGTAAATGAGTTCATGCCTAACCACTTTGTCACAGGCGTGAACAGCTAATAATGGACTATAGGGTGACTTTTACTAAAATATACTAAATCTTTCTCTTGATTGTGCTTCTACAGCACATCTTAACAAATCAGACAGTTTGTGCTGCTGTTCTTGAAGTTAACTTCCACTCCTCTAACTGTTTCATAAAACTGACAGCTCCACCTTTTAAAATAAGTGAAAGATTTGAGAGGGGCAGAAGAAAAAAAGTACAAAGTAATGGGATCAAGTTCAAAAAAATATATCAAGCAATCCTCAGTGTATTTTCAGTTGGGACTGTATGATAAATGTCTACATCAAATGTCACTCTACCCCTTCTGGCAAGTAAACTGACCTGGCAAGTAAACTAAGAAAAGGCTCCAAAATCGTGAGACATGGCAGCTGCGGTTTTTCAAACTTTACAAAGATGTTACTGTAAATTTGTTGTGGCTAATTTGTTTGTCCAAACTTCTGCAAAGCATTTTGTGAATATCAAGAATATTAGTGAGATTGTTTAGGTATTGAGCTTCACAATGGGGTAAAAACAAAGTTCACTAAAGTTTATAGAGTACTAATATAGGAATGGTTGATCCTCTGTTCTATGCAGTACAACAGATGAAGGCTAAGCTCATTAAGGGAAACCTGCTGAGGGTAACACTGTATAAACACAACAACCAGGCTCGTCTTTCTCTTTGAAGAAGTTCCCTCCTTTTTGTCTGATCACAGAGCTGGTAAAGAGTCTGAAGGAGACAGTGGATCTTCTGGGCTGAGACTGTTGGAGGCAGATCACTGCCTAATTCCTGCAGAGGTGTACATGGTGCAATGTGAAAGTGGAGTACAGGGATGTATGACTTCAAGGGAGAAGGTCAAGTGAGTTGAAGGAGTGAGGAGCCATTCTGAGTTTCAGATGAAAAGAGAGCTGAAAATCTATGCTTCGTGCTTTGTACTCAACAGCAGGGTTCCACTTGTGGGAGTAATTAGCACCGCAGCCTTTCTTTTGAAGTGAGCTCGAAGAAACAGTCGGGCAGAGAACTGCAGCTTGTGAGGGCAGCATAGTGACAGAGATATTCACTGCATAAAAAAAATGTGGAGCAGGAGGTGGCAGTTAGTTCAATGGCATCAAATAATTTGACATAAAGGAATGCATTAAAAAAAGAAACATCATATGGATTTTATGCAGCAATTAGAGGGGCAAAGTACAGTCTGAGAAACTACAATCAAGAGTCCCTGTTTTTCCCTGAAGAAAAAAAAAACACAATAAAACAACAACTTTATTTCATTTTGATGATGATTCAACTTAACAGTTTGAGTCAAGTTAAACATATGAAAATGATCATGGATGTCAGAATATCTCAGTACTTCTTTTCCCACTTTTGATTTAATAAAACAGTATGAGTCTGTATTCACTTTATTCAAACCTGATGACCCATGTTTTGATCTGTCAATGTTCCAAAGTCGTCTGTAAAGGTTCAGGGAACCAGGTGATTGTGGATGAAAGTCCTCGACTGTCAGACTTCTTTGGTCGTCAAATAACATTAAGAAAACCTTTGATCTATGTATCATTCCACTGCAGAGTGACTCATACCTACAAATATGTAGACCAGAAAATATGGGAGATACCTATGCAGAATGTCTGCTGTGTTTCTTAGGTAATTTGTTGCAGATGTCTCTGTTTAGACAAGGCAAAACAACTAAAGATAAACACGACCTATTGCGACTAGTTGAACCTTAACCTTAAAACAAAGACAGCATATAGTTGGTACCTATAATACCTTCCATCTTGGGTGACCAGGGGTCCCACTTTAAGCATGGCTGAATTTTTAAGCCTTGTCCTTCATCCCACATATTGAGACACCATCATTCATTTGTATTGATTCTAGTTTTCACTGCTGGAAGGGCACTTTTCAAAATTCTAACTTTGTAAAGAAAGCTGGAGAGGTGTCATCAGGGGGACACCTGCAGGTTAACCTTTCACTTTTGTCATCCCTCAGTGCAAATGCTACACCCAGCAGGGAAAATTGTGAGTCATCCAAGGGTTACAAGACTGAGAATCACCTTTCACCAACTTCACCCTGCTATAAGTAACTTCACAGAGAGCTTCGAGAAATTTCTGTTTTTTATTTTCAACTTCACATGTAGGACAATACAACATGAAGTAGTACATTACCTTTGAGTCACATGAGAAATGTTAATATTCGTTGGGATCTCATTACAGTAACCAACTTATTTTTTCAGGGAGTTTAAGTCATGTTTGTGTAACCTGTGAATATCAGGACACATGAACAATTGTGAAAACAAAATGTGGTGGTCTTCAGTGATTGGTTTGAAAAACTTAAATCCTTTCCCTACCTAATGTTGTCATAACAACATACATGGTTTACTGGTCCTTTAAGATTGGATTGGCACAAAAACCAGCCATTATTTTAAGATTACATTCCAGTACATTCAACATTATTTTATTGCCAACCCTTCCTTTCATACTCATTGGGAATTTCTTTTGCTTTATTTCAAAGTACCAGACATGTAAATAAACATTCAACTGATTCTTTTAGTCCAGAGATTTCTTTCATAATAACACATAGTGGGAGATATCTGACATAAACATTCACTGATAGTATATGAAGACAGACATTTGTCACAATCTTAGATTAAAATTAAATAAAATAACTTTTTTAAAGTAGCTTAAAGATATTTTTTAATTTTATTTTTAGGCTGTTGAATGGAAAATCCTTTACCTCACTTCTGTTTATCGCAACTACGGCTTCGTTCCTTAACAACATAACATTTTTTTGCTCAACAAAGCTGGCTTTTAAAAATCTGAGAACTTTGAATAACATAACAAACGGCACTGCCATTTTTTCTATAGTCCTTGAGCAACAACTACTATGTCGTTTACTTATTTGTTTACCATGTTATACTCACTGTTCTTAGGATACATACCCACATTAACAGGCA
This sequence comes from Perissodus microlepis, assembly GCF_051167445.1. Taxonomy (NCBI): domain Eukaryota; kingdom Metazoa; phylum Chordata; class Actinopteri; order Cichliformes; family Cichlidae; genus Perissodus; species Perissodus microlepis. The sequence continues at coordinate 24,613,543 of NC_140465.1, read as the reverse complement.
CTCTGGCAAGGTGAAAATCCTATTCTAGACTAAATTGGACAGAGACTGGGGCAGCATCCAGGTCTGGAGGTGGTCTCTGGTGGGGGAATTTAGGGGATATGAGGCTAATTTGCATGTTATGTTCACAAATACAATTTGTTGGTCTCATCTGCTCATGTTTGTGGAAATAACAGGCAACACAGATGACAATAGCAGCTGGAAGATGCCAACTAATCAGGATGTGTGCCTTCGAATTCCTCTCTGAAAAGCAAGGGCCAATTTTTTTTCCACTTAATTATTGCACAAGAGCACCATGTTAGCACCCTGTTTAAACTTCCATCTTGAGTCACAGAGGTGCTAGCTTTAAATTGAAACAAATTGATACTGAACACAGAAAATTGAAAACAGTTTACAGGATCTAACTCACTATAAAAAATGGACAGAAATCCCAGTATGTATTGATCCTACTAAGTAGTATTTTGCATGTAACCTCGTAATCTATTTTTCATAAATACCTAAACTTGGTTAGTTCATAAAAGGCTGGTTTATCAGTAGTTAAATCATTTACTCTTTCTGACATAGACAAGCTCCACCATACTGTCAACAGCTCCTCAATACTCGTCTAACACTCCTCAATAGTTTTAAGCTAAAATTGTTCTGCAGACCTGAACTTTTCACCACCTCCTCATATATTAACATTTCTTTTACCTCCCTGCTACAAAGTGAAAATAGACTGGGCATGTGTCCCGTAAAATTATAGTCGACAGCATCCTGCTGTGAGCTACATGTGACAAAAAACAACTGTTTGGACATCATTTCAACAGCATTTTTGACATTTCATTTTTTTTTATGCATGTCTTCTTGTATAAACTGACTTAAAGGTGTATTTTGGATCTGCTGTTTTCTTATACTAATTAAATGTCCTACAAGGGTTTGAAGAAATCATATTAGGAAAATGCAAATAAATGGAAATAAATTAAAGGGGCACTTTCATGGTGTTTGTTTTATGGGACTACACCCAAATTGATCCCCAGGCTCTGGATATGGGTACGAATCAAGCATGAGCATGTGTGTGTGTTTGTCTATGAGAAGCTGGCATTTGTCAGGCATCTGGTTGGTACAATGTGTTCCCGCCAGGCGACAGGTGTGTCTCTTTAGCAGTCTCACACACACTCACGCACTAATTAAAACCCTGGCTTACTGTCTATTCAGTTTAATCTGCTCACTGGAAGGTAGCCATGGCACCCAGAGGCTTCCAAGGTTGTGTGTATGTGGTGATCACCGTGATGTTTATTCATATATATGTATATTTGTGCTGTTTGTAAAGAATGTGATTTGTTAAAATGATGCTTCTTTTAAACCTGGAAGCAAAGAAATGAATTCCAAAGAAGTGACAACTTAATATTTTACAAAAATGGAGCTAAAGTGAGAAAAATGAAGAATGAAGACATAAAATAAAGTGTGGACTTTTTAAAACTCTGAGAATCACGACTCAAAATAAAATGTTGGCTGACTATGTAAAGTGTAAAAAAACACATGGCAATTTATGTTTTTTGCAAAAGATTTTAGAAAATTGGGTAAACTCTTCTCTTTAACAACACTTTTAGAAGCCAAACTTGTTCCCATTGTTGCTGCTCAGAGTTTACGGCCTACTCTTCTTAATTTGAATATTTTCCAGAGTTGCAAGTAGGCATCCACACTCTTATTAGAGAGGCAAGCTTTTGACATATACACATGAAGTGGTTTGGCACTGTCTTGTTGACATATTTCTGATAAAATAAATAAATAAACAAATAAATAAAAAAATAAAAAAAAAACATTGCCAGGATGGCAGCAAAATCTGTAGGTATTGTTCAGTATTAATTAGGTCTTCCCAGATGTGCAGGCTACCCATGTACCCCCATATATCACAGATGTTGGCTCAGAGAAGCTAACAGTGTTTCTGTATCTTAGTTTGTTTTTTAAATGAATAACAAAAACAATCGATTTGTCAGTTTTAGCATTTGGTGCTGTTTTGATTTTTCCCCAAAATGCTGCAACCTGTGCTCATTATGAATTTATGTGGTCCAAAAGGACAATAGGTGAGGTTCTACAGATGAAAACAGATGAAAAGTGAGCAGAAAGGTTTAGCTAAGTGTTATTAAACACCTGAGGTGAAAAGTTCAGAGAGGAAAAGTGTCAGAACCTGATAAGAGAATATAAACCAACATGCCACAATGATAGTACCTGACACCCTAAACCATTTGTTCGCCCGCTTTGACCAAGAAAACAGGGACACCATCACCCATCCTGCCGTTACAGAGATGGACGACGCTCCCATCCAGCTTGAGCAGCATCAAGTCAGAGCCACGCTGCGCAGAGTCAACGCGAGGAAAGCAGCTGGTCCTGATGGTGTAGCCGGTAGAGTGCTTAAAGCATGTGCAGACCAACTAGCAGAGGCTTTCACCACCATCTTCAACCTCTCACTGCTACAGTCTGTAGTACCATCCTGCCTTAAGTCAGCCACCATCGTTCCAGTGCCCAAGAAGAACACAGTGAGCTGCTTGAATGACTATCGTCCAGTTGCTTTAACACCCATAATTGCCAAATGTTTTGACCAGCTCATCATGTAACACATTAAAGCTGCCATCCCTGCAAACCTCGATCCACACCAGTTTGCATACAGGGCAAACAGGTCGACAGAGGATGCCATAATAACAGCTCTTCACACAGCCCTCACACACCTGGACAGTATTAACACCTATGTTAGAATGCTGTTTGTGGACTTCAGCTCTGCCTTCAATACAGTTCAACCCCACAAACTGGTTAATAAACTAAGCAACTTAGGACTCAGCAGCTCACTGTGCAGCTGGATATTGGACTTCCTGAGCAACAGACCCCAGAACGTCAGAATGGGAGAGCACACCTCCTACACCCTCATTCTGAATGTGGGTGTCCCACAGGGGTGTGTCCTCAGTCCCCTCTTATACTCACTTTTCACCCATGACTGTTCACCAATCCACACCAATAACACCATTATATGATTCAGCCTACAGAGAGGAGGTTCAGCATCTGAAGCAATGGTGTGACGACAACAACCTGCATCTGAACACAGCCAAGACCAAGGAGACGGTAATCGACTTCAGGAGAACAATGCGATCTGAGCACTCTACCCTCTACATTGATGGGGAGGAGGTAGAAAGGGTAGAAAGCTTTAAGTTCCTTGGAGTCCACATCTCGGCCGACCTTACCTGGTCCACAAACATCTCCCACCAGGTAGGGAAAGCACAACAAAGGCTGTACTTCCCCAGGAAACTACGTCAGGCCCAATTACCCCAAAGACTGCTAGTAAACTTCTACTGCTCCACCATCGAGAGCCTTCTGACTTACTGCTGCACACTCTGGTTTAACTGCTGCACCGCAGAGGACAAGAGGAAACTGCAGTGGGTGGTGAGGGCAGCAGAGCGGGCAATCGGCACTTCACTAACCCCCCCGAGAGACATCTATACTGACAGACTTCAGCAGAAAGCCAGCATCATCATTAAAGACCCCTCACACCCTGGACACTCACTCCCCCCCCCCCCCCCCCCCCCCTCCCCCTCCCTCTGGTAAACACTACAGGTCCATCAGGTCAAAGACAAACAGACTCAACAGAAATTTTTACCCACAGGCTGTCAAACATGCCCTACCTCCACCCTGATTGGAGGATGACTGCACTGCCAACACCCATGGACATTACACCTTATTTATAAATCGTATTTATGTTTATACTTCAATGCAACCAACATTCCTACCTCTTTAAAATGTATTTATTATAGCCTTATTTAGTATAGTTCCAACAGCACCCCCCTACTCAATGTGCAATATCACTGATCACACTGCACCTTTCAATGCACCTGCTAGTTAGATGGCATGTATGTGTATGCATATAGATGTAAGCGTGTATGTGGAAATACATATGTATGTATGTAGGTGCGTGTATGTTTGCAGGTGTATGTATAACTTGTACATATCTTTGTACATAAATTTGTCTGTTATTGTGTAAATACTTACGCTATTGTGTACTTCACACACATGGAGAGATGCCAAACTGCCTTTCATTGTTCTTGTAACAGTGACAATAAAAAGCTATTCTATTCTATTCTAGTAGACAGGGAACTAAATCTCCCCACTGAAATCTAGGGGATAGAGAAGTTGAGAGGAATGTGGAGATGCCCTGAATTAATTTAAACATCTACTGTGTGTGTCAGGAAACGGAGAAAGTGATGTTTGGCTCTCTAAAAATTAACAGTTTTGACTTGTTTTTGAACTTTTTTCACACTAGCCTTTGATATTTCCTGTAAAGTCAATGTTTCCTGCATCCTTAATCTGTTCCCCCAAAGTATCTGAAGATACTGAGAAAATGTTGGCGGCTGTATAACATCCATCTTTACGTGAACTGGCAGACATTGTAAAATATGTTTTCATTAATCTATTAATATTTACATAAGGCTTTTTTTGCCAAGCAGTCTATAATCTTCAGAAATTATTGCTTGAAAACATCCTGATGTAGCCATATATGTGATATTTCTTGATCTATGTATGATCCAAATCATATCATACATATTCAAGAAATGACTGTGTTGCTATAATATTGATGTGGCAAGTACAAACATGCCGTGTGGTTATTTTGCAATCATCCATTTTGTCCTGATTAGTATTGTCTCACTTATGGTCCCATTCTTTTCCCATTCTTTGATTATGAGTTTAATTACAAAGAATACAATCATAGAGTTTGTATCTTCAGCGTTTCTGATATTAAGGGAAAAGTATTAAAAATTTTAACAACATGAGACATTTTTTCAAAGTTAATGTAAATTTTAACCATATCTGGTAATAGAAACAGACAGTTATTATATAGCAAAATTCACAACCTGCGCTTCTCCCCAGAAATGTAACTACACATCACAGCAATGCAATAACTCTGAGTGGCACAGTGAGTCAGTCACAATACATATTCAAAATGTATTGTCTGTAACAGGATAAAGCATTAGTTCTTGCATTACTAGAGTAATGATAACATCATACCACTATCTTCATTACTTTTTGTTTTTTTAAACCATTAAAATTTCTGTGAATGTTTATATTTGAAAAGAATTGGGTTTTTGCATGTTATTTTTACATGTCTTGTAAAATTATATGTGACATGTACAGGTAAAATTGATGGTATAATTACAATGAGACAAAAAATTACACAGGAAATATTGTGGCTAGCTTTAAAAAAGAAATATGTAAAAGAAATGTATAAATGAGTGGATAGTTTGAGCAGGAAAGTAATGACTAGAAATCATTAATTTATAGAAGGAAAAGTAGAAGGTGAAAAAAGGCAGTGCAAGTGAGAAAATACGATGATAAAAATATTCAAGGAAAAGTTAGAGTTGAGAAGGGTGAAAGGTAAGGTGAAAAAGTGAAAGAATGGTCTGAAAAATGTAGAGGGTCGAATGACAAGCTGTTAAATACAGAGTACAGAGTAGAAAAAAGTGAAGAACAGAAACAGTAGATAATAAAGGGAGGACAGGATGATGGGAAGTTGGAACGAGGTAACAAATTTAAAAAGGAGAAATGCCTTAGATAAAGGAAACAAGAGAATGAGTCATATTGATCCAAATCCACCCCCTCCTCTTCATGGAGAGAAAGCTGCTGGGGAGTCAGGAAGGTGGCAGGTGGAAGAATTGTTAGAGGAAGGATTTGGTGGCTTCACTCCAGTCTGGCTGTAAAGCTCTGCAGGAAGAAAAAAAAAAAATTTCCTTACCAGGGAGGAGAGAGTCGGAGTAACATTTCGTGAAAGGACACTCACAAAGGGAGCAGCCACCTGCTGAGTAATGCCTTTTGATTAAACCAGAGAGGAACTGTTGTTCCTGATGAGTTGCACTTTTCAACTTCAAAAAGGCCTTTGAAAACTTTTATTCAACATTTAGCAGTCCAGCTGAATTAGCTAGTTTTTAATAACTACCTTATCCAACTACCTTTATAGTTAAAATCAATAATTGTAGATTGTTGATGCAGAATAGTAAGAACTTACCTTACATGCATGGTTTTGCGTGTATTGTTGAGATTTTTACATACAGAAAAAGAAAAGTTCTTTGAAAAAAAAAAGCTCACGACAGAGATTTTGTCATGAACTGACAAAAAGAGCACAGGAGGAAGTTTAACAAGTTTATTTGCAGGGTAGTTTGAGGATACAGAAATAATGCAGTGAAGCATTGAGATCCAGGCAAGATGGCAAAGGTATTTCAGGTTTGTCCGAGGCCACACATACACACACCCTATCGTAATTGCTCACGGAGCTCAGAAAACACAGAAAAGTCTGAACAGAAACAGATTATTCCAAGGCAAGGACGGACTGAAAAGCACAACAAGACTGAGGCCAAGTATGTTACCTACTTACTGAGTGGCTGATCCAGCCTTACAGGTAAGCCTTATTATCCAACGATCTGCAGGTGAGTCTGGTTAGCTGATCTGCGACAGGTAAACAGCCAGCAGGAAGGTGTAGGAACCAGGAGGAGCTGCGAACACACACGCATACACAATAGGGACGAGAGAACGAGACAAAGATGAGGGACACGAAGAGAGAAGATAGCCCAGCGCGAGACGATTCGGAGACCATGACAGATTTACAGTTACTGGTGTTACAATGCTATGTCGATTTTAAAAAATAACGTCATAAATACATAAGTATTCGATTCTCATTAAGTTCTCACTGGCTCCGCTATAGGATTCACCACTGTTGCTAAGCAGCATTTTAAAGACTTTACATTCATACAAAGTTATTGCATGCTGGGTGGTCATATGTTTATACTGGAGGTATTTGCCCTCTTTGTTGTGATTAGTATTGGGGTCATTACCCCAAAAAGTAATGTATTACACAGAACAGAACAAAGTAATGTAGTATGTTACTTAATTACTTCAAGAAGAAAGTAATTCATTTTACTAATCACTATATTATTTTTGCGTTTCTGTGTAAAATTACCTGAAAACCATTCTCATTGATTACCAGTTAACAGTATAAACCTAAAATGTACATGTCAACACAAATCCATATCTAAATGAGGACACACATATTATCTTTCTCCTAATATTTAGGTATGAACACAAAGCCAACAGCAAAAAGCAAAGATGAAAACCAGCACAGAGAGACTTCAAAGCGATTGGTACAGTGATTCTCCTGTAGAAACATGTTGAAGTTTTCAGTTTTTTGTTGTTTTTTAACGAGAGAGAAGACAAATATGCTCAAATTATACGTTTTCACAATTTATTATCAAACCGTTAGCATTTCAAATTAGTTTTACATGACGCCATGGACCTCCATCTCTCTGGCTCAGAGACAAAGGCTGCCTGTCATGGGCCGGGTGAGTGCTGGGTTTTTCCACTCTGCTGGGCTCCACCTTCAGGCGGGGACTCCAATCAGCCTTCACACCTGATTCCAATCAAGTCACCAGCATATAAGACCAGCGCTCACAACAGACCTCTGCCATGTTACACAATGATAAGTCACTTGAAAGACTCAGCTAAAGACATTTTATTAGAACTGTATAATAGTCTCCAAAAGTTGATTCTGTTCATCTGGACGTAGCATTTTGGGGGAGAAACGTTTCGTCACTCATCCAAGTGACTTCTTCAATCTCAGCTGACTGCAGGTTTCCCAAACCTTATAAACAGTACATTTGCATAATGACTGAAACCAGCCCACTGAAGGAACAATGGGCTGGGAGGTCAGTTCCTTAATCTTAATTATGCAAATTCTCATGACCATTGATCAACAACCACTGACCAAAACCCACTGATCAAAGACCACTGATCAATGGCCATGAGTACCATTCACAGAGAGTTGGGGAATGGCTGCAATCACAGCATTGTAAGATGGCGAAAGATGTACCCTTAGGACCCCTCCTCGATTCAGAGCTGGTCTTTCCCTTTTCACGTAAATGGCCTCCTTGACTCCGCACTCAAACCGGCGTTCCTCACTGTCCAGGATGTGTACATCCTCATCCTTGAAAGAGTGTCCACTGGCCTGTAGGTGTAAATAGACGGCAGAGTCCTGGCCTGATGAGGTAGCTCTTCTGTGTTGTGCCATCCGCTTCGCCAGAGGTTGTTTGGTTTCCCCGATGTATAAATCCTGGCAATCCTCCTGGCACTTAACAGCGTACACTGTGTTACTCTGTGTCGGGGGACCCAATCTTTGGGGTGGACCAATTTTTGGCGCAGCGTGTTTTGGGGTTTAAAAGCCACAGAGACCTGGTGTTTAGAAAAAATGCGTCTCAACTGTTCCGATACTCCTGACACATATGGGATCACTACAGGTTTTCGCTTGGGCAGCAGTTGTCCTTCTCTCCTGGATCGGCTGGAGCTTTCTTTAGGTGCCTTTCCAGCTTTGACAAAAGTCCAGCTGAGATAACCACATTTACTCAGGGCCTTCTTGATGTGCCGTTCTTCTGCCTCCCTGGCCGCTGTGTCAGTGGGGATGGTGTTCGCTCTGTGTTGTAGCATCCTGATGACACCCAGTTTGTGCTCCAGTGGATGATGAGAGTCAAACCTTAAATACTGATCCGTATGTGTAGGTTTACGGTACACGTCAGCTTTTAGATGTCCCCCATTACTGATGAAAATCTCACAGTCTACGAAGGCTAACCTGCCACTTTCATATCCTCCCTGGTGAATTTGACGTGTTGGTCCACCGAGTTAATGTAACCCGTGAAATGTAGTACGTCTTGAGATTTGATTTTCCCAGGTGTCATCCACATATCTGAACCAATGGCTTGGTGGTGTTCCAGGGTAGGATAGCAAAGCCCTCTTTTCCCACTTCTTCCATGTACAAATTGGCCACGATGGGTGAAACTGGGGAGCCCACGGCACACCCATGTTTCTGCCTGTAGAACTGACCCTTGTATGTGAAGTAGGTGGAATGAAGACACAGTTCCAAAAGCAAACACACTTGGTCGATGCTGAGAGTGGTCCTGTTGCTGAGGTTGGTGTCATCCTGTAATCTCTTACGTACTACCTCCAACGCTTCCGTGACTGGGATGCAAGTGAAGAGAGATGTAACGTCGTACGAGACCATGGTTTCATCTGCCTCCATAATGACATCTCTCACCTTCTCAACAAAATCCAGGGTGTTCTGGATGTGGTGTTCAGAGCTGCCCACCAGCGGGTTGAGGATCGAAGCAAGAAACTTGGAGATGTTATAGGTGACCGAGTTGATCATGCAGACAATCGGTCTTAACTGTATAATAGAGTTTGGGAGGGAGGGAAGTTGCCACAAAGCTGGAAGGAGGCAGTGATAATACCGATACATAAACCAGGGAAGGAAGATACAAAACCAGGAAACTACAGATCAATAGCTTTAACATCCAACATCTGCAAAATAATGGAGAGAATGATAAATGAAAGATTAGTGTTCTATGTAGAAAAGAAAGGATATTTGGCTCAGTATCAGAGTGGTTTTAGAAGAGGGAGGGGTGCAATGGATCCAGCTTTATGTTTAGAACATGAGATAAGGAAGGCACAAGCGAACAAGGAGAGTGTGCTGGCGGTCTTTTTTGATATAGAGAAAGCGTATGATATGATGTGGAGGGAAGGTCTATTAATTAAAATGAGGGAAATGGGTATAAATGGTCGAATGTTCAGGTGGATTAAAGATTTTTTGGAAGGAAGGCAAATAATAGTAAGGATTGGGAGGAGTTATTCTGAGAGTTTGCCAATAGAAAATGGAACGCCACAAGGAAGCATAGTTAGCCCATTATTGTTTTCACTGCTGATAAATGATGTGTTTAAGAACATAGAGGGTGGGATGGGGTTTTCACTTTTTGCAGACGACGGGGCAATGTGGGCAAGAGGACGAAGGTTAGACTTTTTGGTAAAGAAAGTACAGGGGGCAATCACAGAAATAGAACAGTGGTCATATAAATGGGGGTTTAAATTCTCAGGTGTTAAGACTAAAATAATGGTTTTTACAAAGAGTTGGGGTTGACATCAGAGTCAGATTATATGGACAAGAATTGGAAAGGTTAAAACAATTTAAATTTTGGGGGTTGTGGTTTGATGAAAGGGTGACATGGACTATACATATTCAGAAAATAATAGATAAATGCATGAAAGTGTTGAATATAATGAGGTGCTTAGTGGGAATTGACTGGGGGCTGATAGGAAATCTTTCAAAGCTATATATACTGGGTTGATTAGATCAATATTGGACTATGGGTGTATAGTATATAATTCTGCTGCCGGAACAAGTCTTCGTAAGTTAGATAGTATCCAATATAAAGCGTTAAGACTTTGCTCGGGTGCATTCAAAACAACATCAGCAGTACAGGTAGAAATGGGGAAATGCCATTACAAATAAGAAGAGAGCAACTGACATTGAATTACTGGGCAAGTTTACAAGGACATGGTCAAGATCATCCAACAAAAACTGTTTTCCAACCATGCTGGGAAAAAGAGAAAAGTGAATTGAAGAGCTTTGGGTGGACAGTGGGACAGAAAGCAGCTGAACTTAATCTGGGCAAGATCAACATAAGTCAAACAGTACCGTTGCCTACAATACCACCATGGATGCTCCCTGATGCAGTAGTAGATTTCACATTGTTAAACAAAAAGAACAAGGAGAGGGGTTTTATCTAAAATTCACATAGCATTTATTGTTCCTGAATTTAATATCAAGGTAGGGAAAAGGATCAGTGCCGATTTATCAGTGTACACAGGAGAAATGGTTTCAATATTGTTAGCAGTCCAGTGGATTGAAGAAATAAAACCACTAAGATCTGTGATATGTTCAGACTCGAGCTCATCACTGGCCAGTCTGCAAGACAGTCACTCAGAATGCAAACCTGACATTCTGATAGAGATCCAGCAAACATTATTCAGAATTATTATGATGAGGCTTATGGTCACATTCTTATGGGTACCAGCGCATCATGGAGTTAAAGGAAATGAAACAGCAGATAGGACAGCAAAAGAAGCAACAAGGACACCGATGGTAGATATGGTTATTAGTGTTAGTAGGACGGAGCGCAAGAGTAGAATACGATACAAAATGAAGGAAAGGTGGCAAAAGCAATGGGAGGAAGAGAGGAAAGGGCGATGGTTTTACAAAATCCAAAGGAAAGTGGGGGAAATGAGAAGTACAGGACGAAACAGGAGAGAGGAGACGGTTATATCTCGACTTAGATTCGGACAGACACGTTTGAATAGCACATTATTTTTAATAGGAAAACACTATACAGGGGAGTGTGACTGCAGTAGGGGACAGGAAACAATAGAACACGTTTTATTGCTTTGTCAGAAGTATGATATTGAAAGGAGACAACTGATCAAAAAGCTGGACAATATGAGAGTGAAGTTGGACTTTCTTGATTTATTTCGCATGAACTCTATAAGTGAAAGTTATCAGGCTGTATTTTGGTTTTTAAGGCAGACCCATTTGTTCGGGAGGATTTGAATTTATTTATTTTTTTGTCATTTTGGTCCACACTCCACATCAGTTGGTGGCGGTAATGCACCATTTTGCTGTTTGCAAACCGCCAATAAACCCTATAAAGAAGAAGAAGAAGAAGAAGACCTCTGCCAGATCTACTGCTAACTCACATTAGTGCTAGGCTGCCAAGCTCTTGTGAGAGCCCCTTAACAACTGCATTTCTCCTCACCGTGTTTTCTCTTTGTCATAGGACCCACCTGGCCGTCACGCGTCACTAGCTGGACTACACGCATCTCTGTCTGGACGCTGGTTCTCTGTTATCAGGTTGCTCCTTTTTCATTGTAAGACTTCACCTGCCTGCCTTCCTGCCAGGTCCGTTGCTCCCAGTATATTCTGGACCCTCTCTGGACACTCCTCACCCGGACCCCCCTGGACACCCCCCTCCTCGCATGACACTTTCACCTGCAACGCTGACTCAATGTACCTCCAGGCCGCTGCCCCTTTTTCCCTCCCCAGGACCCGTCTATGAAATCTTGCATCTGGTCATGGCACTCAGTCTGAGTTTCATCTTCATAGTTTGGCCTCATAGTTCTCAGTTCATAGCTTTCACAGTTTCCTGCTTTGTAATTTAACTAGGCACTGTAAATAAAGCACTGTGTTCACGCCCGTTTTGCCTCCCTCTGTGTCTGCATTTGAGTCCACACACACAGCCTGGCCCTCTCGGCCGTAACACTGCCACACCCAGGCAGTAAACACTTTTATTGTGGGTCACAGAAACAGACATGATAACATGACTGGTCAAAAGTTGGAGGGAAGCGACCGTTTCCCTTATTTAACGTTTCTTATTCTGAACCTTTCTGGGCATCTCCTTATGTGTAGATGACACTTTTGCAGGCAACACTTCCATCACCATGACAACCACCTCTTGTCCTCCGTTCAGGCCTGTAGAGTTAGAGAAGGGGCAAAAGAGCATTCCCTAACACCAGAATTTATGGCCCTGTGTTCTTGTAGGCATCACAACCACCACCCACATTCCTGAGAGGTGGTCATAGTCTTGTGTCTGTTAGTATCAGAGTGTAACAGTCTACATCCAAAACTATTAACAATACTTATTTGTGTGAAGTAAAGGATAAAACAGATATGTGGTGAAAATTATGAGGTATATAGCTTTAAAGATAAAAATATATTCTTACAAAGTTCAGGGTCTGGTTGTTGGGTCATTCACCTTTCACTCTGGGCTCTTGGCTAACTTAGCGTTAGCATTCTTGCAAAGCTCCAAAGTTGTGTGAGCAGCATAACGCAATTATTTCTGTCCTGGACACAGTTTGCGCTTTAAAAGGACGAGAGTGCGATGGTATAGAAATAAAAGTAAAATAAAATAAAAGTCCTCCTCCCGCACACAAACTGAAATCATCTGATTGTCAAGTGAAAGTGGAATCAATGAGCGTGATTGATAGACAATCAGACTAACAATTCCAAGGAATTTAACCGGTTCCCAATTGGAACAGCTTTTTGTGGTACTGACACATTCTGAGCTAAAATAAAAATGGCTGAAAATGAATTTTCTTACTAGTCATTTCATGTAAGGCTAGTACAAAGGAAAACGCTTCAGTGACAGTTGATAAAAGTTAAGTGACTATTAACTTAACTCAGTAAGATGTGCTCAAAAATAACATCAAACGTTAATCTGCCAATTACGCCACTTTCCTAATTTTTTGCACTGTAACATCTGCATCATTTCCCAGTCTGCTTTGTTTGACTAGCAGTTTTTTCCCTGGTTTTATATGCAGCTGACCAAACATAAAAGAAGTACATTTGTTTTATGTTGACAACTGTGGCAGACTGTAATTAACAGATGGCAGGCCTTACAGTAATGCACAAATGCAAACTGCACAAAAACTAGATAAATTATGAAAGTAGAATAAATGCAAACAATATGGCATCATATTGTTATATATATTGTTGACTACTTTCATATCACTCGTACTTGGATTATGACCCAGGACAGTCTGGTTTTTTGTTCATATATATATACATATATATGCACTAAGACGAAACGTGACAGAAGGCAAAGCGGGGGCGGGGTTGGAATGGTGCTAATGCAAATCCAACAATCAAATCAAATGAAATGCAAATGTAATGCAAGCACACAGCTGGGCTAATTGGAAAATAAAACCCAATATAAAGGAAATTGCCGCAAAAATAACACAAACCCAGACAAGTGTTCAGTTTGCACAGTGTGTGCCTTTATCATTTTGTTTTCTAATTTCAAACTGAAAAATCACTTTGTGACAACAGTCGGGTTTAATAAAAATTGGTCAAAGCCACAGTGCTAAAGTTTCACATTATTCAAGATTATCCAATTGCCTCCACGTGGATTAAAAAGAAATGTGACAGTGTCAGCAGAAGTCCTCAGGCTCTCGAGTCCATGTGGGTGAAAAAAAGTATTAATGATGGAAAGCAAAGAAAGAATCGCGAAGCTTGGGTGTTACATGAGTCGGGAGAGGAGAACAAGAGATGTTCTGCAAGAAAGAAAAGGAAAGCAGCAGGGTGGATTAAGGAAAGGCTTTGGGGTGCGTGTGTGTGCCTAACAAGAGGTGCTATGAAAAGCCGTTTTCTATTGAGACAAGGGTTCATGCCAAAACTGATGAGTTTGCTGCCTTTCTAAGGTCTTCTTTCTTTAAAATGTTCATTGCTAAGAAAACTATTTGCAGTTCTCTTTCTTTCATTTTAATTTTGAATTATAGTTGAAGGAGGTGGAAGTGCTTTTCTTTTTTAGCATGTTATAAATCCAACACCTCCAAGTAAGCTCAGTGGGTTCTTATCTCATTTAATGGCCGTAGTGCTGCATTTTTACACTTCAACTGGTACAACTGATGAGAAACTGGTCCAAACACAGCACAAAGTTGTCCTGTCTCAGCTAATAGGCAGGAAAATGCTACTGGAAATCCTTTAGCAATGATTGTAGAATCTTGCAGCTATCCTCACATTGGCACAGTTGCTTATCACACAGCAGATTACAGCTTTTCATTTTGACAAATGCTTCTGTTGGCTAATAGAAAACTGCAGTGCATGTATAAATGTGGCCATATTAGTGTTTAGTTTGTGCTGTAATTTAAGGTCTGCATAACGATGCTGACATTCACATTGAATGTAGGGGTGACATGTTTAGAGTTTCACTTTAAACTTTACATTTTATGTCCCCATATTTGAACATTTAAGTGTATCCAACTGATTTACCTTTAGACACAAATTAAAACAAAAACAAAAAAATTACATGAAGCATTTAGCATTTACATAAAGTTTAATTTTAATGTAAATGTCTATAATTGCTTTTTTGCAATCAATACTTTCTAAACAAGGAAAATCCTGTGCATTAAGACAGAGAAAGAGAGATAGAAAAGTGGTGAGGCAGCACACGACAACTGAGAGGCTGCTTTGACACAAAATAGATTTACAAATATTTAACTATTTACAAATTTACACGACTATTTCACCAACTGCGGGGAGTAGAATCCTTTGGGGTTTTGTGTACTGTATGTCATGTAACATTTACCATTTTTCCTCTTTGAACCTGCGTCCCAAGGAAATGTAAGTTAATTTTTATGTCACCTTCCAACAAAGAAAATCCTGTTCAGGAAACATAAGACATGCAAAAAGAAAGAATACAAAAGACAGATTTGAAAATGACTTCAAAGGATGGAAACCAATAAAAAAACAAGAAAACAAAAAAAAGCTCATATAAAATAAAAGAAAATACAAAATTACAGTGTTAGTTCCAGATGAATGAATTAATGATGAATGATGAATTAATTCTTAACAGGAGTTTGAAAAACCAGCACTGTATTGACATGCACATGAACACCTTGCCTTATTTATGCCATGTCTGCATCTGCTCATGTATCTGGATTCTTGTCTCCAAATGAGGCCAGATGTGGGGACAGTTTGTGGTAGACAGGCCAGTCTGCTTCGGTATATTAATAATGCTCTATAGAGTCATAATTACTGTAGCAGTCCACAAGAGGAAACATTTTAAGCATATACCTGAATGTATAAGTAATTATATTATCATCACTTAAAGATCATTTACACTAGAGCTGATGCACACTTATTAAAAGAAAAGAAACAAAATGTTTTATGCTGATGGTTCCATGCCATAGGTGATTGATGGATGGGTCAAATGCAGTACTGTCATTCAAAAGGTTTGGGTTTGAATCCAAACCAGTTTGGTTTGGTTTGCACCTGTTGCAGCTGACTTGTGCCCAGCCATATGGGAGAACTGAGTAACATTTTGACTTTGACACTAAATGAGAAAATTGTAGTCCCAGAGCCTGCTGCACACAGCTCCAAGGACACTTTTTATTCAACTTAGAAACCATGGCACTTTCACATTGAAAGAAAGGTGAGCAGGTAGGACTGTGGCGTTAGGCAAAAGGACCGTGAAAAAAGTCTGAGGACACCTGCTGGCTGAATTGAGAGTAGTGTAGTGAAGTTGTGAAAAAACAAACTGGACTGAGCCAAAAACTGTGTGACAAATTTTCCGTTAACAAACAAAAGCTCTAAGTTGTGCATTCGAGTCATTAATTCAAACACTGAGAAGCTTAAAACTAGATGGGTTTTTTTTCCACTGTAGAAAATCAAGAATAAAGTTAGAGTATATTAATCATTGACTCTGAAGTTCAGCGGCACTCCCATGCAGTGCATTTTTGAGTTTATGTGTGACTGATAGGGCCATTAGTGGCAGAGAGCTTAAAGCTGTGCTGTTTGTTTACTTTTATGTCTGACTGACTTACACATCCATTATGTGACTGTGTGTTTATGTGTGTGGATATCAGCATTTTACTCACAGAATTAATGACTGTGATCATTAAAAAAGCAGTGTGATGCCTTTGAGTGTTTCAGGCTTTGAGAGTAGGTCTGTTTCCTGCATTACAGGTTAGTTGTGATTTAAAGTGTGAATAATCTTGCTTTAAGAGTTATCAAATTACAGAACAAACTCAGCACACATGTTCACACAGAATACAGAAGAAAAGGGACTGCTTATTTTGTTTTAACCACTTACATACATGTATCTAATGAAGTGACTGCTGGAGCTCCTTCTGTGTGTAAAAATTGACACCCATTAAGTGGACCCACCACACAAGACTCATGTGGGTTGAGGCATGGCTACTAGACATTTGCAAATAGGTCTTTTGACCAGGCCTGGCTCCAGGACGTATCCACGGACTGAAGATGGTTGCTAGATTTTATCATCACAGTCATCACAACTCATAAATAGAAACATTGTTTCTTCATTTTTAGTTTGAGTGTTCTAATGGGTTTGTTTACAAAAGCAAAACCCTAGTGATGTAACACCAATAACACCAGTTTTCTAAATGACTCCATAAATAAAGAAAAAGACTGCTTTAACAGCCATTTCTTCCTTTGCTTTCACACTTCTAAGGTTGACAGCTGTAGCCTTAACTGACATCCTGGAGCCCTATGGTTCGTCTTTCCCCCCTGCTGTTCAGCATAATAATGTGGAACATCATAATTATATAGTGGATCAAAAGTGTCTCACTATGCTAAAGATATCCTTCACCGATAAAGATTTGTTAAAGCCCAGAGATCTCTTTCCTTTTCCTACATTTTGATGAAGTAGAAAACACTGCCAGTGTCACTGTGTTAAAATTAATTATTCTCGTTTTATTTGTAACAGTTTCCTCTTACCCAGTTAGACACCAGCACTCCCTTAAACTGAGCAGCCCTGCATGGAGCTTAGTAAAAAACCCCAATTTTGATGGATGTAAAGCTTGGAAACATAGGAAATAAAGCCTACTCTTAACTCTGACTCCCAGCCAACCATAGCACCACAGCCCCATCTTAGTAATGCTACAAATAATTATGTTGTCCTGTACAATCATTAAATTCTTAGTCAAGTGTTTTAAGTCCCAGATCACCAAGTCACAATAACCTTAATTAACACAGAGATTGGGGAGATTGTGTATTAAAAAGAAGCAGTGGTAACTTAAAAGAACAAGGTAATTAGATTTATTAACATACCTCCTGCAGCATTATCGCTGCTAGATATCTTACTGTTCTGCTTCCATGTTCTCCCGTGTTGTTGTGTAGCTGTATTCTTTGTTTATTTAGTTCTTGGCCTCTTTATCAGACAGTGTGTCCTTTTTTATGTTCTCATTAAAAAAAATTACATGGGTTAATTTAATTGAAGGTCCTAAAAGAACAAAAGCTTTAGGAAAAAGTGCTCCTGTTACAACTAAGGGCGTTTCTTGTGCTGGATAGTTGTACACGTGTAGTTCAACGATTAATATTGATTTTCCACTCTATTTTGGTTTTCTTCACATTAGAGTTTATAACATTACCTTTGCTTTTACTGCTGTCTTACTATTGTACATGATCATAATATGCTTTATTATATTTCCTATTCATTTATGTGTCTATATGTTGTGATTCCTGTGTGGGAGTCAGAAAGCCTGGATAAATATACATTTTATTAAAACATTTCTGGAAATGGTATGTCAGTCAGAACTCTGTGCACATACAGCAATGTTGATCCCTACCACTGGAGGCCAAATGTCCTCTAGTGAGATCATTCTTAAGTTTGACTGACTGTGTCAAGCAGGAGGACGTGGGTGTAACAATGCAGTGTATTTTCTATTTCGTAATAGTTCCCACTATTACTATAGAAATGTGCGAAAGTTGCTATTAAATAAGAAGAGAAAATTATATGGCTATTTAGCCTCTTTAATGATACAGCTCTTTGTGCACTTTATAAGAAAATGTAATAAATAAAGGAAACAGCAGTATTTATTTAGCAATTATTAATAATCTGCCAAAAGTGATGAAATTACATCTCTTGGCTTACACTGTGGCAGTTAATAGTGTCATGAATCGCTGTGCGGCAGGCAGGAGTTGGACCCAAAATGCAGGACTCACAGACTCAGGGGATGAACTCAAAATCACAGCTTTATTTGCTGGCAGGGAAAAACGAGCATACAAAGTAAACTAAACTAAACTGGGAAACAATGGACTAAAACACACAGGGAGACACAGGGAGATCCACACAGCATGAGGGACGACGCGACACTGACTCAGAGAACACAGGGTTTAAATACACTGGGAAATAACGAGGGGAATGAGACACAGAAGGAGGGCACAGCTGGGAGAAATCAGGACCGATGAGACAAGCAAAGCAGGACACATTCCCATAAGACACGGACCTTCAAAGTAAAACAGGAAGGATCACACACAAGTACAATAATACAAAATCACAAAGAACTAAAAACGCTGGGTCAGGAGACCCAGGACCGTGACAAATAGTTTATTTGTAAAGTTTCCATTGTCCACAATCGGAAAATATTGCGTGAGCATGACTTACTTTAATTCCTATTTGCTTTTTGTATATTATTTTAATTTAGCAATAACATGGGAACAGATGTACATCATTATGTGTCTGGACAACCACACTGAGCTGCTGAAAACACTATAACCTGGAAACCTGCTCTCGTTACACCTGAGGCATTTGGCCTGCAGTGATCAACACTAGCACATCATGATGTACAGAGAGACAGCTGACATATAGTCCTCTGAACCTCACTGAGCCTATTAGTGTGTTTATCTTGTATGCATTTGATTTAGCTGGCAGACTCTTGCTTCTCATTTCCTCAACCCCCAGCATGCTCAATTGAACCATCATTTTTTATATTCTGTTTGACATCATTTCTTTTTGTCCATAAATCAGTTTAAACATGAACATGAATTTAACCTGAACTACAAAAGTAAATAATAAATATATGTCCAATATATGTTCAGTAAGTTATCTGCTGTACATATGAGCTACAAGTTGTTTACAATCTGCAGCATGTTGACACTGATGTATATTCATAAATAAGAAACAGGATCATGACAGATCTTAGATGACATTCATGCAATCTGTTCTCGCCAGGAAATCACAAGCAAACAAAATGGTGTATCCATTCTCCCTCATGAACATTTTGAAAGCTGCACAGATTAATACTGTTGCATTTCTACAGTCATCTTCCCTGCATTGTTTGAGTACATTCCTGCTACATTTACACCATCAGCTGTTGGTCAGTGAATTAATGTGGGAGCAGGACTCAGCACTGTAGTGCCCATGTGCATGTGCAAATGCATGGATAAAATAGAACCCATGCAAACGCCACACAGGCTCTTATTATTAACATTTTGCAGGCCATACAGTCCTGCAAAAAACTAAGTACAACCCCAACTCTTGCAGGACCGACTACTGTTCTGCTACATCAACAACTCGGATGATATAAACATGGCTGAACAGAATCTAACTGGCAAAGCACAGAAGGCAAAACTAAACATAACACATGTGAGAAAATGGACTATCAAAATAAGACAGGAAAAATAAACTCAGAGACAGAGACCCAGACTCACGACACATAAACTTGCTGCAGGAAGAGAGTATCAAACAAAGAGACATAACTAAGAAGATAAACAGATGCAAACTATGATTTTGACATGAAACTATCAACTAGACAAAGGTCAAAGGTAAACAAATGCAGAGACAAAGGCTGACTACTCACAGAGGCAAGACATGGTACAGGTGATGCAAGAAGGGACTAACGCTAGCACAAAGAACATGACATTTAACTATGAAGACTAAGTGTTAGAAGTAGAACCTTCATTATTTCAAGTCCAAAAATAATTTTAAAAATCCATCAAAACGCATGGCCTAAAAACCTATTACATTCATATTCTCATGAACTCACACAATATGTGCATATCATTGTAGCTAATATAACGGTTTGTTGACAAAGGTGTCAGACTGACAGGCTCTTGAGGGCCCTCAGTGCTCATCTT
This sequence comes from Perissodus microlepis, assembly GCF_051167445.1. Classification (NCBI taxonomy): domain Eukaryota; kingdom Metazoa; phylum Chordata; class Actinopteri; order Cichliformes; family Cichlidae; genus Perissodus; species Perissodus microlepis. The sequence goes on along the minus strand of NC_140465.1, from coordinate 24,593,286 downwards.
TCCAACTGTCAGATGAAGCCAGACGGGACCCTGGAGACCAGTGGCTGCAAACCAGCCACATCTTGTATGGACAAGGCTCAGAAGATACATCAAAGAAAGCAAATAACAGCTTGTGATTCAGAGGCAGAAGTGGAAACAGGATTATAAGATGAATATTCAGAAGGATCATTTGTCTAAAAATTTATGCATATCTCTGTTGCAATATTAAAAAGGGTCGCTGTTTCATTTTCTGGGTCATTGTATTTGGTAATATCTTATTGTCAACTCTAAATGCATGGTTTGGAGGAGCGACATCCTGTACCCTGATGTCCACTCAAACAGCTCCTGCATCCTGATAAATTCTCAGAAGCCTTTGTTGGTTTTGTCATGCTGTGTTTGAGTTTCTTGTCACTGTTCTCTTGTCAGTTTCCCCAGGTTGCACTTAGCAGGAGGTTCCAAATACTTTCAGCCTGCAAGACAAATCCGACAGTTTTCTTATTGTTTAGCACTGTCTGGAAATGAGGGCTTCATTGAAGAGATTGCAATTTGGACATTTGGTCCTTTCTTGCTATCTTTTCCAATAACATTTTTGGGGCATTTTTGACAGGTTTATAAGGTTCTTACAATATATTATGCCAATGTATTTAATATTTCTCTATAATCCATACAGTTATTAGTCCCCTTCACCACCAGCACTCTCCTAAAGCATTTATAATCTATATTCTTCTTTTTTTTAATCTTGTCTCCTTCCATTTGCCATCTAGCCATTCATCCATCACACTAACAGTCACTGGAGTGCCAGATTATTTATTCTCACCTTTCCAAGTTTCTAATTATCCACACAGTCAAGTCTCACAGCACCAAAGCTGTGTGTTAGCAAGGCAGACACTGAATTTGACAAATGGAAGAAGGTGCATCATCAGGATCTATTAGGGTCTTTGTAATTACAGGGCTGTAATAACCTCGGTAAAAGTCTCACATCTGTATATAGTTTAATACAGTTCCATTTACAGTTTTCAGATCTATAGAAGTTCAAACATTTTGTAAAAGTCAGTCAGTCAACCAATCAGAACGTTGGACATAACTTTAAGAATTGTCATCATCTTTATGCGTCTGCCGCAGCTACGATCATTAAACAGTGCCACAAAAATGATTACATAATAGAAGGTGCAGCAGCATAGATTATTTTCATACCTCAGCAATGACTAAAAGTTAAAAGCAAACCAAAAAGTAAGATCTGAATGGCAGTACACGGTAAACACCAGGCTAGTTAACTGGATTTTGAATTTATTCATTATTTAAATGTTAACTGAGAAGAACTTGCAAGGTGGTTTCAAAACCTGTAACGCTGATTATTAGCTGATATCAGCTGATACGCTGATATTAGTTGCTTCTTTAGATTATGCAGCACATTCTCATCCTGGGCCATCACATAATTCCAGATTGTCAGATGCACTTGTGTCACACATAGTACCTTCTGGCACCAGTGCCTTTATTCATCGAGCGAGGCAATGCTGGCCGCCAAGAGATAATGGCCCCCTTTACACACCGGATCATGAGCCAGGAAGGGTAGTGATGGACCGACACTGTGGTTAATGTCGCGTTCGAAATTTCTACCTTTCATTTCCCTCAGTTGTTGATTTGTATGATTTTTATTTGGTTTCATATACTGGTGGGGCTTAGGTCCTACAGACTACTTGCTTATGATTAGGAGAAAATTGTGTCTTGCCCCTTCACAAAAGCAATCCTGCACATTCAAAAATGACAAGTTGCTAACGACAACTGCTCCTCACTGATACAATAAGCAGGTGTGTCGCAAACCAGGGCCAAAGTGCACCTTGTGCATTAACTATTGACTTTGAAAAAACAGCATTGCATCACACTCAGAAATGAGTATGGGCTGCTTTTATCCATGTAGTGTAACATTACAGACACTACATGATTATGACCTTCAGTTAAAGAGGTTTAATAAACTCTTGTTTTGTTCGTAATGTTTTTGAAGCACCTTACTGCTCAGTGTCTCTGCGGTGATTTCACTGTCCTTGCTCATCTCCACAGTTAAGTTCAAGGTTTTAAGTAATAACATGCAAGAATAAAAACCACGCTGTAACAAAACACAGCTACTTGAAAGCTGTAGTAAATGCTATCATGGAAGCCTCGATGTAGCTTTAACAAAACAGTTGACTGACTCACTGAATCAATAGGATTCATCTTAGTGTAAACATGAATCATTAAGTAAATTCTGTCATTAAATGAAGGTATCAAAGCAGAGTGTCAGTAGCTGCCAGTAATTCAGCTTGCATTCAGCTGTCAGTCAATCTTATAATACAGTTTGAGATCTCAATCTTTTGTATAGGTCAAGACTTTTGTACCTGAACACTCTACATTAATCTTTTCGACAAGATCTCTTTTGATGGTGATGCTACACAGAGGAAACCGACAAAGGATTTTTTTTTACAGCCGGTAAGCAGGTTAGACTCAAGCACAGGACTCAGAAATCAAAGTTCAGTGCATTTAGAGTGAAATAATTACACAATAACGCAATACAAAAAAGGAGAAAAGTGCTCCAGGCATCCAGGGGGGAAGGGAATCTACACATCTAATAAGCCACAAAACACACTCTCTCAACTCAGGGTTGGCTCACCCCACACTGGGAGAAGAGAATCCAGAAGCCGCACAAACACACAGAGCAGAAGAAGCCAGGGTTTCACAAACTGTGTAGTTCAACAATCCAGCAAAGAATAACAGACCAGAGGTGGGAACCCAAGACGAGTCCCACCCATGAACACAGACTACTACAAACAAAATACAGATAGATGAGAGAGGAGAGAGAAAACAATTATGGCAAGGATCATGATCTTTAACACCAAATGTATTTGAAACACGATCGCTGGATAATCATAACACATAATGAGTAAGTGTTAGATGAGGTGGCTCAAGTAAAACGTGCCACTACTTCTACCACCAACTACTACTACTGTATGGGAAGTGACATGCTGACATGCTGGAAGCACACTAAAGCCCTGTCTAAAATATCATTGATTAAGTCAACATAAATCTAAATGTTCCACCATACTGTGAGAAAACTGGCCCAAGCCATAGAAAGAAACTTTACACTGGATGTGAAATAGGTGTCTGCATATTCACTACCATCAAGGGCGTAGATTTGGTTTTGGCATTGGTGGGGACGGATGATTCAACCACCGAACCCTGCCCTGTTTCTTTTTTTTTCCTTTTCGTCTTTGCTTCTTGATTAAAAAAAAGGAGAAATATACTTGCCTACATATGCTATTCTACATGCTTTTAAACCATTTAAAATTACAATTCATAGTTTTATATGTGAATTATATAAGTTAAGTTACTATTAAACAAATGACTGACTAAGTATTTTATACTTTAGTTTACTTCAACCATATTCCATATAAATCAGGTATCATACAAAAATAAAAATAGCTTCAAATACAGTCATGACAATAAAAGAATATGACTTTAAGGACTTAACATCATTACTTCAGTTACACCAACATCTCTTATACATTAGCACTAAGGGAACACTGAATGACCTGGTGGTTTTTGTCCATAAAACTACTCATCTAAGATTACCACAAAGTAACAGATCTCTTAGCAAAATTATGCAACATTTTAGGCAAACTATTGCCCCGATCAAATCAGTGAGCTGGTATGTTTTACTCTAAACATGAACTACTGTTACAGCAACAGACATGGACTACTGGTGTCCCACACAACAACTCAATGTCCACTATGTGAAGGGGCCAAACACATGCCTTCTCCTCTCATTAACTGAGATGAACTGTTGGCATATTTGTTTTACATCTGTCCAGTCTCTCCTGGTGGACATGGCAACACGTTATTCATGGTTACATACAATTTTAGACTGATGTGGGCCAAAGCCTAAAACGATGTGTCGGGAGTTTGCTGTTCTCCCCGGTTCAGATATTTGAAGTTTGCACAGCTACATTCTCGCCTGAAAATTTTTTAAAAGTTTATTTTGCAACCCAGAAAGAGTAATAAGAGGGGCACTGAAATTCGGGATTGTCCGAGAAAAAACGGGGGGGTTGGCATGTATTGCCTTGCATAGCCTGTAACGTTATTATGATGGACAGATTTTATGAGTGAACTTGACTTTAAGTGACTTACAGGTTTCTTTGAAAAATACTTTCTTATATCCAGGTTCTTTTTGCTGCCATCCTCCTCCTTGCAGGTCCTGGCAGCGCAGGATTGCTGCTGCTAAAACTAAACAGAGCTCACTGAAAGGCACAGCCAATCACATTGGCCATATTTGTCACATGAGGTAGGACTCCAGTAGAGAACGTAATTTAACTCTTTCTGCACCGCTGGGTGAATGAGACGTTGACAGATTGCTTTTTTTTTATTATTATTATTTCTATCGGTTTTGTTTTTCTTTACTCGAAGAGATCAAATTATTGGTGGGGACAATTCAATAATCGCTGGATATTGGTGGGGACATGTCCCTTCCGTCCATGCCAAATCTACGCCCTTGCCTACCATTATAGTGTATCTTGCTCTTGGCTGAAATGTTGACAACAAAATGAAGAGAGTCGTTTTCTAAAACTACAAATTCTAATAAAGACACATGCTTTCATTATCGCTGGCTCAAACAAGTCGTCTGTGATGATTTAATTGAAAAGATGAAAGTGAAAAGATGCAGGCATGTTTCTCTTTTTTAAAAAAGAAGGCTGGAAAGAGGAGCAGTGTTTCATGAAAAAAATGGCCTGGTTTGTAGAAACATGAACACTTAAGGTAGTGAGAGGTGGCTAGTCATCAATGCCGTGATCTAATTTGCTCAAGTTAATTGCACCAAGTACTGAGTACTAATTAGACAATTATATACTTGCGGTAAAAAATGATCCACACAGCACCTTTAAATGATTTTAAATTCTCCCATTTATCTTCAGTGACAGCTGAGCTCTGTGAATTCTCTCTGTGCTTATCTCCATATTTCCACCTGCAGTAATTTGGGAAAAGATGAAATTACTTGTTTGACGTGAACATTTGTGCAGAACCTGACGTCCTGATAGCTCACTGCTCCATCCTCTCCTTTGGGATGATCTCTCCCGCTCTGACTTCATGGCTAATTTGACAGATAAAAGGTGGAGATGTTAACAAGCAGCTAACACAATACGATTCCCTCTGCTCCACACTGACAGCTATAACGTCTCTGAGTATGTGAGTGGGGCTTACATGTAAGTGGTAGGTCGACTGCACTTAAACTGATCACTGCATGAGCCAGCTTGTTAGCCCTCTGAGTTCAGCCTAAATGGTCTTCATGCTAACAAGCTATACATGATTACACAAAGTACTTGGAAAAAAGAGACAGTGATAAAACCGCAATCCGCATTAATAAACAAGCTAAATTAGCCAAGAGGCTTTTTGACAGAAAGGTTAACGCAACAGGATAAAGAATACAAACAGTGCAGTCTACGATAAAATATCATACTTAGAGTAAAAGTGCAACTGGCACATAATGAGGGCCTTATACTGTGAGTCCAAAAATTGTATATATAAATATATACCAAAGTGAATAAAAGTAAAGAGTAACACAGAGATTATGCAAGAGGGTAGCACAAACTACATTAATAAATAATATGTACACTGTAAATCTAAGAAACTGCTGCAAGAGGTTATACTCCAGTGGAATGTTACGGAGTGCTTGACAGGTGTGTCCACCTGTCACAGAGAGAAGAGTTATTGTACAGTTTCACAGAGAACCGTCGAATGATTTCCTGAAGCATTCTTTATGGCAGCAGGGTTGAAGAAGTCTGAGGGAGAATGAGCTCTGCTGCCTCAGTAGTGTGGAGTGGAGAGTGGAGCTGAGATGGATTGTCTGTGATGGAGAGCAGTTTGTTCAGTGACCTCTTGTCCCTCACTGACTCAAATGCCTCCAGATTCTGGCCAGTGATGGTTCCAGCTTTGGGAATTGGTTTGTTGATCCTGCTGGCATCTCTAGCACTGATGCCGCCTCCCAGCAGACAACAGCAAAATACTGCAGAAGGTGTCTGTAGTCTGGTGTACAGATTGGTAGAAGATCTTCAGCATTTTGCTGCACATATTAAATCAGGGATGCCAAACTCATAGTACATAGTAGACCACTTACAGCTCACTTTAATCTTCAGTGGGCCAGACCAGTGAAACTCTCCTTATGTTTGGCTCCACTGCATTAAAGGATCTGAGATTTCTTTGAAAGAAGAGTCTGCTCATCCCCTTATGTGCACAACGTTACTGTTGGTCCTCAAGCCCAGTCTGTAATTTAGGTAAACATCCAAATAACTGCAGCAAATCACTGTTTCCACCTCGTGTTTTGTCTTCAGAACTGCCTTAATACTTTCTCGTATTTATCATCTTAACTCTTTCTTCATAGATTCAACAAAGTGCTGGAAACATTCCTCGGAGATTTGGACCATATTGTAGAGCAGCTTCATGCATTTACTGCAGATTTATTGGTTGCATTCAAGATGACAATTTGAGTTCAGTTAACTCATTGTCATGTTTCATTGTAATAAGTGGTTATCAGAGTTACTGTTGCCTTCCTATCAGTTCAAAGTATTCTGACCATTGTAATATGACCTCTGGCATCCAGACACCCAGAGAACTGCTGGTCACTGGAAATTTCCTTTTTTTAGACCAATCATTGTAAAAACTAGTGATCATTGTGTTGGAAAAAAATCGCAGTAGATCAGCCGTTTCTGTAAATGTAGCTATTTATATTAACGAGCAGTTGAACAGCTGTACCTAAGAAGAAAGTGGCTGGTGAGTGTACACTAAGCTAAGAAGAAGATGCTCAGTGAAAATGTTTACAGTGATCCATAACTGAAAATATAATGTTTGAACAAATGCAGTTTTTAGCAGCAATCATTTTATCACCAGAGATACCAAAGTATGCAGTAGTTTCAATGATTTTACTTCAGCATTAAGCACTCTTGAGACTCATTTGCTGTATTAGTGGCAATCCCTTTATAATTAAATGGAATTTTATGGTTTCAATGAAAACATTGCAATATGTCAGTGGCATCTCTGATCGCGGGTCCTTTAGGGATGCGTGATCACCTAAATCCTCTCCAATCTCTTGCCAATTTTACATTGAGAAATATTATTCTTAGTGTATCTGTTTGCGCACACAATCTTTCACATAGTGGTCAACTCCATGAAAGTATAATGTCACAGATAATCAAGTGCCATACATAACATGGTAGCATCAACAAGAATGTACAGATATTTTTTAAATGTAGTGTAACACCATAGCTTCAGCATAACCAAAAAAGTATATGTGTCTGTTCAGCCACAGAGCTGATTATCATTTTACTATTAGAGGCTAAAGTAGTAAGCTTCTGATTAGTCAAGTGTTTACCAGTAAGGCTTCTTTCAGAAATCAACCAATGTTCCCAAATACGTCACTGTTAATTAATACTTCATCTTATTAACTGTCGCCTGGGGTGAACACACATACACCCACAGTAACATGGAAAATGATTCACATACACAAACAAATGCAAATTCCTGTCTATGAGTGTGTCAGGGGGAGTGTGTCAAAACATTTTCCACTGAAGTGCCCAGAGCAAAGCATGAAAATACAATAAGGGTCATCTGACCTCGACACTTTACAAAAAACTGATGGGAAGCCTCTGTACTGCAAAGTGAAAGATTCAGTTTGCACATGGTCCTCTCTGTGTCTGCTGAGCAGTTTTGAAGGATGGAAGACTCTAAAGGAGACACCAGAGGTTGGAGGTCAGACTGAACAGAAAGAACTGAGAAGACTTTGTGCAGCATGTTTGTGCTTTAAAGCCCAAGTGTGTTGCTGGGTGTGTACACCTTATCAACATTTGATACAAATTCGTTGCTTGTTTGTTTTTTATCCTCAGTATGAATAATTAAGGAATTCAGCAGAGAAACTGTGTTAATAAAATAACAAAAGTTTTAGAACAACCCAATTTTTCCAGTTCTTTATTGAACATTGTGCAATTTAATGTCTCATCACACTCTGAAATGAAAGCATAATACAAATGGGCAATTAGAGTTAAAAAGAGATCATGGAATCAATTTATAGATATTTATAGATCAAAAGGAATTCTAAACTTTTGACTCTTCTGCAGTTCTGACCTCAACCCCAGTGAAAATTGTTGTGACCAAGCTGGTGACCAGCATGAGGAAGAGATGCCAGGCTGTTAATGGTTCTTTAATTTTTTCATGGGTAAAACCCACATACTTAACACTGCTGCTCAACCTATGAATGCATTTTCCTCATAAATATAGCCTCAAATAAGGGGAAATAAACAGGTTTTCCAACGGTACAAGATTTATTGCCAATAAGCAATAAATCACAACAAAGAAATAATCAACCAAACTCAAAGTTGCTTAGATTTTGTGCTGTTAAATTGCAACCCAGAAGTAAAAAAAAAAAATTACACTTCAGTCTGTACATAATTATTGGTTTTGAAATTTGAATGGATTGTGTAAACTATTCCTGTGTCTGACTTCCTGCCCTCATAATCTCATCTGTACTGTTTAAGGTATCTTCCATGAAAAATGGACCTGGCACTATTTATTAGTGAAACTGGGCAGACAAACACTTCTAGTAGCACAATCTCTAAAATACAGCTCGTCTGGTAGAATAGTAAGCATTGTCTTGAGTGGGCGCAATTGGCTCCAGCAGGCACGTCAAAGCCTAATTTATTCTCAGGAAGAGAACTGCCTTTAAATTTCATGTTAAATTTCCCTTAACTATCTCCAAGAAAAAAAAGTACACAAAAACAAACAAACATAAAAGCACAAAAAAGCATTGCTCTGATTTTATAATAATGCATTTAAGATGATTGATTCTTGGAACATAGGATCCAGTTAACCATGCACTCAGTGTGAGACAGACTTTAGTTGAAAACACATTACAATAAACACAAATGCCATGCTCCAGTGAGGACTGTCCATCTCATGACAGCGCCGACCATGCTGCTTAAAGAGAAAGGGAAAAGACTACCTAATGCACAGCAGCTGTGCTAATCAACTCCAAGGAGCACTGCTCCCTGAACCAATCTGCTCCACCTCTCCCTCTGCAGCTGAGAAACACCACACAATGCTTCTAGAAAATGGTCTAAAAAAATCAATAAAAAACAGACTGTAAGTCCCGTCACACACATTTCCCAACAATAGTACAATTTATAATGATTTGTTTGCCCTGTGTAGCATCTAGCCACAGATATTTAGTATGTATTCAAGAAGGCTCTTATTAGTCAAAACTAAATCTTCACAATAGCAAGAAAGATCACTACAATTAGACTCTATTCAGACCTAGAGTTCATTAACACCATCTAATCAGTAATTGCTCTGATGGGCTGACATTGATAGAATAACTGGATATGCTAAGAATGCTGATTGAGCTGATGAGTTCCAGTTTCTTGTGAGCGTTATTATTCATAATATTTGTGTAGATTTGACAGTATAAATATAATCACCTTTGCAGATATAAGAATATCCAGACTCTGTAGACAAGGAACAGTTTGTCTTCTGAGCAACACTGACCAACAGAAGACTGTATACATGTAAGTAATTTGTGCCTAATGTCTAATTTAGCTTTGCACTGAATAGTATCAGTAAGTATAAGACAACCTTTTTGTTTGCTGACCCAATACAGCCAAAAACAAACAAATACTGGTCTCATCTCTAAAAACATAGAACACCCAAATTGGCCAATCGCATTGTCCCCTGCTCTCAGTTAGGAGACTAGACTCACTATGGTTTGTTAGGTGCTTTGTCCAGTATTTGTGTGTGACTTAGCACCAAGCTAAGTAGAAGTTTTGACTAAATACACCGATCACATCTTTGATCGCACCCTAATAATGACCTAAATGATAAGATTTTTCTTGTAGTCATTTATTGTGATGCAATAATAAAAAAAATTAATTGGTTCTATTGGAAAAGCGACAATATACAACATCAACATCATTGTTTATCTCTGTCTAAGTTTAAAATTAGAGATTATTCTGTACAATGTACTTTCTCATTAAGTGTATGTAGATGTCATTACAACAAAAAAGTGTTGCATTAAAATATATATATATTTTTTTGCATTTTACCCACTGTGATGATGGTAGATCTTTAATCAAAGGTCTAATACACACCTTTTTACAGCAAATACAAAGTGTGCGATGTTTCAGTCTGGTAGATCTAAAATGAAGGACAACGTCAACAACAGGAAATACCCAACATTGTTTTTTTACAGGCCATGATTTAGCTTTGCAGTAATTGCAATGCTAAGTGGTATTACACATACACATAGACATACACATACGCGCACACACACGCATGCTGCCCACACGCCCGAACATACACACATGCACATGCTGATGAACAGAAAAGCCTGCAATACATCTTGCACACGCACATACTCAAACTCTATTACAATGTCTGCCTGTAATTAGAGTCAAGGTGACAGAGTGCGCACACACCAACACACACTGATCACTGTATCTGTCAGTGAGTTAGTTAACCTCATTTACTTTGCTGAGAAGAATTCTCTCTGGTCCCCGCACAATCAAGAAATATTGGTCTGCATCTTTTGTTGTTTTGGTCTACTGTCTATCCATTTATGCACTTTCATAACAATAAATGTACCAGTATATGTGACCAGACAATAATAAAAGCAACATTTAAAAAAGTACAATAAATGAGTTACAACTGGTTTTCAACAAAATAAAAGTTTAACTAACTTGTTATTCACCCCCATTCCCATAAACGTGAGTCAGCTGTGTCTGTCTTTGTGTTATAGAATAGAATAGAATAGAATTGCCATTATACACATGTATGTTGCATGTGTTATGTTATACACATAACTGTGTTTTTGGACTGGTAGTGTACAATAACTTCTCAAATTTGGCTGTTCAGACCGACTAATGGATTAACCTCCTCTTTCAACAAAATAGAAAACAACAAAAAAAACAATGCGCACTAAATTGTGCTTTTAAATAAAAGTTATGCAATGTAAAATTTCTTACTAATGCAATGTTTGCAGGATTTTGTGACACGTGTTCAGCTGAAGAAACTGACTTATTTACACTTTTATTTACAGTTTAAGTTGGACTTAAATAAAAAGCACTGGATGGATAGAAGGATCCATTAGAACAGACAGATGATTATTCTTGTCATCCCTCTGTACTACTGAATGTTTCCACATCTAGAGTATTTATCATAATTATACTCATAGTTGCAAAAACAAAATGCTAAACACTCAGTGCATCTGCATTGCCAAGACACTATGTTTCTCCAGCAGAAATGCTCTGTCACCCAGAATATAAATAATGAATTTTGTCGGGGTTGTTGAGTCCAATTTTTAACTTTGAAAGGAGTCTCCTGCTAGGTGTTATGCAAAACTAAACTGATTACTTCCATGCTCCAGCTCTTTATTTAAGACACAGATGGAAAGATTTATATCAGCTTTGAAAATAAATAACAAATTAGTTTATTTTCATTCCTCTGAGTGTGAGTAACCAAGTGTGACTTGCTTGCTTCTCTCAATATTGGTGTGAACTGCACAGAAATTAATGTAGAAATAAAGGTTCATCTGTTAAGTGAGACAGAAAACGAAGGATGTCTCTAAAGCTTATAAAATCATGGTTGTGGATTACCCTTTAACATTGAGGTCTAGAGGGAACTGAATCTGTTATTTAGTCACGCCCAGAGCCTCGTTCTACTCAGTGTTATACGCAGTGTTACTGATCGCTGTGCAATCAATGGTAAAGTTCTGAGAAGAACTGGATTACTCATGCAGGGGCGGATCTAGAAGGGTGGGGTGGCAAGTGCCACCCTAAAATGATCTCTTGTCACCCCAAGTGCCACCCTAGTTTTGCATATGACAGTGTTGTTTATTTAAAAAAAAAAAAAGACAGCATTTTTCTTTTTTTCAGTATCAAGCGATGCTTATGATTGTGCCAGAGCACACCATAGGAATTTCAGATTTCACACAGGTGGTTGGTTGTTGCACTCTGGAAATGAAATGACACGCTGCACCTCCAAATCCAATAACTGATTTAAACTGACACAGCAACAAGCTGCAGCCACACTGAGTCTCTATTTCAGCCCAAGTTGAAAGTTCGGACTTCAAAGTATCCATCGGCTTTTAAATTGTAATTACAGGCCAGTAAATCCAGAGTTATGATAAAAAATATATATAAGACATGCTTTCTTCTAAATGCTGTCGTTACGTTTTTGCATGTGTGTGTGTTTTTCTACATTTTATTTTAAGCGTTTTCTAAGGACAGCTCGAAAACAGTAAAGAAAGAAAGAAAAATCACTTCTTTCCTATCGGTGGGAAATTGTACCATCTCGACCTTTTTTTTTTAAGTCGGTTGTTAAGGAAGACGGGAAAGTTTTGGGAGTGACAGTAATGGCAGCGAGACAGAGCGAGCGAGTGAAAGAGCAAGTGAGAGAGAGAAAGTTTTTAGATGTAGGAGATTTGTGACGTTTAGCGTGGAGTGTATCGTTAGTGTGTTGTGTTGTCTTGTGTAGTTGTTCTGTTGTGTAGTCGTTGTTTTGTTTTGCGTGTCAGTGAGGGCACTAATGAATGTCACAAAGGCAGATTGCAATGTAAATACTGTCACCAAGTAGAAAACCAGTGAAGTGATACACCTCCTGTTGCCAGGCCTGCAGGTTTATCCCTGTGCTGTTCTCCTCTGTCTTTTGGTGGACAAAACAATTTGTTTTACTGGCACACATCATTTGTTGGGCATCTTATTGCGACACCTGATTGTTCTCTCATTTTAGTTTTAGTAATATTTTTAAATGGTTGTACAAAAAAAAAACCCGGCAGGTGTATTGGCTGCATTTTTAGGTAATTAGTTGTATATGTTTACAAAATGTGTGCATAAGTTTTCAAAATGTACAATTTATATTTGCATTTCAAGTTATAAAAATAATTTACTCAACATGTCTGTGTTTTTCTTTACAGTAAAAAAAAACTACTACTAGGATTTTAAGTTCTTTGTGTGATTTCAGCTCAGTAATACTAAGTTACTGCAGTATGTTAGTGAAAAAACAACTTAATTCAGACACGTGAGGTTAAGCTGAAAAGAATGATAGCAAACAAGGCAAGGGGAAAAAAAATAAATTGAAACAATTTGAGGGTGAAATACAAACGTAAACTGTAAAGGAGTCAAAAATAGCTGGTTGTATTTCGGACCTCAGAGGGTTAATCCAACAAATCATGAAAAATTAGGTTTAAATTTGTATTCATGACAGTGCAGATTTCTGACATTTTGTGTAATTTAAGCATGTAACAATGTGATTTTTTACTAACAAAAAAAGTGTGAAACTTAAGTTAGACTTGTGTTTGTAAATGAACCGCCCCATGTCGTGTAGCGTTCTGGATTTTATACTTATTGGGCTACATATTTATTTATTATACAGACTATACAGTACATAAAATCAAAACTCACATGTTTTATGCAACTAAAGTGTTTAATTATGTGGGCTACAGACAATAATTAAGTTATAGACTATATTTATATGAAAAACGTGTATACTTACTGCATTTGAATCATTTTAACCATATGTAACCACCTACATATGTGTTTGAAAAAAAAAAAAGGCCTTGATTTTGCCACCCCATTTGATTTCTTTGCCACCCTAAGAAAATTTCTCTAGATCCGCCCCTGTACTCATGCAGCGGGATCCTAAACGTGTTTACACAGTTTACATATTATGGGGTCTTGTTTTCCTTATGGAGATAGATAAATAAATAAAAGTTAAAGTGAAGACATTTTTGCAGACAGAAAAGTTGTGATTGTGGTTAATGTTAGACTAAATTTTACTTCTCCTCTAAATTCCTGGAAACATGTCTCTCTCTGTGTGTGTGTGTGTGTGTGTGTGTGTGTGTGTGTGAGCGCCCAGTACTTCTAATGCTAATTACTTACAGAGGAAATAATGAAGTATTTTTTTTGTGTGTGTGGATGCACGCACATGCATACTCCATAATTTTGCTGTTGTTAGCAGTAATGCTAATTGCTAGTATCAATGCTGATGAATGATGAAGGACTAATACAGTGTGTGTGTGTGTGTGTGTGTGAGTGAGAGAGAGAGAGAGAAAGAGAGAGAAAGAGAGCTTGTGTCTGTGTGTGGTGTGCATACGGATAGCAGTGTGTATTTTGTGTTTACACAATGTGCATGCACCATCAGTCACTGTCCTGTCATTAGCACTCATGCTAATTGCTAGCAGACAATCTAATGGAGTGGTCCCTCCGGAACATTCAGGAAGCTCAGACTTCCTTCAACACCAACACAACTCGCTTGGGCATGTGTGTGTCATGATGGGAGGATTAATGAAGGAAGCAGGGAAATGATCTTTCCCAGTTAGTGTGTGTGACAGAGATACATTTGCAAGTCTGCATGTGTGTCAGCGAGAGACTGATAGACTGATAGAGACTGACAGCGTCCAAAAGGTGTGTGTGTTTGTTTCAATGATTGTGTGCTTATGTTACTATAGACAAGGAAAAATCAGTTTTAGGTAGTTCTACCACATGTAGTTAAGAACTTCCTAGGGAAGCAGCACTGGGGGGGGGGGGGAGATCGGTGAGTCTTTAAGCTTTGATTCTGCATCTGTGAGTCAGCAAGGATAAACTTGGACCCCAGTGATGCAGAGTTAATCATCAAATGGTGAGCTTCATTTATTTCGTATCTAATCAGTCAACTACTACATTAACTCAGTGCATCTGCCTTATACTGTAGACATGGTCAAGATAACTTGATGAAGTCCAAATCAAGCATCAGAACATTGAAAGTGACTTAAGTGACTGAAATGTGAATTAGGTTGTTGTTGGTAGACAGGTTGTAGGCTCAAAATAACTGCTGCCAACACATGTTATAATAGGTATGATGCTGTAACACAAAACTACTATAAAATGCACTGCGCAGTCTTGTTTTTTGTTTTTTAGTTTGTTTTGTTTTGTTTCATTTAACAGCGGCAATAAAGAACTATTCTATTTTGTTAAGCCAGGACTAGATTTAACAAAAGTAACTATGAGCAGTCAGGCATGTAGCTTTGTAGCATCTATTTATATCCATACCTGTTTCTAAAGTAAAATTGCTGTGGCAATCTCTGTGAAGTGCTCTTTGGGCTGGATTCACCAACTTTATTTTAATGCTTAAACACTAACTAACTGACCGGACTGGTTTGTTGGCTGGTCTTCAGCCAGACCACCTGTGCGTCATCAGCCTCATCAGCCACAGTATAAAAGACCAGCTTCTGCAGTCCACCCATATGGAAAATAAATAGTAAAAACTTATATGATTTACTCATGAAAGTGGCCACTTTCTCATTACTTTCATATATTGTTTCAGTAAGTATCCAAAACATACAAGTTTCATTTATATAATTTTTCAAGGGATCTTATATCTGTTTTCACTCTTGTATTCTTTTCATACAAGTTTCACACAAGACAGATACAAACTTTATAAGATTTATATATATCTTTTCCATATGGGCAGTCTCAACCTTCTGCTTTGTAAGTGTGGTAAACAGGCTCTTCCTTCCTAGGCCTCTTGGTAACTCTCTGCATTAGTGTGTGTGTGTGTGTGTGTGTGTGTGTGTGTGTGTGTGTGTGTGTGTGTGTGTGTATTCTGCTATCTGAGGCATCACTTACCTCAGTTTCCAATCTACAGTAGACACCAGA
Source organism: Perissodus microlepis (assembly GCF_051167445.1). NCBI lineage: Eukaryota > Metazoa > Chordata > Actinopteri > Cichliformes > Cichlidae > Perissodus > Perissodus microlepis. The sequence continues at coordinate 24,577,615 of NC_140465.1, read as the reverse complement.
GAATGATGGAACATATTTGGTGGGCTATGAAAAGTATCATGAATCCAGATAGCTCGTTTTCAGATTGGTGAATGTGAATGTGTACAGTATGAGGCGGTAATGCAAAACAACAAGGTACTGGCTGTTTCTGGTTTTTAGGTTTTATTCAGAAAGTAAAGCAAAGTGCAAAATGGAAAGACTATTGGAAGATTTTTAAATGAAACAGGGGAAAAGTTGATGATTATTGAGCAAACATGTCAGATACAAATTATGAAGAATACTTTTGTGTTTGCTGCCAGTATAACAAGACAGCTTTGTGTTGTTTGTATTACGCAGCTCTTACCTTTTCAACCCAAAATAAACACTTAAGGTTTGCTTGAAGGTTTTTGTTTCATTTTTTCTCAAAGCTTTCTCACATGCTCAGAAGCATTCATCAGCAGCTGTAACTTGCCAATGACACATACACACGCCTGGGGCGTCTGTATCCAGGAAGGGTCCTAAGGCTAGACCCCCCCCATGTTAAGCGAGCCTGCCGCAGACATGAGTGAGCGAGATTAATATGAAGTCATGCCGGCTCGGATGTCACCCGGATCAACAAGGTCCGTGTCAGGTGTTGAGGAGTTGAGACCCCTTAAGGGGACTCTGATGAGAAGTGGGCTACTGGAACAAGAAGGCATCGGTGGACAAGAGATGAAAACAGGGTGTTGTTGGAATGCTATTACGCAAGTAACCCCAGCAGGAAGGGTTACATGAATAGGATGTCGGAGCACTAGGTGCAGTGATTCCCAGGAGCAACATGTGAGATCTCTGTGCAGAAGAGCGCAGTCCTAGGAACAGCTGAGATACTACGCAGGACCCTCAAGCTCCCAGGCCTCAGGTAGAGGACCCGAGCTGGAAATTTAATATACAAAGGACAGCCATCTGTGATGGCTTTTAGGCAATTTTGCCTTAATTTCCAAAAATGAGTAACACACCAATTTCAAGTCCAGGTTCACTTAGTAGAGTTATTATAAATGCATATTTTTTGACTTTTTAAAAAAAAAATAAAAAATTCAGTTTAGTTTCTGTTTCCAGAGATTTTCTTGTTTATTTTTCATTGTTTGAAAATCCTTACTTTTACTTTAGTTTTTCTTAGTTTCAGTGTTAGCCTTTTTAATCATGGTTTAATCATGGCCTGTATTTGTATAGCGCTTTACTAGTCCCTAAGGACCCCAAAGCGCTTTACACATCCAGTCATCCACCCATTCACACACAGGTGATGGAAAGCTACATTGTAGCTACAGCCACCCTGGGGCGCACTGACAGAGGCGAGGCTGCCGGACACTGGCGCCACCGGGCCCTCTGACCACCACCAGTAGGCAACGGGTGAAGTGTCTTGCCCAAGGACACAACGACTGAGACTGTCCAAGCTGGGGCTCGAACCGGCAACCTTCCAATTACAAGGCGAACTCCCAACTCTTGAGCCATGATTGCCCCATGGAGGGCATATGTCAGAGGCAAGATTTAGGAAAATCAGTTTTCCTATTTTTTTTCCCCCGTAGTTTTAGTTCAGTTTTTTAGTTTAGTTTTAGTTAGCTATAATAACCTTGGCACTTACCAGCTTTTTGGGGGGAGCTTTCAAAGGTAGCATCTCATCAACTGCCAAATTCATTAGATTCCCATCACTATGCACAGATTATAAACTCTATCGATGAGATCATGACCTATTTTCAAACATCCCATGTAGCTCTGAACTTTTCTAGGCGTGAACTAGTAAAAGTGCATCTGAGAATGCAAATGTTAGCTTGAAAATTAAATGGTCTTGTGGAATTAAAGAAATTATTTTATTGCTACAATATATCCTGCATCATTAACAATATAATCTATAGCATTGATATTGCATTAAGATGCTTATTAAACCTGCTGGCCTCACATTAACCTTTTTATTACAGGTGCAGCCATACACACACATTGCTTTTTGTGCTTATTAAAGAGTTGAAGTTCAGTCAATTAAGGAAAGGTCATAAGCCTCGTTCGGCGAGATGTCCGGACGATCTATTGTGTAAGTGACTTGGAGCTATAGAGGGTTAAAACTGCATACACGCTTACAAAACACATATAATACATACAATCTAGAAACAGGCCTGAGCAAAGGCCTGAATCTATTCAGCAACCTGTTGCATTTGAGTTTGCTTAGTAACAGGTGACAGAAGATGTGTCAGAGAGGAGGACAAGTCCACGGGAGCCTTCAGGGCCTGAAATCATCGCCATATTTGGAAAAGATGCTAGAAAGAGGAACTTCTGTGTCTGCCTTTAGCTCTAAAAATTGATCATTGTCTGTAAAAGATGCAAATAATGTTCTTAAGATGCAAATTATGTTCTTAGAACGTGAGAAGGGGCGTTTAACCCTGATGTTATAAAAGCAACTCTTTTGTGTATTTTTGGGCGAACAAGTCTGCTGATGTGATGCTGTGTGCTTCTTCCCACGCGTGTGTTCTGAATAAACTCTTCATCTGATTGCACTCTACTGGGCCTCCATTGGTTTGTTTTTGTGCCACATTTTTGAATTCGGGACAGTCTTTAAAACAACAACTTCTTAATAGAAAATCTGTGTGATGTTTCTTGTGCATGTGAGAATAGTGACGGTAATAATCCAGTGCATTTATAACAAAGGAGTAGGTTTTATGTGCTCTGCCTCCTGCATGGAGGTCTAAACTACACTGAGTATTTCCAGTTTGTCTGTTTCTTTCTAATATCACCTCAATTGGTGTCATATTTTGAAACTAGTTGATGCATTTTAAGCATTTATGCTTAACCAAACCCACTTCCATGAGTAAGAGAATAATAATTTGAGAAAAAATGGTTTCTTTATGTGAGAAATATCAGCTCAGCATGCAGTGCAATATCTAGATATTAACTTACTACTCTCACTGCCTTCCAGATACAAAAATATCTGACCAAACTACAAAAAACTCTTGTATGGAATTTAATAAATATGATTTAATACAATTTTCATGGAACAGAACATGTCATCGAATTACTGTGACAGTGGTGTAATTTAGAGGCCTGAGCTGCTGACACTTCACTTGCTGTCTCCAGTGTCGACGTACTGTCGTGCTGAGTTTCAAAATTAAAAACATCAAACCATAAGCATCAGTTATTACTTTTCAAAGTGTTTGGTCTAATGATTCCACAGCAGGGACATTGATCTCGCCTGCACAAGCTTTTCCATGCTTTTTAAAGCATAATAACACATGAAGTGGATGATCTTGTTGACTTTAGTTTGAGAAATTTCTGAAAACTAACACTGATAAAAAAGATTTCATCTGTCAGTTTTATATTGGGTAGTGTCCATGAGCATTTTAATCTGCTCTTTGATAATAAAAAAAAAGTGCAAATGCCTGTAATTCTATAACTCTGATTAATTTTCTGACATTGGTACTAGAACATTTTTACTTAGTTTTTCTTCTTTCTTGTTTCCAGATCTGCATCTAAAGCAGTGTCCCATGTAAAAGCAGAAAAGTCTCTAAGGAGCAATCATGGGATTTGTTTTCAGAGGATAATTGGGTCATTTTGTCAAACATCAGTTTGATATTCACATATGACAAATGATAGAATGAGCTCACTAGTCAATCAGATCATGTGAGCCCTGATTAAAAGTTTAACCTCTGCCTGCTCTAGCCTGACAGCTCACATCCTGATTAATAGCAGCCATGCATTCACGTGGTACTGATATACATATCAGAAGGTCAGCTTTCAGAAAAGCACCTCATGGTACCTTTGCAGGAAAAACGTATAGACTTTGTACTTTTTACAGGGGGGTGTTTTTACCCTTTTAGTTTCTACCTTGTAGAGGTCAGTCATTAATTCTGGTCACAAATGTGCACCTTTAAGTAACAATACAAACAATACACATTTTTTTAAAAGTGCATAACTAAGCACATCTCAAATTATTACCAAACAGAGAAGCAGCACAGACCAGGCCATACACATGTTATTTAATGTGTTTTCTAATTTAATGCCATACGTGTGACTAGTTGTTTTTGTTTCTTGACATACTGGCAACCTTTCCAGGGTATACCCCACTTCTCAAAGCTGGCTCCAGCTGCTCCCAAACCTGAGATCCTGAATTAGATAAAAGGAAGAAGGCAGATGGCTTGATGGCCTTTTGTTAACTTCTGACTCTGTCCAAATAAAAGTCTCATCTTTTCCTATAAAATCTGAAAGTCTCCCACATTTGGGTTATCTGTACATCATCACTGTGCCTTCAATGTAGAAGACAGATGCAGAATATAAGTTGTCAGGAGGTATTATATGTTTTTGATTTAGTTTTAATGAATAATAAAATGGTAAAAGTTTAAAGTTTCCAATTGCATTTTGTTATTTGACAAACACAGGCTACCTCATATCTACATTTTTGGTCCTCAGAAAGGCACACGTTATTGCCTTTAGGTACAAAAATTAATGCTAGGGAGAACCTTTGTGTAAACTGGGGAAAATAAAGTTAAGATAACAAAATATTGCAAATGATGCCCATACCTTTTTTTCTTAAAATACAAGCAAATTTCTGAGTGTGTTTGTTGTGCTCATCTGCAAAGTGCTAAAGGGAAACAAAAAAGTGAGAGAAAATAAACGTGTTGGCTGAATAAAGATGCAGTATGTCAGTGTATGATTTGAAACTGAGGTCTAAAAAGCATTAGCTCTTAGTTCTATCAAAGGACGAGCTGCAATCGATCATAGAGACATAAATACATGAGCAGAAATTAGGAGCAGATGAATGGTGAGTAAATGTGTTATTTGCACCATTAGCTCAACATCAGCCAGTACTAACTAACTACCTACCTACCTACCTACCTACCTCTGGGATTTCTCTCTTTACTTGTTTTATTTCTTACTTGTTTTTTTTAGTTTTCTTTTGGGGTTTTCTTAATCTCAACTAATTTTAAAAGAACAAGGATGCTTTTGACTGTTGTGTGAAGAAAACCAGACGTAGTGTTTTTTTTGTTTTGTTTTTTATAAAAACACTTTGTTTAAAGAGGAATATGTTCCAGTACCATGTATACCCCAAGACTGTTCTTCTCGTGTCTGGTTGCAGATATTATATTGTTTGCTTTGAAATGCCATGTATATAGAGATTTTGTAGTCTTATTGATTATTCACACCACTCCACACTGCAATTCGCATCCATATATTCATACAGCTTTTTATTAAGTGTAGCAGCATCCACACCTATGGCATATTTAGAATCACCAGTTAACCTAACATGCAGGAAGCCAGAGAATCCGCAGGAAATCCACAAAAACAGATCACCGTGCCACTGTAAGTCTATAAGAGCTTGTGTGAATTCACTGCTGAAGCACAACAAAGATTTTAACCAGCTTCACATCCGAAGCTTGCTACTCACAAACCAGCAGGAGGCTTTTATGTTTAAGGGGCTATAGGAAATACAATGCATTAATCAATTTGCTGTGCTTTTCTTTTAAGCATTCTCCAACTAGATACCCACCCAGCTAGCCTTGATGTTTATTGAGTCATTCTTCTACTTTGCAAGGCAAGGATTGGCAAAGCAAGTCACCTTCATCCAGCTCAAGAGCATTTGGTCATTCGGAGAGCTGACCCTGACTACCAAGATCCGACTGTTCAACTCCAACATGAAGTCAATACTGCTGTACGGGGCTGAAACCTGGAAGACAAATGAAACCTCAAACATAAAAATCCAGGCATTCCTCAAAAGCTGTCTCAGAAGGATTCTCCACATTCGCTGGCCAGACACAATCACTAACATCAAACTATGGGAACCAATCTGTCAACTCCCAGTAGAGGAAGAAATCAGGAAGAGAAGATGGTGCTGGAAGAGAAGGTGTTACGCCCCGGCTCTGCTAGGCGATAAACAAATGAGCCCAGAGACAGATGGATTAGATAAAAAAGAAAAGCGAAAGGTTTATTACCACCTGTAGCTCAGGTGGCAGAGCAGGTCAGCCACTAATCAGAAGGTCAGTGGTTCGATCCCAGCCTGCCTCCTGGCAGGCTGGGATGCCAAATATCCTTGGGCAAGATACTAACCCCATGTTTGCCTACTGGTAGTGGTCAGGGGGCCCGGTGGTGCTGTCAGTGCCCCCAGGGCACAATGTAGCTTGCCATTGCCAATGTGTGTGTGAATGACTGTTGTTTTGGGGTCCTTAGGGACTGAGTAAAGCGCTACATACAAATGTAAATGCTACATACAGTTGTAAATGGTAAATGGCCATTTACCATTTACAACTGAAAACCGTTAGTGAAACTAGGCAATGAGACAATTTAAACAAACTAAAAACTCATATATTCAAATAACACAAGAACACTAATAGAACACTAATCATCTCACAGGCAGCAACTCAAAAACAAAGGTTCAAAATGCAGCAGTACAAAGGCAGAGGCAGGAGGGACGGTCTACACAGTCTGTTCACATCAACAAGTCCCCCACGAATGAAGAATCCTCAGCCTTTTATACTCCCAGGTAAACGCAGGCAGCCGCGTCATTGGTCTGCTGTGTTCGAGGATCCCACAGCAGCCAATGGTGTGTGTGTGGACTGGCACACTCCGATCTGCATGCAGTTGGGTGGGCATAGGTCCCTGGCCAGCCAATCACCTGTGAGTCCTGGCACGCTTGAATTTCCATACAGGAAGGAGGGTCCACGTGAGGCCAGGGGGCGTAACAGAAGGGCACGCTTTACACAAACCACCAGCCACCATCACCAGGCAGGCTCTCAGGTGGAACCCCCAAGGCAAGTGAAAGAGAGGCCACCCAAGAAACACCTGGTGACGAGACCTCGAGGCAGAAGCAAAAAAGATGGGCTACAACGGGACCCATCTAGAAAGAATGGTCCAGGACAGAAAACTCTGGAGATCTACTTTTGGCAGCCCATACCCTGGGAGGAGTGATGGGCAGTAGTAGTAGTAGTATTCTACAGTTTTACTCTTTTACCCCCCTCCCTCCCCTGTCACCCTACTTTTATGTTTCTCAAGAAAGGTAAAATTCTTTAAGTCAAACATTGCATCACTTACATATGTAACTTATTTAATTTCACATGTTCAACATATGTTGAGCCAAAATAACAAATCTGAAGCAGAGCCCCAGCATGCCATCAAAGGAAAGAAGCACATTCTGTGTCTAGTTCTTTGGGGCAGGGAAACGCCCTTGCAAAATGAACAGTATGACTAACATAGACTCCTAAAGGGACACTTTGAATACACATCAGATCTAACTGTGAAAAAGAAAAAATATGCTGTATATCTATACTGATATGACTGGGTAATGTGTTAAGAATGAAAGGATGCCACACGTTTGATGAAAATGAAATGTATCAACCAAACAACCTGTTAAGATATTCATTGTGTGTACTCATGTTGTACAGTGTTTAACTGGATTATGGTTACTGTGGTTTAACAGAGACAGTATTTTAGTTGTCACCACAAGGAGGCACTGTTTCATTGTAAGAGCACGGATGCTGCGTCATCACGCCCCTAAGAAGAAAAAAGTATACCACAACGAAAATGGCACCCATGAGGAAAGTTTTGCCGCGTGTTGATGTGGAATAAAGTTCCCAAAATATTAAGGACATTTTTGCCTCCGTCGTCATTTTCCTTCGAGTTGATCGCTGTCGATGCTGCAATACTCAACAGGTTATGGGCCCAGGGCCGACTCGAAGAAGAGTTTTTTCTCATGAAGATCCGGAGCCGCAACGGATAGCGGGCTAACGGCTAAATAGCAACATGGCTCACCGAGGAGCAAGCAGGCTGCCTCGACTCATGTTTGACGGAGATGAGACCAGATATGAACTTTGGGAAACTAAGGTGCTAGGATATTTGCACTTGTTGGGATTAAAAGACACTGTTCTGAAGGAACCGAACAGTGAGGCTGAAGTAGCAGCAGATGGTAAGAAGAACGCTGACGCTTACGCCGAGTTAATCCAATTTTTGGACGATAAAAGCCTCTCACTGATTATGAGAGATGCCCCTGATAATGGGAGAAGAGCATTAGAAATATTGAGGGACTACTACGCTGGAAAGGGGAAGCCCCGAATCATCAACCTGTACACCACGCTGACATCGCTTCAGAAAAAGAGGGAAGAGACTGTCACAGACTATGTCATCAGAGCAGAGGCCGCCATTACAGCACTGCGCAATGCGGGTGAGACTTTAGGTGATGGATTATTGATTGCTATGGTTTTAAAAGGACTACCTGAAAGTTTTAAGCCATTTGCAATACACGTTACTCACGATAAAGACGATATGACATTTGCTGAGTTCAAAACAAAGCTACGGAGTTTTGAAGACACTGAAAAGTCAAGCGCATTGGAGTGTAGTGACAACGTAATGAAAACAGGAGGAAGAACCGGGCGTGAGCACACGAGATCCAGCGCACAATGCAGACACAAGAGCGATGTGGACATTGTGTGTTTCAAGTGTGGACTAAAAGGCCACCGAGCAAAAGTGTGCAGACGGAGGACGTGGTGCAGTCATTGCAAAAGCAGCACACACAGTGATACCACATGTAGACATAAAGACAAACAAGATGGCGAGCGGAAGGTCGCAGATGAGAGCGGCAACGGATCCAAAGCAGAAACGCCGGATTATGCCTTCAGGATTAAGGGCGTAGACATCAAAGTCCAGCAGTCAGCATACAGCATTGAGGAGAAAGGCCTGTTGGTGGACACTGGGGCTACCTCACACATCATTAACAGCATCGCCAAGTTCAAGAGCTTCGACGACGCGTTCAGACCGGAGTCACACAGCGTGGAACTGGCAGACGGTACCCAGTAGTGATGTTCGATTCGTGAACGAATCGTTCAATACTCGAGAATCACTTTACTGACTCGTGAATCATGATTCACAAGCCCAACTGACTCACTGACTCATCCCTGTTGCTGTTAGCAAACTAATTCCATTAGTAGAAATATATCTAGCTTATAATTAAAATTGTGGGGGGGGGGAAACAACAGCCAGTTTCGTAACAAAAGCATTTCTGCTCTGAACTGGAAGAAAAAACCCTGAGTAGAAGCTCACATCAAGAAAATAGCTCCTCAGTTCAGAGTAGCATCGCGCTGCTAACATGCTAACAACACATTTGAGCTACTCACCCCCTCCCTTCCTGTGCTGAATCGTAAGCATAAGCGAATCACTCAGGACTCGCTCACCCCCTCCCTCCTGTGCTGAATCATAGAGCAAACGAATCACTCACTCACTCACTAACCCCCTCCCTCCTGTGCTGAATCATAGAGCGAGCGAACGAATCACTCACTCACTCACCCCCTCCCTCCTGTGCTGAATCATAGAGCGAGCGAACGAATCACTCACTCACCCCCTCCCTCCTGACTCACAGCTTCTTCTTCTTCTTGGTTGGCAACCAATGTTAAGGCGCATTACCGCCCCCTGGCTCACAGCGCAGTGGACATTTAGATGAGAAAATATATAGTTGACACACTTAAGGAAAATACTAATAAAATACAAATAAACAAAATAAATGTTTATTAAGCAATTTTGATAGGAAATTGCTTAATTTTAGAAATGTTTTTGCTCTTTTTTTTCTCTATAAAATAGTTGTTGTTTTTTTGTTTTTTTAATCATTCATCTTAGCAGTGGGATTTACATGAAAAGGGAAACAAATTAAGTTTGAGTGAAAATGTAAAATTTTTGCACTCTCTGGTCAACTGACTCAGTGAATCAAATGACTCAAAAAACCCGATTCACTTTGGTGAGTGACTCATTAACACTCGATTCAGTAAAAAGAATCAAATTTACCATCACTAGTACCCAGTGCAGAGGCGTCGCCCAACAGAGGGGGGACGCAGAGGTGTTCCTGATTGACAATACAGGCCAGCGATGCAAAGCAACGCTGAAAGATGCGCTGTTTATTCCATCATACCCCCAGAACATATTCTCTGTAAAGTCAGCCACTGCATTAGGAGCAACAGTCACCTTTAAACAAGGGCAGGACATGTTGACCCACAAAGACGGTACTAACTTTAACATTCATGTGTATGGCAAGTTGTACTATTTGCAGACTGAAGTTGAGGGTAATGATAAGTGTAACACCTGTCATGACATACAGGCATGGCATGAGATATTAGGTCATTGCAACTATGAAGATGTAGTAAGATTGCAAGGTGTGGTTAACGGTATGCAGATTAAGGGGAGAACCGATAGACCTGACCAGGAATGTGAAGTGTGTATCCAGGGAAAGTTTGCACAAACCCGAAACAGAGATCCTGATACAAGAGCAAAGGCTCCTTTACAAATGGTACACACAGATTTAGCAGGTCCGATAGCCACTGAATCTATTGATGGGTACAAATATGTGCAGTCATTCACTGATGATTATTCAAATTCAGTGTTTGTATATTTCCTGAAGACGAAAACTGATACAGTGCAGGCAACAGAGAAATTTCTAGCGGATGTTGCACCATATGGCAATGTAAAATGCATTAGATCAGACAATGGGACAGAGTTCACATGCAGAGATTTCCAAACCCTGTTAAGAAAAAATGGCATTAAGCATGAGACATCAGCCCCGTACTCACCCCATCAGAACGGTACAGCCGAGAGGGGGTGGCGTACTCTTTTCGAGATGGGCAAGTGCATGCTAATTGAGAGTCAGCTACCGAAATGCTTATGGAACTATGCCATTCAAACTGCTGCTGTAACACGGAACAGATGCTTTAATAAGCGAACAGGGAAAACACCCTACCAAATGCTGACAGGTAAAAAGCCAGACTTGTCAAAGATGCAGAAATTTGGGTCTGTGTGCTATGCATACAAACAGGACAAGGGGAAACTTGATTCAAAATGTGACCAAGTTTTCTTTGTAGGTTATGATAAGAACAGTCCCGCCTACTTAGTTTACCACCCCGAAACTGAGAAAGTTCAGAAACATAGACTTGTTAAGTTTGTGAGCAAAGTAAATGTAGAAAGACAAACACAGACAGATGAGGGAGAACTAAATGATGACTGTAGCAGAGTAAGACAGCCTATGGCTAACAGACCTTCAGAGAAAGGTGACAAGGACAATGAGGAGGTTCCAGAACCTATTGTGACAGACAAAAGTCCACAAAGTGGTATACCTGATGAGCGTGAACGAAAAGGGACAAGTGTGACAAGTGATGGATTTGTCAACAAAAGGTATCCTATTAGGGAGAGAAGAAAACCGGGACATTTAAATGACTTTGTAGCTGCCAACAGTGGCAGCGATGAGATCCACACTACCATGGACTACTGCTACAGGGCAGTGTGTGGTGTCCCAAACACATTTAAGGAAGCCATAGAATCAGCTAACTCAAAGAACTGGATCAAAGCCACGGATGAAGAAATTCACTCGTTACAGGAAAATGACACTTTCACCCTAACCACTTTGCCAAAGGGAAAGAAAACAGTGGGGGGGAAGTGGGTTTATTCCGTTAAGAGTGACATTGAGGGAAACGACAGATACAAGGCAAGGTTCGTAGCCAAGGGTTACAGCCAACAGTTGGGGATAGATTATGGAGAGACATTCTCACCAACAGCCAACTTAACCAGCATCAGAGTTTTGTTACAGAAAGCAGCGCAGGAGAACCATCAAATGGATGTGAAGACAGCGTATTTACACGCTCCCATTGATTATGAAATCTACATTGATCAGCCAGAAGGTTATGAAGAGGGAGAAGGGCTAGTCTGTAGATTACAAAAATCCTTGTATGGGTTAAAGCAATCTGGTCGTAACTGGAATAGGATCTTGCATGAATACCTAACAGCGAACAGTTTCAGGCAAAACCCAGCAGACCACTGTGTTTATACCAAAGAGACAAAAGCTGGCATGGTGATTATGATCATCTGGGTGGACGACCTGATAATTGCTGCTGGCAATGAAAAGGTAATGAAGGATGTGAAAGAAATGCTTTCAGTCAAATTTAAGATGAAAGACTTGGGCAGACTTAAGCATTTTCTGGGTATTGATTTCACTCAGTCTGATGGATGTGTAACAATGTCACAAGAAACATATGTCAACAAGATACTGATGAGGTTTAACATGCAGAACTGTAAACCCAGAGAAACTCCCTGTGATCAGAAGTTGTGTTACACAGAAGGTGCTACTAAGATAAAAGATGTGAGGATGTATAGAGAGGCTGTAGGCAGTCTTATATACCTCGCATCAGGTACCCATCCTGACCTGAGTTTTGTGGTAAGCAAGTTATCGCAACATTTCCATGAGCCTACGGAAGAACAGAGGGGAACTGTGAAACATGTGTTGAGATATCTCAAAGGGTCCAAAGATAAGAAGTTGTGTTTTAGAAGAAACAGATGAAAATTTGGGTCTAGTGGCCTACAGTGATGCTGACTGGGCAGGTGACACTGCCGACAGACGCAGCACTACTGGTTACTGTGTACGTCTATGTAACAACAGTTCTTTAGTTTCATGGAAGACCAAGAAACAGCCCACTGTGGCGCTCTCTACCTGTGAAGCAGAGTATATGGCTCTGGCTTCCACAATGCAAGAGTGTATATATTTAAAACAGCTTTTGAAAGGTATAGATGACTACAGATACACTCAAACAATAGTGTACGAGGACAACCAGGGAACGATTGCCCTGGCTAAAAACCCTGTGAGCCGACAGAGGTGCATTTCACAGCCTCTTATAGCTTCTGACGACCCCCACCTAGTCATAAAAGCTACATCTTCACATGTTTTCCTAATTCTTAGCGAGACTGGCCCCTGACCTTGGCTCCCTGTCTTTCTACTCTAAGGAAGGTGGGGGTATGGAATGTGGTTTATCTCTTCTGCCCTAGACGCAGAGTCTCCTTTCTCTTCACGATTCAGCAATAAAACATTTCAGGAACACAGTGTGAGACATTCACAGCAGATCAAGGATACAGAGTGATGCACATTTATCTCATGAACTAATAGGTGAATATGTTCTGTTAACTCAAAATTATGATGAGAACTAGACTACATGCACAGCACACCATCTAAACTAAAGGATAATATACATCCTACAGCTGTTAACATAATTCAACTACATTTACTATGGTCATAAAATAACATATGTTTTACTCATAATCTTCACAATTCCCCCTTTGATCTCTTTTCTCAAAGAGATCACTTACAACATGCACTCCAGGGTCGCAAGGTCCAGTTCTCCCCCATCCTCAGGCCCATCTTTCAACAGAGGCATCATGACCCCCGGGCCCTCCGGCCCCGAGGCTATGGCCCTGTCAATGAGACGGATTACCAGGGCTCTGAGGCAAGGGATGAAACAACAACCACATGTTGTTAAGACTGCAGTAAAAACAGACAGTGAGACCATGATTGACATAACAAAACCTTTCCATTGCCCAAAAACAGAAGTCATCCATTCCTCCAGCGGGTTCTCAATACCTGAGTGTTCATGCATATTATGGGCCAGAGTCCGCAGCCCCTCCAGTGCCTTGGTTATCGAGCCATCTGGAGCAGTATTATTGGGAATAAAAGTACAACACATTTGTCCGAACATTGCACAGACCCCCCCTTTTTCAGCCAGAACCATGTCCAGCGCCATCCGGTTCTGCACTGCCATTAAAGAGGTGGGACCTAGTTGCTCCGCTAACCCCTCAATCGCATCACGTGTCAAGTTTGCCAGCCGGAGAATGTTATAATGCACATAGTTAATTCTATCCACGTTTTTGTTGGGGGTGACGGGGAACAAGGCAGAAATCACTGGGATATTTTCAAAACCGGCTGCTATCTGATCTACTACTTTATACTCATTAGGGACGCCGCGCGGAACACCGATAGAATCTATATACGTGGCTGAATTAGCAGTTAGATCAAACGACCAAGAAGATCCTTTAGACAACACCTGACGTCTGCGTCTAATTGTAAGTCGCGCATTTCCATTCATCACCACGGGTTTAACCTTCTCCCCTATTATCAGTAGAGGCGCTCCTAGTCTGACCATAGCACAAACACCAAACGCTTCTTTTGGTATTCGCACATGCAGACTCCCACCTCCACAATAATAGTACAAACCAGCTCGAGCCCAAGTCCCAACGGTCGTGGCGCCTGCACGCGAAGCATCCCCTCTTCCTGGATACGTCATGGTACACCAGTCAGCCGGGATCCTTCCAGCGTCATACTCCTGTTCTCCAGGATCATCTGCCGTAAAATTAAAACAAGTATAATTAGCTTTCCTGGGTGTAAACGGTCCGGGGACGGTATCATTGTCTATGGGAGGAAATAAAGCAGACAATGGAGCACATTTTCCCGAAGATACTGCCCTCCGAGTGAGTCGGAGCATGCAATCAAAACCCCACTGATCCTCTGGATGCAGAGGTGCTGGTTCAGTAAATAGGTGGGGGCGTGCCGTAGCGCATGCCACACAATCAGACACATTTTGCTCTTTCGCGTTTGCAATCAGCCAATCCAACCACAGGTTGCTGTCCCCATACCCTGTGGCACGAGACATCAGCTGTCGGGGTTTCCATTTCGTATAATCCACTTTTGTTACCTTAGAGTCTGAAGTGGGGGCTCTCACAGGTGCGGTGTTGATGCTGGATACATTTTCAGGTGGATCTTTAAAATTTATCTTTATCACGCCCATTGGGTCTCTCCCCGAAACATCTACGCCTAATAGTAAATAAAATACTTTATCGGCTTTCCTGTACCGCTGAGGTGTAACCCGCCACCCACCAATAGACATTGTAATTGGATTTTGACTGTTACTAAAATCACGCTGAATCGCAAACCCTTCCCATCGGCCCGGTGAGTCCCACCCTGGGGCTGTGTAGGCTTTCACCATATCCCACACCGGACACGGGCGACTCCCCAAGACAGTGGGCTGGCCTATAAGACAAGCACTAGTTAGTCGCAGGTCATGACATACCCAGACTTCGTACCCCCGCCAACTAGCCCTATCATACCCACATTTTATCACAGAACAGAGATCAAAAGTGAAGGCTGTAGTGGATCCTCTAACGTAATCCACCTCTATGCCTCCATAATGTGACAAACAAGGATCCGATCTCTCACCTACATCGCGCTCAGGTCTGGTCACCTCAGGATCCGCTAGAGGAAGAGGTGTTGGATGAGTTCTGAAGCTGGGCAATTCACATAACAGAAAAATGATCGTTAATACACCAATGATGATTATAGTTAACACTCCCATCACTCCCCAGTTTTCCCAAAGCTTTATTTTCTCATTTAATTTTCCCACCCCCATTTCAGTAATGCCTACTAGGCTCTAGCCTAGAACTTCTATCTAAGGCACTTCTATTTCTATTATTGTTGCCGCTATCTATCTCTTCCAGTCGGGTGATTCTCGACTTCTTTCTTCAACCTCCGGGGTAGACCACCCTTTGGTCGTTGCACAGATCAGGGGATTATTCTGCCCCTTTTTCGCTAAGATCTGTGTTTTTTGTGGGGACCGACGTGTCCCCCTTTTTCCCCAAAAGCCTTTCGGACCGCCTGGGCTCCTCTGCTGCCGCACACTGGCTCCAGTGATACCAAGTGTCACCTTTCCCCTTCAGCTGGACCGCATGAGAGGTTCGAGTGGTCACCTCGAAAGGTCCCGTCCACCTCGGCTCGTCCCACTTCCGCTTATACACCTTCAGCCACACCCACTTCGCCTCTGGCGTGGTCACCTCCTTTCCGGTCAGGTCTCCTACCTGCGTAGTGAAACTAGAGACAAGAGCTTTTAGTGCTTTGAACTGTTTCAAATGTTCAGACACATTTACCTCCTCTCTTAATTCTCTTACGCCTGCTGCAGGGCCTGGAAACTGTCTTCCTGTCAGCAGTTCATATGGAGTGAACCCGGTGCGCTGATTGTGTGTACTCATGTTGTACAGTGTTTAACTGGATTATGGTTACTGTGGTTTAACAGAGACAGTATTTTAGTTGTCACCACAAGGAGGCACTGTTTCATTGTAAGAGCACGGATGCTGCGTCATCACGCCCCTAAGAAGAAAAAAGTATACCACAACGAAAATGGCACCCATGAGGAAAGTTTTGCCGCGTGTTGATGTGGAATAAAGTTCCCAAAATATTAAGGACATTTTTGCCTCCGTCGTCATTTTCCTTCAAGTTGATCGCTGTCGATGCTGCAATACTCAACACAACCTCCTCTACCTCTTAACTGACTAGATCAGTGCCCAGAGGTTTAATTCACTTCTGATGTACTCTAATTGAAAAATAATGTCTTTGAATATTTTTTGTGGAAAAGAGCTTATTATGGTCTCCTTTCTTTTTAAGTATGATGTTCATTGGTACAGTCCCAGACCTCATCACAGATGGATTGTTTCCTTCCCTCAAGCTATTCAAGCGTTTATTTGAATGAATCAGACTCAGATAACAATAAAGTATTATCATGGAATACTAATACACATTTATGTTTATTGAGTAACTGTGAGGACCCAACCACAAGTTTATGAAAGGGCGAGTTTTAGTCTAAAACAAAGACACTATCCTCAAGCAGCCATGTGAAAGCTGGGAAAAAGGCCAAAAGTTCTTAAGGCGTAAAGGTAGTCCTGTCAAAAATGGAGGTACAAGGTACACCAGTCACACACACAAAATCCATCACAAACCACACATTTTTCTTTTTTCTGTGTAAAATTGTTTTTGAATGTTTTACTTTTTTGAGGTTGTTTTGAGATTGTTATGTTGTTAGCTGACTCTTTTGACATAAGGGGGAGTAAATAATGAGTTTAATCTCAAGCTGCTGTGTAGCCGTACCCAAAAGCTCCCACTGCAAGTAAGTGTGACTCGATGAGCCTGAAGCAGAATGGAGCTGACAAAGAGAAAAAAACATGAAGAGTGTAATGTTCCCCTTACCTTTTAAATATTAAAGGTAATATACCAAGATATGCTCAGAGGCAGGGTACAAGAGAATTCAAAGCCAGTCCGCTATCATGAAATGTTGCATGACTGACATGTAAAGTAATTTTACATGTTATCTTTTTTTTTTTTTCCCTTGTCATGCCATTTCTGCTGACTTGCATGGTGCAGAGATGAATGATGCCACCACCCTCAACCATATCCCATAACCAGGCACTTTATAATCCCTAGCCATTTTACCTTAACTTGTCCCAGGAATAGTCATGCAGGCATTATTTCATGGAAGAAGCTCAAAGTGGTAACAAAAATGTCCCTGAAGTAGCATAATTTTTATATTTAATTCGATATTGTTACTATGGGCAAAGCTGCAAAATGAATCTAACCACAAACTTAGTTAGGTAAAACTTCCAATTCCCTTGTGTCATTGTGTCTTCTGCTGTCGGTTGCTTGGTAAGTTGGTTCTTCCTGTACTTAGTCTCTCATTCCTTTCCCCTGCCTCTCCTCCTTCCTCAAACGTGACATTTTTTATTCCTTTATTGTTAGTAAATGGCGTTTCTTTGGCTCTAAATCAGTGTTGTGGTCTTTTGAGCGAGCTGTAACGGCTGTGAAATCAGATCCATAGATTAGGCTTTGTGCAAATGCTCTATCAGATTGGATTTTGTGAGGCTAGAGGTCAGGATAGTGCCGCTGGCTTTCTGTTGTGTTCTCAATCCATTCCTAGTTATTAGGGGGTGTCAGAATGCATTTATCTGGTGTGGGAGGTTGCCACAGCAGAGATGTAGCATTAGGAGGGGTATGTCATATTATAGACACGAGGCTCTGATTAGCTCGTCCTCTTTATCATGGCACTTGTTAGTTTTTGTGCTCAAAGTTGATGTGTTAGAAGCAGGAAAATGGGAAAGTGTATGGATTTGAGCAACGCTGACAAGGGCCAAGTTAAGATCTCTAGACATCTCCAAAACTGCAGTTCTTGTGTGGTGTTTCTGGTCTGTATTAGTTAATATCTATAAAAGTGGTCCAATGAAGGGCTACGGGGTCATTGGAAGGTAAGGGTGAACTATTGGAACTCAAATTGCTAGAAGGGTTCGTGCTGGTTCTGATAGAAAGGTGTCAGAACATAGAGTCCATTATATTTTTGTTGCATATTGCATGGTAAAAGCATGTAATAGACACGCCGTTGACCATGTCCATTTTGCACTTTGCCTCGTATGGACACATATGCAAAAGTTGCAGCAAGCTGCAGTAACAGCAGAGGGAAATATTTTAAGACAGCCTGAAAATAATCACAGGAAAGCGTTTAAACAGAAATTATTAACACATTTATATGTAAATATTTATGAGCCACCTAGCTTAATTGTTTCTGGCGAGTAGGGACCCTGGAGTGCACTTCATATGTTTTTTGCTGGTAATGCAACTTCTGCATGCATTAATTCATTGGTGGACCAGCCTTAAAATCTATAAATTGTTTTTACTATAAATGTAGTCCTGTAGGCACCTTTGAGACCACAGAACAATCACAATATATATCCATATATATATGGTTTTTCACACATATATATACTGTACTTTGTGCAAAGTTCATCTTGGATGGCTGAATAACTGACCTGAAAGTCTCTGTTCCATCACACAACTGAGTGCAATGTCTTTATCATTTCTGTATTCGCCATGTGTGTCTATATGAAATGTAGAAAACGCTCCACATTTTCAGTTGGGTAAACAAATGGTGGATTAAGATGTAGTGTTTAAGTTTGAATCTATTTCACGGCTTTGTGTGATCTGAATACTGACATTAGCCCTGAGGATACAGAATAAAGAGGTCAGAAAATAAATATAATGTTTCTTGCACAAACACACACAGACACACACAGTGACCTCATTTCCTGCAGTTTGTTATAAGTAGTTTTCTATTACATTCACTTTTAATCTGACTTTATGTCTTCTGTTCTGTGAAGAAGAACTTTAAGGCCAGTATTATAAGTTGGCTTCATAAATAAAATTAAATAGATCCATGAAAATAAATAAAGATCTTATACATCAGAGGTTTTGTTTTCCAACTTGGCAGAAACTGCATATGTAATTGCCAACAATGTCTGAAAAGGGTTTAAAAGACAAAGAATTGGTGACGACCAAGGTTTGATCATCTTATGATCAGATTAAATTCAAAACAAAGAGCAGGAAAGAAGGCTGTTTATAATCTCTGACCCAAAAAATAAGTTTGGAGGTTTGCAACATCTTTAGTTTGAAACACTGCTCTGTTATAGCTCTAATTTTCTTTCCTTTTTTTCAAAGCAATTTTGTTTTCTCTGGTTTAATTCACCGTGCCTTTTCTTGCATTGGTTTCCTTTTAGGAACTGGCATTTATATGGAACATATTTGGTCTTCCAAACCATGTAAGCACTATATACTACAAGCTGCATGATACCTTTTACTTATTTAGTTTGACTTATTTACTACTTATTTACTTTACCCAAGTACTCAGAAGAAACCAAACATGCAAACTCTACACAGAAAAGTAAACTGCACCAACTTTTTAGACCAGGAAAGGATATCTATTTTATAAACAGTCTGTGGTCCCAAATCAGAATTTTATCTCATATGGAGCCAATCTGTTCCTATTCCCAGAGAAGCAAAGACTGCCACATTGCCCATGCCCCTGCTGTTTCAAGAAGGTGAACAGTATAAGGTGTGCTTTGGAGTTGGTCCTGTGATGCAGCACATTATGACAGTTGTGAGATGGATCTGTCAATCCCAGCTGGTCTCATATGGATGCTTGTAAAGAACATCTTGTCATCCTTTTTAAGCTGGGATAAATATTTGTCACAAGAAGGATTCATATTTATAAGGTGATTTAGTGCAGTCAATCATTTCTTTAACCTTAAAAAGGAGTTCTTAATAGAAAGTCAAATAGTGTGTATAATGGTACACAAGCTACAGACTCCTGGCTGACAAAATTGTAACTAAGGGGCCGGCATCAGAGCCTACACATAGCTGTGCAGGTGTTTACTATCACCAGGGGGCAGTGTCACAATCAACTACCTGCTCATAAATATGACAACCAGATACCAGTGACAGACTTCTCACCTGACTTTTGAAGGTAGCTGCTCAACAGCCACCATATATGGCTTTCTATATATGATGGATGTCATATTGTCAACCTTCATATTTGAGACATCTTCACCTTCTTCACAGCATGTGTGTGTGTGTGCGTGTGTGCGTGTGTGTGTGCGTGCGTGTGTGTTTGTGTGTGCGTGTGTGTGTGTGTGTGTGTGCGTGCGTGTGTGCGTGCGTGTGTCTGTCTGTGTGTGCGTGCGTGTGTGTGTGTGTGTGTGTGTGTGTGCGTGCGTGCGTGTGTGTGTGTGTGTGTGCGTGTGCCTTGTTGAAAAGGGCAAGCAGCAGTTGCCTTGGATGTGAATGTCACTGGCAGGCTGTCTGCTCTCTTCTCGTCACCTTGACACTTGTTTTCTTTCATGCCTTCATGTCTTTTTTTTTTAATTTTCTCTCTTGTCTTTTTTTTTATCTGGTCTCTCTCATCTCTTTCTTTGTTTCTGTCTGTCAAATCCTTTCTCATTTTACATCTTTTCTTTAGTTGTTCCAGAAAGGCATTCTGCCCTCTATTTCACCTCTGTCTGTAAGAGCTTCCAGGTAATCGGTCTCTCTCTAACACACACTTACACACATTTTAATCTTCTGTGTTTATTTTGAGACAAACTCATTATTCATGTTTCTTCTTAACATAATTTAAATAATAAATTTATAATGAATTTTGCATGGGATTTTTCTTTCGTTAACAGAACCCAGCAGATTGACTGATCGACTTGTGCGATCCATCTCGTTTCACAGAGCCAGTTGCTACTCATTTCTTCATCCTGAGCAACAGAGACCTAAAATGTCATTTGTTCTGAGTAACAGCTCCCACTCAACATAAAGGCCAAGGAGAAGAAAATTATTCAACTGAGCAGTCAGGAATGAGGATGGCTGCATTTATCTACATGCAGAAATGGCTGCGGACAAGATGGAGAGCAAAGAAAGTGCCACAAAGAGGTAAAAAAGAAGAGGACACAATTGCATAAGAAATACAAAAACTGAAGGCTATCATGTCTTGATGCATTCTCAATCATCCAGGAAAGTAAATCTCCAAAAAGTTGATTCTGTTCATCTGAACGTAGCGTTTTGTGGGAGAAACATTTCGTCACTCATCCAAGTGACTTCTTCAGTCTCAGCTGACTGCAGGTTTCCCCCATCTTATAAACAGTACATTTGCATAATGACTGAAACCAGCCCACTGAAGGAACAATGGGCTGGGAGGTCAGTTCCTTAATCTTAATAATGCAAATTCTCATGCCATTGATCAACAACCACTGACCAAAACCCACTGATCAAAGACCACTATCGGCATTATGCAAATGTACTGTTTATAACAGACCTTCCCAAAGTGTGGAGAGCCATTGCAGGGGGGGCGCGGTATGAAAAAGGTGTGTGTGTGTGGGGGGGGGGGACACTTGGACACTGCTAGCACGGGGCGCCCACACAAACGCAAAGCAGGAGATGAAGCATAGCTGAATATGTTTGCAAACCAACTTCATTCTAAGCCAAAGACTAGAAAATATGGTGAAGCATATCTGCCCTTTGGTTTCACCTGCACAAGTGCCAAGGTAGGTCTCCCCTGCAGAATTGGTTTTCCCTTCGTCGGGAGCAGCACTGGGCTCTCCAAATCACAGACAAACAGTATCCCACATTCTTGATTTTTAGTTCACAAACACTTCTTGTAATGACTAACTACTCCTGACAAATTGGAGTTGTTAGCTCTCTATACAGTAAAGTTGGATACAAATAATATCAGGCTGATCCTGCCACGATTTGTTCCCCCGGTTCAAATCACGGACAAACAGCATCCCACAGTTGTTTATGTTTTTGAACCCATTTTGCACAGAGAGGCATTTTTTGAAAAATGTATTGATAGCAATGTTGAATATTATTACACAGGAAAAAAACAAACAACTACACGTAAAATAATCACACCGTGACGCCTCTGCATCTCTAAATTGAGGGACAGTAATTGCGTGTATATATATATAAGCGTGTAAAACCTGAAGATAGTCAGATTAACAGTAACAGTGTTTGGTCTCTATCTGCCATTCTGCAATTCATCTCATGTAAACAATAACGTGTCGCACAGCATGACGTGAAAAAAGGCACATACCTTTGACGTTGCGTGACGAACTCTGTATTCCTCGTCCACACGTAAACGCAAAAAAGGAGTTTTAAAAAATCTCCGTTTTCGGTGATTCCAAATGCTGTTTACGTGTGGACGAAACAGCTGCGTTTTCAAAAATACCCGTGTAGGTGCAGACGTAGCATAAAAGAGTTAGTAGTTTATTTTATTACTACCTGTAATTTATTGCAGTTTACTTGTATTTGCTTAATTGTTTACTAAATGTTTGAGGTGTGAAATAAACCGCAATGGAGCAAAATATGGGTGTGTGTGGTTGGAGGATGTGTTTGTGCGCGCGGGGAGGGCGAACATTTTTCTTGTAAAACAAAGGGGGGCCTAGCAAAAAAGCTTGGGAACCACTGGTTTATAAGATTGGGGAAACCTGCAGTCAGCTGAGACTGACGAAGTCACTTGGATGAGTGACGAAACATTTCTCCCACAAAACGCTACGTCCAGATGAACAGAATCAACTTTTTGGAGATAAAGCCTATCATGCTTTGCACAAAACTAATGCTAGTAGTGCTTCTATAGGGGAAGAAAAGTAATTATGAGATGACATTCATGTCTGATTCCTCCACAGAGCCTGCTCAGTAAACAAAAACTATTAATAAACAGCCTTTCTCTTTGAGCCTCACCTTTTCTCCGTCTAATATATACTCTAAATACTCACCATACAGCATCAAATGTTTATCACTACACAGCTTAAAACAGTCCAGCAACTTTGCTAAAACTAAACCAAAGCACCAAGCTCTTTTAGACAAAAACAGTTTGTTTGCCATTTCTAAAGATTTACATTTCAAGAGGAACCTGAAAGTTTGGTGCACAAACTTTACATAGACTTCTCCTTTATTAGCCTTTGGGCTGATTCAGCCTGCACATATAGTAAATATAAAGTCTGTTTGATGTACACATATTTAGACAGGGAGACGAGGATTAGTTACACAGTTCACTTTCAAACACTTGACTTAGCTTAGCTGTAGACTTGACTTTCACTAACGCGTGGCAGACAACGATCCAGCGAAGAACAGCAGTCACCTCCTGGCTTAAATGCTAGCCGCCCTGATTAGACTCAGGTGTTTCCTCTCACCGAGGGCGTGGGCCGAGGGCGTGAACCCACAACGAGTTCCGCCCCGGCGATAGAGAAGAGGAGAGAGAGAGAGAGTGGAAGTTTGGAGAGAAAGATAGAAAAAAACTCTGATCAGCTGGACACTGATCCCCCTGGCGTGACAGTGCGACTTTTAGCGTAATTATTACAACAAGGCTTAATCTGTCCTTTGTATTTATAGTAGTCACAGTACACACACAAACCAATTCTGTGCTTTGGAACTCACCTCGTGTGATGCTCCTCAGCCAATTGAATAATTCGTTTAGAGCATGTCTGAAAACAGAAAACTCTGCGAGGAGAGCAGATGCAGAAGTTCAAAGAAACAGACAGAGTCAGGGAAACAGACAGAGAAAAAATGAGGGTTAAAGCTGAAATGGTTTACATGTGAAATGTAGCTAAGAAAAAAAAAGAAGAAAAGGGGAAGTAACTTTTCAAGACAACTTTTCAAAAGCTCTTTTTATTTTTGAATGCTAACCTTATTTTATTTATTACTGTGTTATTATTAGAAAAACCTCCAGTTTGTTGTGAGAAATATGAATAATTGTTGTTGAAATACTGTTGAAATGTACTTTATTTATGTGTAAATTGCAAAGTAAACCTTCTTATCTTTGTTGAAGTTTCAGAAAATATAGTAGAGAGAATCAAAGCATCAGAAAGAATGCCGTTGTTTTTTCAGGACGTGAATTTATTTTATTTTTTTGGTCAACCTGTCCCATCACAAATCTCCCACTGTCCATATGCTGTGCGATTAATAACTAAGTATGTAATTCACTTACATTTCTATGGCACTAGATTACTACAGTCGTCCTTGGGGCACTTAATATTGTGAGTATAGACCTGACAATATTAAAGACAGAAGCCGAACCAGCCTCTATAAGCACCCGTCAGGCAGTACTGATGGGAAAAAAAGCCTAAAAAAAATCCCGCTCAAAAACATCAGGAAGGGCAGCCATCTGCCTCACCTGGTTGCGGTTAAGGGAAAGCAAAGGAAAAAAATGTCTGAATTCTCTGTTTTACTATTATCTTTCCATTTTATTTACAGATAAGCAGAGGAGGAGAAATATAATAATACGAGCCAAGAAATGAAGGTTTCTCAGCAGCCGGTTTCTTTGAACAGTAACACTGTAATACCAGTTTGAGGCACCATGTATTGATCACAGATTTCCACTGTGTTATTGTTGTATTTCTTTTAGCACAATAGGACTGGTATCTTCCATGTGACGTGAACTTAATGTAAAATTTTAAAAGAACTTGAATGTGTGTGGATCAATATGAAATATAAACATATGTGACTGCGAGTCATCCACTGTTTTATCTCACAGGAATTAGACAGTTTCACTTTTCATCTCTTTTTACATTCTCACTCATACAATCTCTTTTGTCACTACACTCTCAGTGGGAGAAATGACTGATTTTCCCATTCAGTTTAGTATGTAGGACCAAAAACAATCAGTGGTGACTACAAGTCTCCATTTGATACTTTCTATGTGTTAAATTTAACACTAACACTAACCTGTATGGTATATTTTATAATCCAGAATTTCAGTAGTTAAGACGGTCTATTTCATGGTAACACCATTTTTCCAGAAAAATGATGAACTGAAGGCCTGAAACAAGAAGCAGTGTGAGATAAATAAGGATCGTATTAAACTGTAAATCATACAAAGCCAAGTTAATAGAATCAAAAGAATAAAAATAAAGTGTTGTGAATTCAATTTAAATACTTCCTTGATTCAACAGGTCTGGCAGTATTCAGCCTGGGTGCGGGTTGTGAAATTAAACTCAGCTTAAATGTTGAAACCAAAAATAGCTTTCTCACACAGGGCCAGGTGGGTTTGGGTAGATTTTTTCCCCTCTAAATAAATAACATTATCATTTAAAAACTGCAATTTGTATTTACTTGGGTTATTATTGTCTAATATTAAAATTTGTTTCCTGATAGGAAACATTTAAGAGTGACTTATAGGCAAAAACTAAGAAATCAGGAAGGGGTTAAATATTTTTTCACAGCACTGTATGGAGCTGGGAATGACTGTTGATCTTGCCTTAATGATGCATGCTCCCCATGTATCACATTGTACTGATATTAATGCCTCACTCTTGGATCAGCAAGGACAGTTATATGGTGAGTGACTGTAATATGGAAAGTTGTTATTCATGTATATTGGCCATGTATATTAAAAATTATAATAAGCACAGTTGTTTTTGCTGTTAACTTACTTTAATCTACAATATATCAATAAAATGCATAATGTCACACATGCAGCTCAAAGGATGTTGCTAATTAAAACAGCAAGCAGGGCATTTGCTCTCGCTTCTGTTACAGTTTTAGTTTTAGCTTTCATCATGTTTTATGTTATTAAAGCTTACATTATTATTACTTTTTATTTCAAGTTGTTTTAATAATCAAAATTATTGCCACGGTTAGTGAAGCAAAACGTGTGGAAATAGGAGTGAGAGGACCCAAGCGCAGACACACGGAGATGAGGCAGGATAAACAAAAAGCTAGCCTTTATTGTTGGATGCAAAAACACTTCAAAACAACTAACGAAAACCTAAACTGGGGACAGCTAGACATGGAACTGGAAACATAGAACTACAGAAAACCTGAAACCTCGAAACGCTTGGAGAGATACACATGGGATGATGAACAGAGGTATGCAGAGATAACGCAGACGATCTGCCGAGGAACAGAGGTCAACACGCACAGTATATACACACAGAGGGAAACGAGGAAATGGCACACAGCAGGGAGACACAGCTGACACTAATCAGACAAGAAGAGACCGGGAGGAAGCAAAACAGATTACACTGACATAGGACATGGACTTTCAAAGTAAAGCAGGAAACGCACAAACATGGAGGCAAGGATGACAATGAAGACAGAACACAGAGACCTGAAACATGGGACAGGAAGGCCCAGAGTAGACATAACACAGAACACAGGGGAGGCACATAATCAAAACCTAAAGACTAGAAGTCATAATATAGTAAAGAACGAAGGAGCTGGAAATACTAAAAACCAAAACCAAGACACTAGCAGTGAAAACTTATGATGAAATCAAAGATCAATAATAGTACAAAACTCAAAACACTGGGTCGCAGACCCAGGACTGTGACAGTTATTATCCAAATTAATCTTAAATCATAAAAGGCCATTTAATCTTTCAACAATATCAGCAGCTGGCTGCCATATAGCTCACCTGATTGAGAAGTTGCCCCATGTACTGAGGATTAGAGTCATTATTGCAGAAATACAGCTATTTCTTATTAACTGATGACAGCAGTTCTCCTAAGTGAAGGTCTAGAGCAAACAATAGTCAGGCTAAATTTTAGCTGTGTTGCTGCTGTAATGTAAAAGTGACCACTGAAAGACTACAGGACGTATATTGTATGAAACCTGCGGGTTGGCACTTTGGTGATTGTATTTGTTTGAATTATTGTCATTTATAATACAATATTCAACACTCAGTTTGCCCCTGCAGAGAATCAAGATTCTGTTGTTGTTGTTGTTGTTGTTTATGGAGTGCATGCTTTCCTGTTAAGAACTAATGAGCAGTGTGTTTTGTAACTTGTTTATAGCCAGAGTGAATTTGAAAAAGGTCTCAGTGTGTGACAGATTAATTATACTTTTCTTATTTACGTTATGTTTTGTATTACAAGGTGTCAACAGGTCTTGTGGACGTAGTTTCAGTTTGTAAATCTGCCTGTAAAATTACAGATGCTCTAGAGGCGAAGCTTAAAAGAATGTAGAGTTGGCAGCTGGTCCCGAGTAACCAGTAACCAAGCCCTAACTGACGAACTGACAAATCATTGCCATTTATCTACTACAGTCGAGGTAAAGAGAGCATTGTTCTCTTTGTTTGAATTACAAGTGAATAGAAAAGTCAGAACATCCACAAGTTACAATTACAGCATGCTATCTTAACTAACACCTGTCCGTCAGAATAATTGTAATGTTTCAATGCATGAATTTACATGAATCTTCAGATTCCATTACAGCAGCAGTGTTTATTTATAAGAATATAGTTTTATTATAAGTTTATTTATAAATTAAATTTGAATAAATATAAGTAAAATTCATATTTGTAGTAAAGTCAAAGTATGTTTTAGCATCAAAATAGAGTTGAAGTGTCCAAAGTAAAAGTACTCTTAAAGCAAAAGAAAATCTTAAATGCATGCATACTCTTATACAATACAACAGATCAAACATATTAATTAATTAATTTGTATATAATGTGGATCATTTTAATTATTTATATACTGCAGGGCAGCTTTATTTATGTTTTCAAAGCTTTAAAATAAATGGAAAGTGCTATATTTGCATCAGGAAGTAGAAAGAAGCATAGCAAAGAAATATTACACATACATTTATCTATTGTGATGTGTAACATATTTGATACATGAGATTTTATGTGTTTTTGAGGCCTCTGCATCATCAGTGGGATTGTTTTCCACCATTGCAGTTGTACCAGAGCACAAAAGCTGTGTTTCCTCATCTGTGAAAGCATCAGCAAAAGGACAAAGCCAGAACAACAGGGTGAAATAAAACTCCACCCCATTGCTGACTTACTCGACCTGAGACAACCAATAAAAGTGAATTCACAGATTCACGTGAGCAGTTGTGCAGAGAATACAGACACACACTGACAGATAATTACTTTCACTATCAGCATAAACTACGAAGTCTGCTCTGGAAACGAGCTGCAGAAAAGAGCTCCTGATACTGTGAGTACTAGAATGTTTGTGGAGGTCATTGAGGGGAAAAAAGGATTAGGTGGGTAAGGGAACTTTAAGATTTTTTTATCTGTGTATCTGCTCTGCTTAAAGCGTCTTTCAGAGAGAAAATGACCACACAGTCAGAGGACCATCTCTCCTGTCCCGTCTGCCATGACATCTTTGAAGATCCTGTTATCTTGTCATGCAGCCACAGCTTTTGTAAAGCCTGTCTGCAGAGATGGTGGCTTGACAAACCAATAAAGCAATGTCCGGTTTGTAAGACGATATCTTTACAGAGTAATCCACCCCGTAACCTGGCTTTGAAGAACCTATGTGAGGCGTATTTACAGAACACAGATCAGAGAGCTTCAAGAGGTTCCCAGACACTTTGCACTGTGCATTCTGAGAATCTCAGGCTCTTCTGTCTGGACCATCAGGAGCCAGCGTGTGTTGTCTGTCGAGATTCAGCAGTGCACGTCAACCACAGATTCAGCCCCATCAATGAAGCTGCGCACACTCACAAACAGGAGCTCCAGGAATGTCTGAAGCCTTTAAAGGAGAAACTGAAGCTCTATGAGGAAGTTAAAGAGAAATGTGTTCAAACTGCAGAACACATTAGGGTTCAGACCCAGGAGACAGAAAAGCAGATTAAGCAGCAGTTTACGAAGCTTCGCCAGTTTCTACAAAACGAAGAGGATGCCAGGATTGCTGCTCTAAAAGATGAAGAGAAGCAAAAGAGTCAGAAGATGAAGGTAAAGATTGAAACTCTGAGCAGAAAGATTGCAGATCTTTCAGGCACAATCAGAGCCACAGAGAGGGAGGTGAGAGCTGAAGACATCTCTTTCCTACACAACTACAAAGCTGCAGTGAAAAGAGTCCAGCAGCTATCCGTGCTTGATGTTCCTCAACTGGTCTCAGGTGCTCTGATTGATGTTGCTGAACACCTGGGCAACTTGTCCTTCAACATCTGGAGCAACATGAAGGACATTATTTCATATACTCCTGTGATTTTGAATCCAAACTCTGCTCATCCAGATCTCATCTTGTCTGAAAATCTAACCAGTGTGAGACGTGCAAGGAAACAGAAGGTTCCCGAAAACCCTGAAAGGATTTATCGCTATCCTTCCGTCCTCGGCTCTGAGGGCTTCAACTCAGATATTCACAGCTGGGATGCTGAAGTTGGAGACAGTCCAGTCTGGGCACTAGGAGTCTTTTCGAGATCTGCCAACAGTGAAGACAAAAAATGTAACTTATTAAAACTTGTTTTCTGTGATGGTGAGTACACAGCAAACTCCAGTGACGGCCCCCCAACTGTTCTCTCAATAAGAAAGAGATTTCAGAGGATCAGAGTTCATCTGGACTGGGACAAAGGAAAACTGTCATTCTCTGATCCTGATACTGACACACACATACACACCTTCAGACACACTTTTACTGAGACGCAGTTTCCATATTTTAACTCAGTGAATCCACACCCTCTAAAGATATCACAACGTCCTCTCCATGTAGTTATGTAACGTGTGATGGTCGTTGTTGACAATAATCTTTCATCTTTCACTTTGACACACTTCATGGATTAGCAATGATCCCAGCAGAAAGAATGTAGACCTGGCTGTTGATCCTGTGCGACCAGTAACCCGTCAGGAACCTCTTGCAATTGTACCATAGATTCTATAAATAAGGATGTAACAACTATCATTGTTTGGTGGACTGAAGCAAACCTAATATTATAATACATGACAAAATCCATCAATTTTCTTCTGCTTATCCAATAAGCAAAAGGAGCATTATGCTATATTCAATAATAAGATTTCATTTCTTTTAATTAGTGAGAGGGTTATTTTCCTGACGCAACAAGACGACTTGTTTGGCACCCATTAATGCAGGTTTAAGGGATGTCAGCATTAAAGCCCTTTCACAATAAAATGTATTATGCACTGCACTGACTACTACGTTTGAGGGGACCCCCAAAAAAGTTTTCGTGATCACTCGTGGTTTTTATGTGTGCTATAAATGCCCACTCCTGTCACTCTGCATTTGTATTGGTCATGTGCATGTATGTCCACCAATGTGTGGTCAAAGTGTTCCCCACCTGGCTCGCTTATGCCACACTGCAGTCTGCTACATACTAGAGATGGACCGATCCGATATTACGTATCGGTATCGGTCCGATACTGACGTAAATTACTGGATCGGATATCGGAGAAAAATAAAAAAAAATGTAATCCGATCCATTAAATATCAAAAAAACACCTCACAAAACTTGCGACATGGCGTAACTCGGCTCATAACCGTAGCACATCGCAGCAGTACGGGTCACGTGATAGAGCGGCTGTGTGTATTTGTAGCCTCGCTAGCAATCCGGCATTTCATCTCGAGGAAGTTATCCCAGAGAGAAGTAAAGCAAGTGTGTAAGTTCATCTCTGAATGTTTGTAAAGCATTCCAGCGTTAAGCTTAACAACTGATATATGGAGCGACTGCTTCTTCTCTCCCCCTCCTGCTGCTACTTCAATCGTGAAACTGATCAATGATCAGCTGATCGGCTTTTCTGTCGCGAGTCCGTCTCTCTTGTTTGTTTTTGTCACACTTCGCGCCAGAAAGAGGAAACCAGCGGCTGAACAACAGCAGCACGTTTAAGCTTGATAAGCTGTTGTTAGAATTTATTTAATATTACTTTCTACACCAGGATCTTTTTCTACGTAGCTGACGGCTGGTAACTGTGCAGGGGCGGATCTAGCAAAGTTTAGCCAGGGGGGCCGATAGGGCATGAACAGAGAAAAGGGGGCACAAAGACATACTTTTCTTTCTTATTCTCATTTAAAATGTCTAGCTTTTAATAAATAATTATCCGAATCTTACACCCAAAGTTTTAATCTGATGTAAAATGTATAGAAGTCCATTACTGTATATAGTAACTATTAAGTCTAATATACCCTAGTAAGCTATAGTACTTTTTCCTTTGGGAAGATACCATCTGTGCAGTCTGCAATTTTGTTGAAGAAAGATGTTGAATCAATTTAATTATTCTTGAAAAATAATTGATTTCTGTGCATTGTTTTTCACATTGCATCAAATTATAGTTGATTACGTCAATTAAGGATCATGAGGTGGGGGGTGGGGTTCCCTTTTTTTTTTTTTTTTTGCTGGGAGTTTTAGAACCCTATTAGTTAGGTTGCTTAATATTTCTGCTAAGTACTCTTTAAAATATCAGGATAGGGAGGATGGTGCAGGTTTAAGTTTATTAGATTGATCAGTTTTGCTGAACTATGAAATATTTTGGGTGCAGTGTATTTTTTGCATACAGGTGTAACAGAATAGCTTTAGTGTTTTGTTTTTTTTAAACTTGAGTATGAACTTATACAAAAAGCAGCAAGATATTAAAAAACTGTTTTATTGATTAAAGAATACACTATATCGGATTCATATCGGTATCGGCAGATATCCAAATTTATGATATCGGTATCGGTATCGGACATAAAAAAGTGGTATCGTGCCATCTCTACTACATACAGCAGGAAACCATTCTTGCTTAAAGAATGGGTGTAACAGCAGAGTGGTACATTAGTCATGTTCCATGTAAAAGGGTTTTTAGCTTCATTTATTTTACCCAAATGTTGATCTTCATATACAGATGGGGCTTTTATCATTATAGATGTGCTCATGATAATTATTTGCATGCAAAGAGTGATCAGAAAAAGATGACCCTTTATGCTTTTGCTCTTTTATTTATGTAAGGAAGTATTAAAGGAAGTAACCGTACTTCTTCGACCTGAAATTGCTAAATATCAATCTACATGTTATGGTTTGTTTATGTCTGTGTTAAGCTGCAAAGTAAACAGTGATCTGGTTATGATGTATAATGCAAAAATAAATAAATACCTGATGTGCAGATGAAACAGATTTCAGCTGACTGTCTGAACATGACTCCTTTCATTTTTTATTCTCTTAGCACAGAAAGCAGCAGAGACCAAACTGTGGCAGCTGCATGGTGAAACTTTGTCTTTCTCTCCTTTGCTGCTCATTCTTGTCGGATTGCATTTAAGGTGACAACAGTCAGCAGAGAGCTTCGGTCGATCTGCAGCTCAGGAGATTTAACCTGTAGCTGTAATCGCTATCGACATCACAGCAGCTTCCTCCTTCCTGCTGTGCGCCTAAGTGTGTAAATGGGACAGTTCTCACCAATTACAGCACTCGTTCCACCTTGGGGGCAAATAAATTTGGAAAGCTCTGAGAAGATGCAGAGGAGGGCAAAGCAATGTTTCTCATTGTTTCTAATTACGATTTCTTTCGTGAGTCCTAAAGAATGTGTACTCTCCATTCCATTATATTATGAAGTACATGAAGGTAATCAGTGGTCATTGTATCTCATCTAATTATTACATCCCTTTACATGTCTGAGAGATGTGACAGACTAAACATTACCCATTGATCAATCATGCTTACAAGACTTTAATGTAAACATACAATGGCAACTTTAGGGGTGTATACAACACTGGCTGTGTTGTGTTACTCAATTTCACAGTTCTGACTAACAGACACTGGCAGCGTTATTCATTTTTTGCTTCACCAATTCTTGCAGTTGTACGTAGGTGAGTGGTAGGAAAAAAGGCGTTTGGCAGAGCGCTCTGTGCTCATACTGGTCAACCATGCCAGACTTGAGAGAGCAGTCAGGTACGACTCCACCCGTACTGTGACCTCCCAGATGCAGCATCCATGTTTTAATGTTTTATGACACACTGTGTCACCCACTGTCGGCCGCACCCTAAACCATCTTAACTGGGCTTTGATCAGGTTGATTCTGTGTAGTCAAAAACCAGCATGAGATTGACACTGCACAACCAACTGCAGAAAATAGTTACCAGAAAATTCAGTATTTGTGAATGATGATTGGTAAAAGTGAGCAGTTATATCTTTCAGCTGCTCCTGTTAATGGTCACCTCAGGGAATCACCTGCCCCTACAGCAACACTCAGCATGACCTCCTCCACTACATCCTTGAACCTCCACTGTGGTCTTCTTCTTCTTCTCCATATTCAAGATCCTTTATCCAATATATGCAGTATTCCTCCTTCTCACACATCCAAACCAACTCAGCCTGAGCTGTCTCACTGATGTACCCGTTTCCAGTGTTTATACAGTATTATATTATCAACTTTTGTATTAATGGGATATAAATTTCAGCCAACAGTGTTCTCTTGCATCAGTTTCTCCCTAATGCTTACAAAAAAGTGACTGACACTTTCTGCACTCTAACAGTCGTATGAAAAAAACGAACCCCAAACGCTTCTAGAGATTATTACAACCTACAGTAACATTTGTTGCTGTAAATCCCTCTACATCTGTCATCCGCCTGTTCATCATTTTTCTTAACTGTTTATCTAACTATTGTTATGGGAAGTTGGAGGCCATCTCAGCTGAAACTGAACCTGAGGCTATGTACTCTCTGGACTCTGAAGCTTCGTGCTCTGAGGCAAAAGTGCTAACCACCTAACTCTTTCCGTCCATACAGAAATTCTAATGTAGTTATAAAGACATTGAGTCAGGAGGAGATATGCGAGGAAGGAAAGGCTGACCTTAGACTTTACTTCATCGGCTCAAGCTGTGCCCACTATTCTTTGGAAAAGTTGCAGCATATGGTAAGTTGCATTATTCTTTAAGTAATATTCTGATTATAAACCCGGAGCCATCCCTCCAGCAGTTAGTAGTAGGTGTTGATGAATAATGCAAATTTCTTTGAAATCGGATTCCTCCTTCTTCTTTTTTTCTATGATTTTCTGCTATTTCTGAGCTCTGGAGAAAATACTACAATTGAGAACATTTTTTTAGTTTATTA
This sequence comes from Perissodus microlepis, assembly GCF_051167445.1. Taxonomy (NCBI): domain Eukaryota; kingdom Metazoa; phylum Chordata; class Actinopteri; order Cichliformes; family Cichlidae; genus Perissodus; species Perissodus microlepis. Next base: position 24,543,972 of record NC_140465.1, on the reverse strand, counting down.
GCAGAAATTCCCAGAAATCAGAAATTATTACTCAGTGGATTTATAATGGGTTTACAATACATGGGTTTACCGGCCAGTAACAACAGCACTATGGTGACTAAAGACCCCATGGTGTTTTTAGAATATATACACAGTTAATTTATGTGCAGTATTAGAATAAAAAAATGAGGGTGTTTTGATTATTCTACTACTGAGATAAAATGGTATAAAATGTTAAAGTAATGATGTCCACCCTCTGTATTTATGTATCAAACCATTCTGTTTCTCTGTCTGTGAGTTGCATTTAAGCCTTTAATCTGTGGCCTGAGGGGCAGAGTGTGTGTTAGAGTATGTGTGCGAACAGGTGAGGCAAATAGACCGTGACAGCAATAATGCTCCGTGTAATGGAAACAACCAGCACATCACAGTGGTGGTTCATTCTGCTCTCAGCTTCAGTTTGCTCTGTGAGTGTTACATTTAAAACTCACCTGTTCAGTCCTACATGGGTGGAGGTCTAATAGGTTCAAGTTGAAAGTGCATCAGTGGGCAGGAGAGCAAGACACGGCTGGATTTCCTCTATAGTTTTGAAGTCCAGTGGATTTAATATTTCTGCCAATCACCATTATTTAATTACTACAATATTGCTTAATAGGCAAATTACTGTTTAGTAGATTGAGCAAGAGACGGTCTTTAGAGAGACAGTAATTCTGATATGGGAGCCAAAATGTGCATGCATAGGGACCAATCGTGGTCATCGACACTGTCAATGATTTTTTTATCATGTGTAAATATAAAATATATAAAAATATTTACATATCTTGATGAGATGATGAGATAGCGCAGCTGTGTGTCACATGAGTGTGTCCTCTTTTGTATTTATTATGTCTTGAGCATGTCATGTCCAGATTTTCTTTTTTGATCTCTTGAATTTCTGGCGTCACCACTTGCACTTACACGTCTGCGATTTCAAACTTTAAACTTGCACTGAGAGCAAACATCAACCTCTATGGGAAATAGATCCAGTCTTAATGTCGAGGACAATCACTGTTAATGAGAGCTACAGTGCAAATAAGGAAAACTAGTAAATGTGGCCAGAACAAGACTCCCAGAAATAGAAGATGAAGCTATGCGGGAAGTCCACAAGAGCACAAGGAGACTACTAAATTTCTGTTACATGTTTTTTGGACATGGGTTACAATACATATGTAAAGATATGTAGATATAAGTGGTTATTTGTGTCAGTGTGTTTATCCCAGCGTTTTGTTTCACTATAAAGAGTTAATAAAAAAAACATATCTATCTGTCAGTTGGCATCTTTGCAATTCAGAAGTGCCCAGAATCCAAACAAGAATTAATTTAAGATCCAAATAATGAACATTTGTATGCAACACAAATATATGTATTGTTTTATGTCAGTCTAACAACAAAACATTAGCAAGCCCAAGGTGTTAACAAAGGGTTCATTGAAAAGCACTTCTACTAACAAAAGGTAACTGCTGCTCACAGCTGCTCAAAGCACTGAAGCAAAGCGCAGTACTGAGGAAAACTCTACAGGCAAACAAACACAGCTACTCACGAGCAGTTTAGAAACACACCTCAAGCTCACCACAGTACTGAAGCTGGCACTCACACTCTGAAACCGGGCAGCTCATCTTCTCAGCTTTTATAGATGTGTAGTTAATTGCTGCGTGGGCTGGTTTCTCAGGAGAAATGGATGGCAGCTGAATCGGTGGGAGTGAAGCTCCGGCACACGGTAGGCCTGCTAAAGCCACAACAGGTCGACACTAATACAAACCATGGAATGCACAGAACATCTTTAATCTCTGCTGGAGACTCACATTATGATCCCGTGTTCTTTTAAACATGCTACTTCCTCAATTAAACATGTCACTACTAGAATTATAACAAAAACATGCTCTTAATGGAAAATAACAACAACAAAAAAACAAGAAACAACTGCAACACTCTTCTCAATTCATCTCCACCCCTCCACCCTGAAGCCATCTAAGCCTTTCCCACCAGCCCCTTCTCCTCTCTCCCTTTGCTCCCTGTCTCCTCCACATGATGTTCATCCCTAAAAGCTCAGAGTTTAATTATTCAGTGTTATGGGAGGTGAAGGAGACAGTTTGATGCCCGCTCTACACGTCTGAATTAAGAATCCACCAAGGTCACAAACACAAAATGACCTGCTTGTGAGTTTCCAAGATGTTGGGTGGTTAACACAGCTCAGTCTACACTGCTTGTTAATAAATTCACTGATCCTGTGTGCTATGCCACTTTAATGGCTGCATAAATCATCAGAAAGTCATGCAAAGTCACTGGTATGAGTAAGTATGTGGTACACGTGTGTGTACGAGGATGTATATATTTGTACAAGCATTTAAGTGAAAACAAATCCGATTTTGCTATATGCTGAATCTTTCCATCCAACCTCCTTTTTACTGCTGTAGAGCTGTAACAATTCGCTTAAAGGACAAACAGAAGATCAAAACCACTCCTTTCCCCATATGGCCGGCAGGGCATTTGTATGGATGTAAAGCTTAGAAGCGACTCGCTAGCTTACCTTTTTCTAAAGACTGCTCGCAAGTGGAAACACGTGCTTCCCCTGACACATTTAAATATCACCAACTGACATGCTGAGAGTTGAAAACTGATGCTTTGAAGCATCACTCGAGATTCCTCTAGTCAAGCTTTCATATCCATGTGACAACATGCACGCGATGCTCATGTTTAACTCATGAGCTCTGATTCCCTTTCTGCTGACCCAGCCTTTCCCTTTAAGGAACAGGGCCTTGTGCGTAACATGTGTGTAACATGGGTTCAGTGCTGGGGTTTGACACACAGATGGATCAGGTAGATGGCTGTGTTGTGATTGGTAACTTTGTTAGTAGCCTTATGTGACTTCAAATCCACCCAACCATCAATCAGGCACAGATGGCAAAGAGCCTCGAGAACACTTTAACTTTGAAAAGTCATAGCTAAAAAAAAAAATTGCTGTGAATCAAATCATTTCAAATACATAGACATCGGCATATCAGCTGCATAATGTTGTGCTCGAAGCAAACAAAAACTTATCTTGAGAAACAGTTGGTGTCACTTTGTCCTACCCTTTCTAATTAAGTACTCACATCAGGCGCTGATAGACATTCACGGATGAACATGCATACGAATGCTGTTCAGGGCTCACTTATAAAAAATTCAGCTTATATACCCATGTGCATAACATGGCATAGTACATTAGAACCAAAGCTCTGTGAAGTTCATCATTTATGAAAGAGGTATCAATATTGCAATATTGCAAATATCAAAATTTGAGCGGTGGAAAATCTTTGGTGACTAAAAACAAACAAAAAAAAAACCCCTGAGAAAACAATGACTTCTAAGACAGAGCAGGTCAGCCAAAATGTGATTAAGTGATGTGAAACAGGCCTGTCAGAGAATATACAAAGACAGAAAAACAAAATTACAGATAAGAAATCATGCATTAGTGTAATGATGAGCTAATGCCTCTCAGTAATCTTGTCTTTGATCCAAATGACAGGGACTGAGCACAAAAACACAGCGCAACTTCAAACAAAGGACACCCCGGAGGATCCAGCGGCAGTGACTTTTCTGGCCTCAGAGCAATAAAAGTACATTTGGTACTCATTATCCATAATGTGCATTACATGTTTTTTTGTGCATGTTGTTTTTTGTGTGTGGTTGTTTCAGACTTCCTTTTAAGCTTGTACACCAGGATCCAGAGGGAGACATTTCTGTCCAGAGGAAATGTCGCTTTGACATTTACAGCATTTATCAATTTCCATAGAAACAAACAAGAGACACTGGGTGTATGAAAACATGCACTGTTAGACATTTTATTGTATTTTTACATTAACTTACTGGCAACACTATTGCTAGTAAGTTACTGTAATTACTGATCTACAGTATCTTTACTGTTGTGATGTTTTACAGTTCAACCACTTTACTGTAAACATATATTACAGTATAACAGCTTTACTGTAAATGTTGTTTGTGGTAATGCAGCTTTACTATGTATTAATAGACCTCTCTGCATTGAATCATATCTGTTATTAACCTCTGTCTCTCTTCCACAGCATGTCTTTTATCCTGTCTTCCTTCTCTCACCCCAACCGGTCGCAGCAGATGGCCGCCCCTCCCTGAGCCTGGTTCTGCCGGAGGTTTCTTCCTGTTAAAAGGGAGTTTTTCCTTCCCACTGTCGCCAAAGTGCTTGCTCATAGGGGGTCATATGATTGTTGGGTTTTTCTCTGTATCTATGAAGCGCCTTGAGGCGACTTTTGTTGTGATTTGGCGCTATATAAATAAAATTGAATTGAATTGAATTGAATTGACTGTAAACGTGGTTTACAGTTAGAAAGACTTACCGTGATTAAGTTTTATAGTATCACTGTGCTGCAAATGTGGTTTATGGTATAACACTGTAATTGTGTACAGTATAATTTGCTTAGACTGTAATTGTGTTTTACAGCATATAAAATAATATTAACATTCATATTCAATATAAGAACATTTACAAAAAACAATATAATTCAATAAAGTAGTCTCAGAATAGTGAATTAAACCAACATTTATTGTTGATAATTTTTTTTTAACAAGAAAAACATTTTTCAACTGAATAAAAACAATGTCAATAACCAAAATAAATAGAAGCGTACATGAAAACTACACAGTCCTTCACCTTTCTGTGTCTGATTTTTTTAAGGAAAACAGTTTTTCATTCCACTAAAAACAGGACAAACCCACCAGCATGAACATTAAATAAACTATTACAATTGTAAAACAAAAATCATTTACAAAATGTAATAATTATCAGTGGGTCCCAGGAAATAGAATGTGACATGGGATTTAGATTTCCATTACCAGGATGGTCGGGTTCAGCGTAGTCTTTATCACCACCTGTCAAAGACACATCATCAATATTCATGTTTGCTCAGGTTATTCACTTGTTCACATCTGTCTGAGATCATTCATACTGTTGTATGGATGTGTGTACAGTATGTATATAATTATCAGCTATGTAAAAGATATTATCATCTCTGTATTCTTACCTAGTTTTTGGTTTGGCGTTTTTAAAATCTAGTGGATATTAAAAGCAACTTCCACCAAAAATTCAAACTAAAAATTGTGGACTTATGGGACAAAAACCAGAGAAAACCAGTTTCAAGCAAAAACCATAAAAAAAAACACAGTACCATTAATGTCTCCAGGGCAGTTTGCCCCCGAGGTACATTTGAGAGGAAAAATGTACTGTCAAATGTAGCTGTTAAATCAGTCACCTGCTCTTTTCAAGTCTATTTATCTGCACTCATCATTATAATTAATGCATCAAATGTCATGGACTTGGAAAGCAGATACGTTTGCCTGTCAAAGAGCCTCTCACTGTGATTTAAACTTATACAACAGAACTGATACAACCCAAGTAACGCGTGCCGACAGAAGCGCTTATAAGGATCTCAGCACAATTCATCTGAATGAACAAATAACCAGACCCTGTACAGCCCGTAATCTTCACGACAGCTAGCACGTCTGTAATTACACAACATCATCCATGAAAATGATTTGAGATAATTACTGCAGCTGTCAGCTCTGCTCACCACTGTTTGAATATTGATCTTTTCCATTTTTTTAATAATCCTCTCTTTCTGTATGCATCTTTCATTGTAAATGTGTTGCAATTCACCACCCAGTTAATTCAATTAACAACTGTTACAGATTATACTTTCTCATTAAAAAGCCCATTGTGTGCAGGACTTAGGGTGTTCGTATTGTCAATACATAATGTCTGAAAAATATGTCTATATGGGCCCTTTATACCAACAGAAAAGCAGATTTTTTTCCACAAAGTCCACCATGTTTCTACAAAGTTTTCTCATTTAGTGTCTCTAATGTTGGTACCATAATACACTGACATTAATGAGATGCGATCATCACTCTAGATTCATAATTTTTCAATGTGCATTGTTGCTGTTGCGAAGGGGTGTCGTTTTTATCTATATAATATTTTCCTGAACATAAACCAAGCTCACTTTAGTTCATAAACATAACAACTAAGCAAAAGTAAAATAAATAAATAAATAACAACCTGGGGAAAGAAGTGAACCCAAACAGGATAGAAAGAGTCTCATAAGAGATATGCACTCACCACCTCACAACTTCCTGATGCAGAATTTTATGTCTAAATCTGAACCATTTTATCTTGCTGGGGAAAATTTCCGTACCCAGTAAATCCAAAGATGGTGATGACAGTAATGATGAGACACAGACACATTTGTCAAAATGTGTTCCACAATGAGAATGTGTTGTATATGCATAATCTGTGCTTTAAGGTTGATGGTCAAATTAGCCTTTGGCAGTTTTGTGTTTACCTTTTGATTCCCTTGTTTTCACTGTCAGACAAAGCACAAACATACCTACTAATAGTTATTAAAATTGTTGTGGCTTAAGTTAAAATATAGTTCTTCACTAACACTAATCTTGCATTTTAAAAATATACATACTTAATGCATTTAAATATGACAAGTTGTCCATATTTGACAGAATAGAAGTGCAGACCTGTTTCACTGGAACCAGAAGTGCAACACCATACAGATGATGCAAAGGACACCGTTAGCCCTTTAACACTTGGCTGGGCACAGTTTTTAGGGTTTTCCATTAGGTGGTAGTACCTGTTACCAGGTACTTTTTTGGTACCTATTTGGCTGTGGTTCCAAGCGTTCTGAGGCAATCCGAAAACGTGACATCAACAGACGGTATGCCACCGACTGGCTAGTCAGAGGCATCACTTGATGAGTCGTGAGAGCGTGTCCTTCATGAAAATCAAAACAGCCATTTTTGAAACCGGGCAACACTGTGGTCCCTGAGTCTGACAAAAAGCCGAGTCTGATTTTTAAACTATTGACCAAGGAAACACTGGCTCTAGACAGCATTTTTTGCTGTCCCATGCCGGAAAGGGAAGTTTGGATGGTTGCTATGGACAGTCTCAACTGCCTCAAAGAAGGAGATATTGTAGCTGAAAAAAACAAACGAACAAAAAACCATTGCCCCTAAACAGAAGACAGAAAACTATAAAATAATGCAAGGATGTCATTTACTTCAGCCATCGGCATACAAATGCTAATCTGGGTTATTTTCATTTTAATTAGCAGATTTTCTCTTTTAAAAGATCTGCACAAAGCAACCTTTTTAATGATGACTGAACAGCTCATCTTCAGTCTCTATGGAGTAGAGCTGCACAGAATGCATGAGTGCACCGTTCACAACAATGTCTGTCAAAACTAGAGAGCAACTAATACATGAAGTGTTGTAAATTCATAAATAATAGGAAAATTGAATTGTGCATCTGAAATAAAGCAAATCTGTCTGAATGTTAAGGGCACGCTACATTTTAATAATGTCTTTAGGTAGAATATAAACATTTCTGAACACCATAATTGTTAAAAAGAATCCATTGTGAAAAGCATCATTAAACTTTTAACTAAATTCTTCTTTTTTTACGCTGTAAAAGCAAAAATGGGCAATTAATGTAAATTTGACTTCCATCTCCTTTCCCAGAAACAATGCCTTTGTTATTTATGTAAAAGTTTGCATGTTTGTGTTTTCCAATGCAAAAAATAATCATTTCAAAATTTTCTTCTATTTTGTTTTTCTATTTTTTCTGTTTACTGCCATTTTTTGTTTCCTGCATTGAAATACAAAAACAGAGGATGACTGTTGAAAGACTGCTGGCAGACCTGTTCCACCTCAGTGATACCTGGGGGATATTTAATGGGTGTTGTTTGGGTTGTTTTTGTTACTTTAAAGGACACACCAGGATTTTGCAATGGGAAACAGAAGGAAATACTGTATATTTCTGTTGTTTGGTTCAAGCAAAATGTATTATTTTACAATTTTAAATAGAGGTCTATGGTTGAAAGGATTGGAAATACATCCAGCCACCAAATTTGATTTGACATTGTAGGTTGATTGTTGTTTTTGTTATATAAATATTCACTTGTAATATGTTTGTGAATCATTAAACTTATCATATAGGCTCTGGAAGGGTTACAAGACACCATCGATCATCACAAACCACACATTGTTATTGCCACAGGCTAAGGATGCAAAAGTTGCCACCATCACCAAGGGAGCAAATTTCGCTGGCTGACTGAACAGGCTGCACCCCCAGGCTGTGTGTGGTTCTGCTGAGCGGGGGTTTTCCTCTCAAAACTGAGAGGTTTGCTGGGTGAAGACCTCGGGCAAAATAGTGCATTGTTTATATGCAGTTTATGCATCAGAAACTATTCAATAAACTGCATTTTTCATAGACAGGGGAGTTAAGATAAGAAACATTGGAAATATCAGAAAGTCGAGTTGATCTTTTTCTCTTCCATCTGTGCTTGGATTCTCAGTCTGGGTCTTTGGCTGGCTTTTCTTATGGTGTGTCACACATGTCTACTGTAGAATGGAATTTTTTTTCATACAGCCAATCAAACTAGAGTCTACTTATTGTCCATACTGCAAACAATGCTGCTGTATTTTCTATCTCTCTGTGCAGGTATGTCCTATGCCCAGACTGGACAGTTTGCTGCTCTGTGAGTTGTACAGTTAAGAAGCATTTGAAGCTGATATTTTCTGTCTCTCTGTGGAGGCCAGGGCCAACTATACACCACAGCCTAAAGGCAGAGTTGGCTTGCTGAGGCCGGGGTGATTGCCGGCTTATTACTTACAGGGTGGTGGGTCTGGGAGGACAACTGCTGTTTCCTGTCGGAGTTATCAGCGTGTGAAGTGTAGCTGATTGTGACATAGCTCGCCCTGGCCTTGCACTGTGTGTTTTATCCCTTTTGCCAGTGGGGCACTGAAAAGTTTTATCCCTCCATTTTTTAAAGAATGGGAAACTTGTGTTTTTATGTTGTTTTTTAACATTGTAGCAGATATTGTTTCCTATTGACCTCAGCAATTTAGCTAATAACATATATTTTTGGAATTTTATTGGTCGTCATCTTTTGCTCACAGCTGAGACTCTTGGTCAGACTGAGAATCTGTGTGTAACAAATGATTTCAGCTTTGTATCATAAGTACAGTAGAAAGTCTCACTGAGCGATACAGCGGCCGGCTATGCAACCAGCTTTCAGCGTGGTCAACAACACAGTGTAATTACAGCTGCTGCCTTCTTTTTATCTAACATCTTAACATATGCACGTCTCACTTTGAGGTTGTTAAACAAATGACCAAACAAAGACGCGCTGTGCACTGAACATCAGTTTGCGAGCTAGATAACTAATTAGCTGCTCACATTAAAAGCACGTAACTCTTATCTACATATACTTGTAATACCACTCTGGCTGCCCAAGACAAATATCTACAGTAAAGGTATTTTCACTTAGTCTCTTATCCCTTGCAGTGTAACACTGGCAGTCTTGTAGCCTGCTTGCTGCAGAATGCAGAAACCAACAGAAAGAAGCTGCTCTGATTATCAGTAAAGTGCTTTTTTCTTCCACACTCTATTATGTTTACTTTCACTGCAAGTTTTTAACCATGTGAACTTTGCTTGTCTGTCTTCTGATTGCTTCTTGCTCTGAAAGTAAGGTGTTGTTGAGTATTCTCATGTGTCTTTGCAGCTCACCTCACTGTCACGCTGAGAGTTCAGTTAAATTCATACAGATCAATAAAAGTATGAAAGCATCCCACTCTTTGTTCATGAACCCACACCAACATCCTTTGACCTAAAAAAATCATTCCTGACGTACGAGTTAAATGAAAAAACACTGCGGCGATGGATTCCTCTGATCTGATGGTAGAGTTCAACAGCAGTACCGCACTCCCAATAGTGAGCTCCCATATTTAATCAGGGGCCTTGATGCGCAAAACTGCTGCTGTGTGCAGTATCCCATCATGTGTTTGATTCATCAAAAACAGGCACACACCTGCAAAAATAAATGTAGTCTTCAGCGGATATATTTACTCAGCGAGAACTGAGAACTCAACAAGGCAGTTTGATTATACAATGAGATCAGAACAATTTCTACTACAGAAACTGAATCTGAGTACTGCTCACTGAACATACTGGCAATATGTGGGTAGGTTTGTTTTTTGCAGTATGCTTTGGGTCATTGTCCATTTGCATGTGTGCAGCATTGTCTGATGAGTCTTGTAGCATTTAGCTGATTCTGAGCAGAGAGCAGAGCCGTGTTCACTTTCATCCAGCTGCTTCATTCAGCAGTCACATCATCAGTAAACACTAGCGACCTGGTTCCATTGGAAGACATAAGTGTCAGAAATTTAGAGAAATTTGTAGACTCCATTGATGCATTTTCTTCAGGACTGTGGGGGGCTGGAGCCTGTCCCAGTTGTTACAGGCAGAGTACATGAAAAACACATCCCCAATCTAACATTCATATAGGCAGACAGTTATTCACAGTTCACAGTCACGTCAAAGGTCAGTTTTTAGAATCATCAATTAACCCCATACAAGTCTTTAGGCTGTGTTAGGAAGGCAGAGTACCCAGGGAGTAGCCACGTAGACACAGGGATGACATGCAAACACAGGATGTGAGGTGATCCTGCTAGCCATCATGCCACCCTTTGTGCTCGTTCTATTAGATGTTTTCTGTCAAAGTCTAACCTGCTCTTCTTGAGTGTAACCAGTGATTTGCGCCTTGCTGTATCGCCTCTGTATTTCCATTCATGGTGGTGTCTCTTGATTGTAGACTGTGACGATGACACGCCTATCTCCCGGAGAGTGTTCTTTACTTGGATACATGTTGTGAAGGGTTTTTCTTCCCCAGAAAGGAATACTGTAATTATCCACTTCAGATGACTTCTGTGGTCTTTCAGGCCTTTTGATGTTGCTGAGCTGACTAGTGTATTTGTTCTTTTTGAGAATATAGCAGATTGTTGATTTAGCCACTCCTGTAGTTTTTGCTACCTGTCTGATGAGTTTATTTTTTATATCCTTCTAATGATGGCCTCTTTCACGTGCACTGACATTTCTTTCTGACCTCTTAGAAATGATGTACTTGATGTTCACAGCTGATTTTTTGAGAAAGCAAGCGATTAGTTTAGTAATTTTCTGCATCCTGAAAACTCCCAAGACTGTCTATTTAAAGCTGTTGGAATCATACATAGGGACAAAAAGCAGCATTACAGAAGATCACACTTGTTTCAGACATGCATCAAACAAATTTTAAATATTAGACAAAGATAACCGGAGTAAATAAAAATTCAATTTTTAAATAATGATTTCTTTTATAAAGGGAATAAAATGCTGTCTATACCTGGGCCTCTGTGAAAAGGTAATAACCCTCTGTTGTTTCAAAACATTTCTGTAGCTGCACCCAGGCCTTGTTACTGCCATACAATTGAATTCAGTTCAATTCAGTTTTATTTATACAGCACCAAATCACAATAACAGTCGCCTCAAGGCACTTTATATTGTAAGGTAGACCCTACAATAAAACAACAGAGATAGCCCCAACAATCATATGTCCCCGTATGAACAAGCACTTTGGTAACAGTGGGAAGGAAAAACTCCCTTTAACAGGAAGAAACCTCCAGCAGAACCAGGCTCAGGGAGGGGGGTGAGGGAAGAAGACAGGGCAAAAGACATGCTGTGGAAGAGATACCTGTTAAATTAAGTGTCATATGTTTTTTATTTTTTTTAACAAACATGCTAAAAAAAATTTCTGGAGCTTTATTTACATTCCAGTTTCCACGATTATGAAGAGCAGACAGGGAGTTGACCTAGATGATACTGTCTAGCATACAGGCAGTGGACTTTTTCATCAGATTATTTAACACAATCCTGGAGAACAAGAGGATGTCTGAGGGATTGAAAAGAAGTGTACTGGTACCAATTTTCAAGTACAAGGCTGATGTGCAGCGCTGTATCAACTACAGAGGGAGAATGCTGATGAGAATGCTGATGAGGGAGAAGCTACAGGAAACAGTAGCTGAAGCAGGTTAAGAAGAGAGTTGGTGATCGGTGAGCAGTTGTATGGCTTCATGCCATAAAGAGCTCTACAGATGTGACTTTTGCCCCTTCTTGTTTGCTGTGGTAATAGACAGGTGGGCAGACAAGGACTACAATGTTTGCTGATGGCATTGTGATCTTTAGTGAGTATGGAACTGGTAGCTGAGAATCTGAAGAGGTGGAGGCATTATGTGGAGGAAAAAGGAATGAAAGTAAGAAGAAGTAAGACAGAACACGTGTGTGAATGAGAACATGAACATGCACGGAGTTGTGGTAGTGACAGTGGACAAATGTATCTCCCTGGAGTCAATCATCCAGGGCAACAGAAAATGCACAAGACAGGCAAACAACACAGTACAAGCAGTGTGGATTAGGTGGAGACAACTGTGAGGGGTGATTGGTGTTCAGGAGGTAGAGCAGGTCATCTACTCATTGGAACATTGGTGGTTTGAGCCCTGGCTGCCCCAGTCTGCATGCCATATGTCCTTGGTCAAGATACTAACCCCAAGTTGCTTTCCAATGCCTCCATCGGAGTATGAATGTGTGTGAATATCAGATAGAAAAACACTTAAGCATAAGAAAGTGATCGTATGAATGGGTGAATGAGGCATGTTGTACAAAGTGCTTTAACCCTTTAAAACCGGTCAGAGCGGGCACGCTCTGTTTTGCGTAACTATTTTTAAATCCCGGTAGCTCTGCAACCACGTAAGCTAGCGCAATAATTTTTTTTGCATATGAAACCGGAGGAGTTGTACTTACATCTTATGCCATCAGCTTGTCCTCAGTCACAGTTTCCTTCCACATATAGCTTTGCAAAAACTGCATAAAAAGCACTTGCAGCAACAAAAACATAATATTCCAGAAACAGGCTTTGCCGATCTGATCAGCTGTTCGTAACACTTCCTAGTCCATCAGCGCGAACTATCGCATGTCCGCCATGACCTGCCCGAAACCGGAAGTGACGTCATTTTCGCGGAAATGAAGTTTTTTACCATCAAGGCCTCATGAGCTTATACTGGTGTTTTTAAAAGTTATCTTTGACTTTATGACTTTCTGTGTCGTTTCTGGGATGCTTAGGACTCATATTGCACTGCTGGAAATAGTTTATTTTGATGCACATGCTGTTTTTTTGCAAATTTGCATCATAATATTTATTTTCGTTTTTCCTGCAGTGTATAGAAATTGGTGTATTTCAAAAATAAAACTATGAAGACACTCAAAATAAATTTCCTGTGGTGGGAAACTATTTTGTGCAACTTTTTTGCATTTACAGTTTTGAGGGATAAGCCTCTTAAATTTCTCTAACTAGAAATATATGTTAAAAAAACAAAAACGATTTTAAATTTTTTTGTAGTTTATTGCACTTTTTTGCAATTTATGTGGTTACTATGCACTTAATGCAGACATATTATTAAAATTTAGGCTGTAATGGTTGTATTGATGTATAGCAACTTGAAATGCTCCCAAAAATGGCACTACAGCATGTAAAAATATAATATAAGCTCTGGCGGACTTGGTTCTATGGTAGGTCTTAAAGGGTTAAGTGCTTCACGAGAGTAGAAAAGCGCTATACAAAAATCAGTCCATTTACCATGGTAAATGGCCTGTATTTGTATAGCGCTTTTACTAGTCCCTAAGGACCCCAAAGCGCTTTACACAACCAGTCATCCACCCATTCACACACTGGTGACGGCAAGCTGCATTGTAGCCACAGCCACCCTGGGGTGCACTGACTGCCAGACACTGGTGCCACCGGGCCCTCTGACCACCACCAGTAGGCAATGGGTGAAGTGTCTTGCCCAAGGACACAACGACCGAGACTGTCCAAGCCGGGGCTCAAACCGGCAGCCTTCCGATTACAAGGCAAACTCCCAACTCTTGAGCCACAATTGAGGCACAATAAAGGAGCCATGATTAAAGGACAGCAGCAAGAGTGAAAGGGAAGAATTACAAGATGGTAGTGAGACCTGCAATAATGACAGGAGGTGGAGCTGGAGGTGGCAGAGCTGAAGATGCAGAGATTTTCACTGTGATCAGAATGAGCAAGTTCAGAAATGATTACATCAGAGGAACAGCTCAGGTGGAGAAGGTTTGTTGACTAGATTAGAGAGACAGGGTTGAGATGGTTCGCACATGTGCAGAGAAGGAATAGTGCATGTATTCGACAAAGGATGTTAAATATCGAGTTGCCGGGCGCCGGTTTAGCTCAATCGGATGAGCAGGTGACCATATGCCGCATGGCTGAAAGCGGGTGGCCCGGGGTCAAGTCCGACCCGTGCCCCTTTGCTGCATGTCTTCCCTTCTGTCTTTCCCTCCACTTTCCTTTCGACCTTTGCTGTATCTATCAAAAAAAAAAAAGCCAGTTAAAAGGCAAAAAATATATATTTTGGTTTGTGGATGTAGTGAAGGAGGACATGCAGAGGGTTGGTGGGACAGAAGAGGGTGCTAGGGATAGGGTGAGGTGGACCCAGATGAACTGCTGTGACGATCCCTAAAGGGCGCAACCGGAAGAAGAAGCAAGATTTACATTCAAGTTTCTGCCAGATAACAACTGCACAGATGTTACTGAAAAAAAATAACCAAAAACAAATATTAATTGAAACAGGAAAAAGAATCTCTGGTGAGCTTTCACGGTATGAGAAATACAGCCTTGCAGGCCAGTCTCCCCCAAAAATGCAAAATGGTACCTGTGCAACAGAAGTAAACTAAAAAAAATACTGAATTGAACTGGAATAGTTTTTCTTTCAAGCAACAATCACCAGCAGAGACAGTGACTTCTGGGGCTGATTAATACTTTATTACCTGCCTGCTGTTAAACAGCAAACATCCATCTGCAGTTAAGCTTACAATGAACTTCACTTCATTTAAACAAGTTAGATGTTTTATGTATCTTAATATTTCAAGCTGGATGTTTGTTGTTTTATTATTTAGATAAGATCTGCTTTCTTCATCTGTGTTTCTGAAAAATGTCTCATGTCTATACTGGAGACACAAGATTCATTCATGTTGTAATAACAACTACTATTACACACAATACAATTTTTTTTTATTTTTCCCCGGTTTATACTTGTTTCAAAATATGTTGGGGGTCATAGTATATTTCTGGTTTTATTGAATGGTTTTGTTTATATTTGGGTTTTTATAGCTTCATGCTTGCAGAGAATTTTCCTGTTTCTGTGTTCACAATTAAAAACAAGTCCCATAAATCTATTATATCTGTATTTAAATCTACTGTTTTTAATCTTTAATTGTATTTTTTGCTCATATTTTCTTATTTGTTTTTACTATGAACTTATTAAGTGAATTCTATTTTTTGTAACTCTGCTTCCACCTTCTGGAATTTGCAGGTGCAACACCTACAATGTGAGAAAATTTGCTCTCTGTAATCATTCCTTCTGTTCATATTGTTGATCATTTTTTTAATCCCTTAAAAATATGCATAAAGGGCAAAGGATGGAGACCCTAAGGTTAAAATGAAGCTTCACTGTTGCCACTTTGATAAATAAAGTGAGTACATGAAAAAAAAGAAAGAAAGAAAGAAAGAAAGAAAGAAAGAAAGAAAGAAAGAAAGAAAGAAAGAAAGAAAGAAAACACATCTTTTCATCATGAATATGACTTCATGTAGGAACAGTTTAGGGGGTACAAAGAAAGCTCTTGTTATAAAAGGACTGTAGCTTTGAAAGATCTTAGTTTAATTAATAACTTATTACTTTATTGACTTATTTATTTATTTGATTTAAAAAGTAAAAGCCTTAAATTTCACCATCCTTTCAGTCGTTCACAGTGCCATAGGTCAGCCTACAGGGAAAAAAAAAAGTTTAAAATAGCAGCAGATAGAAGTGTGACATCAGCCTTTGCTATTTAGGTCAAACTGTCTGAAAAGTCCTGGAGCAGCCACTAGGTGGGGCTATTTTCACATTTTCTTCAAAAAAAAAAAACCAACTTTACATTTCATTCATTGCTAGAAATCTGGTCAGAAAGCAGCTGTAAGGGTAAAATCTGTAAATACTAGTTTTATGTTATTAATGACGGAATGTTACAAATAAACGTTACTTAACAACCCCCCCCCCCAAAAAAAAAAAATGTTGTGTAAATTAGTTGTGTAAGATTTATGTCAAGTTAGCTAGCATCTTATACATCCGGTGTACTTTTGTATCTACCTTCATAATAAGAGACAGTATGAAGAAAATAAATACGCAATACGCTACTTATTGCCACTGCAATAGACCCATATTCTCCACTTGCAGAGGTATTTATTTTAAAATAAATAAATAAGCATAAAGTTGTATTACTTCTTTCTTATATCTTAAATTGTGAAAATATGTACATTTATATTATATAATGTATTATATAGTACTAGGATGGTGTAGTGGTTAGCACCATTACTTCACTGGAAAAAGGTCCTAGGTTTGAATTTGCTGTCCAGATGGGATGTTCTATGTGTCTAACTGTTGATTCTAAACTGTCTGTAGGTGTGAGTGGTTGTCTGGGTATTTAAACTCTTCTACCTCTGTTCCTTGCAGCTTCATTATTACATCTCTCTCTCGCTCATTTACACACATGTATTCTGTCTTGCTTTTACTGACCTCTGAAATATTGTATGCCACAGTTTATGGCAAACTAGCTGTTCAAAGTGTCAGAAATTGGTTACTTAAACCAAAAATAAATAAATAAATAAACCAACTGCATACAAATAATGCAAAACTCAAAATAAATCTAGAGTAATTTGAACGTACTCAGTATTCAGTAATTCCCTTGTTTTTTCATACATTGTAGATATGGAGGGCAGGGTCTCAGCGATTTTATTTTGACAGCTGAGGCCGAAGGAGCCTTATAAAAGCGCTTCACACTGGCCGTCTTTATTTTGAAGTTTCAGACCGGAACAAGCTGTTTATCTGCCTCAACTTCTTCCAGAGCAGAGCGAGAACCGCAAAGAAGATGGCGGCGCTACGAGCGGTGGTGCTATCGGGGAACGGGAGGGCTCTCCTCAGCACCCCGAAAACTCTCAGGGCCTCCAAGGTAGTGTAGTAGTATTTATCACACGTGAACGTGTTTAGGACACGATTTAATAGAAAACCGGTGCTGTGAGGTGTCTTGGCTAAGGTTAGCTTGGTGCGGACAGCGGGGTGAGACAAGGTCACTCGTGTTCCCACACTTTTTAGGATTTGACCAACAACTGTAGCTTTAATTTCTTAAATGTTTTATCACTCATAACCTCTTGATAGTGATGCGGCATCAGTATCTCCAAAATTAAATGCCACATACAGTTTAAAGCAGGTTCTCCTCAATGTGTTTAGGAAGCTAGCCGGTGAGCTAAACCATGATGTCGTGTCCAGCACCCGGCAAACGTGCAACGTGGTTAAAATATACGTTGGCCAGCGATGCATGAAGATTAATGTGAATTGTTTGGCCACTGTATTTGTGCATATTTAAACTCAGCTGGTGTGGGTCGCGATTGTTGACTTCTGTCAGTAACGACACCCGCTGAAGTCGCTGAGCTAAACAGCTTGCTAAAGAGTTAGCATCTCAAGGACTGAAAGGACTTCCGGTGAATAAAAACCGTCCTCAATTTCAATCGCCAAACTAAATATCTGTGCCCTGTCTACAATTCACTGATGCGCGTTTCAGACGATGGATATAACCGAAAATACCTAAGAAGCTAAACATAATTGTCATTTGGCCCCAACTGAGCTTGTGACCTGGTTCAGGGACAAGGAGACGTTTTTCAGCTTTAGTTTCTTTGAGATCATTTTGTTTTGATTATTGGGGATATAATCTTCAGACTGCGAAGATATGATTCCCAAACTCTATTTGCTTATTTACTAATGCTTAATCAGAGGGAGTATCCCAGTAGAGATGGAGAAGGGCATAGCGAGAAATGGCTAAATTGGAGCATTCCTGTTAGTAAATGACATGCATGCCAATCATTAGGCTATTAACTACTATATTGATTTTCTTCCTTAACTGAAATAAAGTACCCTAAATTAATGTTGCCATGCATTATTTTACATCAGAGGTGGAGGTTGGTGTGTTATGTTTGTTTTGCTGATGTGAGGATGCTGTTATCGCATGCTGCCATTAACACCTGGTTATAAAATCAGCTGTGAAGGGCAGTTTCATAAGGACAACCAGACTGGATTATAAAAAAGGGCCACTCAATTAACTAAACCTTGCACACAAACTTCTCTACCTGCAGCAGGTTTTGCTCAGCCTTGGCCTTCAGCTCATAGCAATTCTTCAGAGTAGAACAAGAATTATTCTTGTAGTCCACAGAGAGAGCTGTGTGATGTTGAAGGATACCAGCCAAAAGGTCAACACAAAGCAGGAAGACCTTAGCCTCACTGGGAAACTGTAAACTTGAAAAATAATTATGTACTCAGACCAAAAAATAAATTGTCAAATGTACTTGGATATCCAGTAGCCCGGTAGACTTGGGCGCCATGCCCAAGCAAAGTACATTTCAGCTCTAATATAATTTAAAGTAACTGAATCTAATGGATAGTCGTCTGTAGATTACCCTTATTGGATGAGTTTGTTAAAGTAACTTTTTGTGCTTATTTCCATTCACAGGCCAGCATGTCCTTCGCCAGCCTGCCAAGGGGGAAGAAGGTTGCCCTGACAACGCTGGGTGTGGTCACAGCCGGTGGAGCCGGGCTTGCACTGATATTGCACCAGTCGGTTAAAGCATCAGAGTTGGAGCTTCATCCCCCTCAGTACCCCTGGAGTCACGCTGGACCTCTGTCCTCTCTGGACCATGCTAGGTGAGTTGAATGTATACAGACTGTTCAAGTGTTTGTAAACATCCTTCGAGTGATGAAAGGTACTGAATGTAAAACTGCCTCTAAAAAAATTAGCTGGCTTTGAAGACTTGAGTTTGCAGAGAATTTCACTTTATTCACATTTGTTTTCTTTATACAGACTGAATTTTTCATTGAAAGTCTGTTTTGGCAGTTTCAGACAGCTCTTATAAAATAACTCGTTATGTTTCATATCTTTCTCTCTGCCTCCCACAGTATTCGCCGTGGTTACCAGGTGTATAAGCAGGTGTGCTCAGCTTGCCACAGTATGGAATACCTGGCTTTCAGAAACCTCGTGGGAGTGTCGCACACAGAGGACGAGGTGAAGACCATCGCTGAAGAGGTGAGTCTATATGTGGGGAGATGTGATCCTGTGAATAGTCTTGATTCTGCCAATATTCTAGTTTAATCACATAATGGTATTTTAGTCAGACCGAATCCTTTTTTTTTTTAATTGTCTCATTGTTTTTATCTTTAGAAGTAAGTTCTGCCCGTGGGTGGTGACCTATCTCTTCTCATGATTTGTGTTTAGGTTGAGGTAGTTGATGGTCCTGATGAGAGTGGCGAGATGTTCACCCGGCCAGGAAAGCTGTCAGACTATTTCCCAAAGCCCTACCCCAACCCCGAGGCAGCCAGGGTCGCCAACAATGGCGCCCTGCCTCCAGACCTTAGCTACATTGTGAACGCCAGGTAAGTCCTGAAAACCTGTGTTTACTCTGAAAGGTGCAAAATCTGCAGTATCCTTAGCATTAACTCGTTTCACCCTTCTGCTCCCTGCAGACACGGAGGAGAAGACTATGTGTTCAGCCTGCTGACGGGTTACTGCGACCCTCCTGCAGGAGTGACAGTGAGAGAGGGACTTTACTACAACCCCTACTTCCCTGGGCAGGCTATTGGCATGGCCCCACCGATCTACAATGAAATTCTGGAGTATGATGATGGTAAGAAGTGCAGGTGCATGTTTGGATAATCTTCTCTCCAGCTACAGAAATGGGAGCACTATTTTCTGTTTTGTTTTTTTTCCCTCTTTAGAAAGAGTTTCAGTTTGTTAGAGTGAACCAAAAAACGAAGACATGCAAAACATGCCTTTCCTGTTACCTTTTAATATACATACACTGGTGTTTTTGGGTCTCACTGCAGGCGCCTAATGAGCTTCCTGGTAGGGGCATAGGAGACTGCAACGGCCATGCTGTCTGGCTAGCTATGACTCAAGTTTGAAACTAAGAGTGCAGGGTGGATTGCTCAGTAGTGATCATATTGTCTCAGGCGAATTTAAAAAATAAAATCGTCATAAAATATAATGGTGCATGGAAATGAATGTGGGAATTCGCCAAATAGACAGTAATAAGCATTTAATTAGCTTTTTTTTGTCTGAAGTCTTCTGAAATTCATGGATTTCAAAAACACGTGCAGCTCTTTGCTCAATGTATCCTTTTCTGGCAGAAAATATTGCCCACTCGTTCCGCAGGTTTACTTTTTAAAACACTGGCGTTTATAGATCAAAATCTGTTCACCATTCTGAGAGGGTGTGACAGAAAGACGCCTCTTTGTGACTTGTGGCATTCAGAGTGAGGCCTGAGTGAATCCATTTGCTGTGTTGAGTAGCATATTTTAAGTGTTTCTAGTGCGCTAAATTGGTTAAATCAACTCTTTTGCTGCACATAAATGGTTTCAATAACTTTATTGCAATGTAATTTGTTATTACATTGATAAATAAAGCATGACAGTTTGGGGGGGGGGGCGAACAAAAAAAGTGTTGCTGATGGTTTCTGTTCTCTTGGTTTCTTATAGGAACCCCTGCCACCATGAGTCAGGTTGCTAAGGATGTGTGTACTTTCTTAAGGTGGGCTGCTGAGCCCGAGCATGACCAACGCAAACGCATGGGACTGAAGGTACACCTCTCACCAACTGGAGTGCTTATTTTTTGTCTTTGCCAGCACTTAAAATGACACCCATTCTTAATTGAGTGATACTACAAATTTAGATATGTTTAATTAAATCAACACATGCAACTCTGTAAGATATTTTACAGGAAACATGTCGTGGGTTTAAAATGCAATAAAAGTTTTTATTTGATGCACTAAACCGTACGACTTCTTATGTGACCTTCCTGTCGTCTCAAGAATATTTAAAACATAGAAAACATGTCTAAGCATGGATCTTGGCATTGGTTAATGTTTGTGTTCTCTTTCTCCTATCAGCTGCTGATGGGCTCAGCTATCATTGTGCCTCTGCTCTACTACATGAAGAGACACAGGTGGTCTGTGCTGAAGAGCAGGAAGATCGCCTACAGGCCTCCTAAGTAAATGGAGCAAAACGCCTCTCACACACCCCAACCTGGGCCGAAAACGGAGAGGGCTGCGTTCAATGACCCCACAATCCTCACCGTGTGATGATCTTAGCCACATAATTACTGACAAACACAAACACAAACATGCCTTTCTGAGAGGGGGAACAGAACTTGGAGTGGATGTACTATGTTTATTCTTACAGATTTTTTTTTTTTTTTTTTTTTTTTTTTTTTACTAAGCTGGCATGGTAGAACAAATATTTGAAATTTTTTTTGTTTGTTTTTTTTAAGTATCCTGCATATTGTGGTTCGTGTTTATTTCAGATTTGTGGTGTTCTTGAACGCTCCTGCTGCAAAGTTTGTTTGATCGGCAACGAGTTAACTACTGGTAGCAGTTCCTGTTTTGACATCTCGTATCAGTCTCTTTGTCACAATTGACTGCTAAGTTGATTGACTGTCCATCTTTGTAAGATACTCAATAGCAATGCAAGTGGTGAGAAGTGAAACATCAGGGTGTGTGAGAAGTCATTCTTCCACCGTCTTCTCCACAAAGCATGCTCTAGACTTCAGTTTTATTGTACAAAATAAATTATCTTAAAGGAACCTTTCTGTGGGCATGTGTTTTATTTCAGACAGCAGCAAAATTCACACATTTAAATGCTGCCTGTGAAGTTCTGCTTCTAAACTTTGTCACATATTCATTAAACAATCTCCCGACTTCTGACCTCCAGAGAGAAACGTCACTGCTTCTTTGGTCTGATTCAACTCTGTATTTCATTAAACTACAGAAAAATAAAATCAGTCACATAAACAGTTTACATTTTTCTTTCTACATGGATGACACTGCCGCGAATCTTCAGCAGCACCTTCAGATTTTTTTGTTGTTTGAAATAAATTTTGAAACAAACAATATTGTATTGATGTCAAGTAACATTTAAGACTTAAACTTTTTTTTCCAAGCACTTCAACACATCTCCTGAAGTTTTGTTTTCAGACACATTAGCCATATTAAAGGAAAATAGATTTTTCAAATAATGTGCAAAGTATGTAGAAATAAGACATGATTAGAAAGGAACTTAAAAGGAAAAATTACAATATATTTTTTAAATAAATATATTCTATTGCACTTGATTAATTTATTTTTAAGTGAAATTTTTAGATATTTAAATACGTCTTCCAATACTTTGAATGGCATCATTTGCACTTACATTCAATTTGGCACATTATACTATGATTAAATCCATACATTCAGGTACGTGTTTCCCACAGCTACGCGGTGATGCTGGTGTAGAACCTGTAATTTAATGTATTTGAATGACAGCTGGAATGGCTACAAGAGGTTTTCAGTCAACACTAATTGTAAATCCTAATGAATGAATCCTTAGCGCGATACTCCCAAGTTCCTCCCTCAATGGAATCCACACTTCCAGACAAACAGATCCAGCAGACTCTGATAAACTTCACTGAGGCCCTTTACTTCATACCAAGATATTTCCAAACGTCATGACGGTGATACGTTTCATATTAAACCCTTACAAAAATCTTAAAAATGCAATAAGTGCCTTTTTTCCCCTTTCTCAGTGCATATCCAAATTAAACCTTATATAGAAATGGCATCCAATAATAAGCACACATAGAATGCATAAATTAATTATACTAAATAATTATCCCACCTTTAAGTGCCAAAAAATATATAATTTGCATATGAATCTTAAATATTTCTTAAACTAATGAGTTATGAAATCTGACCAATTTAAAAATGCTAACCCTTTATATTGATCACATCAAACATTGAATATGAAACTAACAGAAATACTTTAATTACTTTTAAAAAAAAATGGATTTAGACTCCTACACTAATACTGTCTGACCAGGGCTTTAGCGCAATTTTCCTGTGTATTATCTTCAGTGGATACACATTTACAGTGTTAAAATATGGAAACAGCTTCTGTGTGAAGGTGTGTATGTGTGTGTTCGTATCTAGGTCAAAGAACGACAGTATTCCCCTGTACCAGTCCAGGTGAACTCTGACCTTTCTGGGATTTGTTTTCAGTGTAAGAGCCAACGAGGGATCCGATAAGCACCGTGCTATGTAATTACCATTAAAGCATCCTATTTTCCATAAACAGGACGGGCGCTTTCCCTTCTCTGAACGGACTCTGCAGCAACACCCACAAACCAGTCCTCGCTTTCTCCAACCTCAACGTCCCAGCTGTGAGTCCCTGAGTTAAAGCCCTCAGAGGCCAGAACAATGTGACAGTAATCAAACCTCTCGGGGTTGTCAGGGAGCTTCTGTTCACTTTCACGTCTCACACTGGTCAGATCTTCAGACAGAACGAGTTCGGGATTTGCTGCGTTGGGATCCAGAATCACACGTGAGTAGAAAAACAGTTTCTTCATGTTGTTACAGATGTTGAAGGCCAGGTTGCCCAGGTGTTTGGCCACATCTATCAGAGCTCCTGGAACCAGCCGTGGGTCATCCAGCAGGGGGCGCCGTTGAGCTCTTATTGTTGCAATCTTGTAGTTCTGCAGGAATGATACGTCTCCAGCTCTCAGCTCATTCTCTGTGGCACTGATTGTGTCTGAAAGACTGTCTATCTCTCTGCTCAGAGCCTTAATCTTCTCTGTAATCTCCTGACTCTTCTGCTGCTCTTCCTTCTTCAGAAGAGCAATTCTGTTTTCCTCTTCTTGTAGAAACTGGCACAGCCTCTGAAACTGCTCCTTGATCTACCTCTCTGTGTTTTGGGCCTGGACCTTGATATGCTCTGCCGTTTTCTTATAGTTTTCTTTAACTTGTTGAAAAAGCTTCAGTTTCTCTTTTAAGGGTTTCAGGGATTTCTGGAGGTGAGCTCTGTTAACTGATGCAACTTCATTAATTGGTTTGAATTTGTGTCTGGAGTGCTCATCTGAATGCAGACAGACGACACATACTGGCCGCTGATGGTCCACACAGAAGAGATTGAGATTCTCACCGTGGAGACTGCAGAGGGTCTCAGACACTGCAGAAGTTCTCCTCTGTCCCCTCTGTAACACTGAATCACACAGTTTTTTCAATACTAAGTTGCAAGTTGGGTCACTCCTCGATGATGTTCTTTTACAAAATGGACACTCCTGTATCCGTTTCTCTGTCCACCAATTCCTCAGGCAGGCTTTGCAGAAGCTGTGGCTGCATGAGAGGACAACAGGATCTCTAAATATATCACGGCAGACAGGACAGGAGAGATCATCATTTGATCTGAAAGACATTTCTCTCTGGGTGAATCTGAAAGCAGAGAAAGAATGTAGTCAGTCACAACTTTATCCTCACTGATATTTACTTTACCTTTGGATCATGCCTTCAGTAAAACTTACAGCAAACTTCAGCATACGGTGTTGTAGCAGGTTGAAGTGCCAGAATTATGGAACCTCCTCCTGCTCTCTCACAGTAGATGCTGCTGATGTGATCTGCCTGAGCTAAATAAAGTTTCGAGTCACTTGAGTGTGTGTGCTGGGCGGGAGGGGATGGGGGTGGAAAGCAAGATGCGGAAAAATGACAAACTGTTACTGGAATATCTCAAGTGTGTTACATAAGGGGCGGAGCTTTAACTCTGTAAAGGCTGAACCATGAAAAAATTGCCACAAAATTCAGTTCAAATTATTTGAGAACCAAACTTTTTATTAAGCCTTCTGTTATTTTTTAAATAAACTAAATATCAATATTAAATATAATTTTTGCTATATCTGGCATTTCTGTATAATGTATTCCTCACTGGAAAAAAACTGCATGTGTGTGATTGTAAACAGTAGTTTTTCACATTGATGATGCAGAGTGAATGAATAATAATACAACACATTTAGCATCACAGGGTTAGTAACTGTCATATATTCAGAGCTAAAATAAGGAATTAATATTAACAAAGTATGCTTTCTCTTCCACACATGACAAAAATAGACTTCCACCCTGTTATTAACGATAAGATAAGATAAGATAAGATAAGATAAGATAAGATAAGATAAGATAAGATAAGATAAGATAAGATAAGATAAGATAAGATAAGGTAACCAGTTTACTGCTATGTATTTTTTTTTATTTTGATTATTTTCATTGTATTTTAAGGTTGTCTCAGTCATTTGTTTCAGCAAACAGGAGTAAAATTCCAAAGCCAATTTAAATGAATTCCAAAGTCTTTATTTAAGAGAGGAATCTTTTCACTTATTGTAACTCACCCTTCTTCCTGCTCGGCATGAACTATTTGTCACTCCCTAATTTTCTAGTGAACATGTTGGAATGTGCAAGGGATTTTTGGTATGCTGCTCTGCAGAAGGAACTAGCAGAGATAAAGTGAGAAAGGCTGGCCTGTGTAGAGTGTAAAGATATTTTAATGCGAAACAAAATTATGTGTAGCATTTGGGTTTGACATCATGGTGTTTTAAAGGCACCAAAATCAGTTTGTTTTGGTCAAATTTAGTTGAAAAATATGTAATTTTGTAACAAAAATGACTGACAAAGAAAACACTTATTATGTTAAATTTTAAACACAGCACAGCAACAATAGCATTTACAGATGCACAAAAAAAAATTAGAGTACACACTGTGTCAGTCATGTCCTCAAATTGTTGGTATGTGTCCTCACACACAATGTTAGGATTTTAGCATGTATACTGTATTCATACCTTTGAAAGTGGCAGATTTACAACACACATAGCCTGTCATCCTCCTGAATCACAAGCTATGTGTGTCCTTATTTTCCTTATTATGTTGAGACAGAAATATCCTTACTCGTTCTTTTTTTTTAGTGCTTTAAAGATAACATGCTGAAATTGTTGTTTAAAAATTGTGGTGCTTATATGTTGGCTGTGTTTGTTTCCAGAGTTTGATGGTTGTGGAGTTTGATTTTGGCCCTTGTGTGTCTGTCTTCGACCTCATGCTGGTGTTTGAGGAAGTGTTGATGCTTTAAATCAGACAGATCATTATTATTCCCTTCTTTTAAAGCTCCCTGTGTCTGTTGTGTGTTGCTGAATCTCCACATCTTGTAGAGACGGGGTCTTAAATGCCATTTGGGAGTTGGCAGTGTTTGTACCTTTCCATTTTAAACAATGCTGGAAATGTTTCTGAAAACCATTTACAGAGAAAACAAGAAGCTGTTACTGCTGTTTTTACATTTCTGTTTCTCATTATTTTTAAATTTGGACAAAGCCAAGGAAGGTGTTCTTCTTTTGTCCCCGGCCTTGTGACAAGTAATGTTGAAATATTGCTTCAACTCTACCGCCACAGTCACACTGAGGTTTAGTTTAAGTGGCTTTTCTCTCTGCATGTAGTCACATCCGTCCCACCTTTCATTCATGGATAAATAAACAAGTGTGCTGTTGATTTAAAGCTGCCCTAGGCCTTCATTAGGAGCTAATCTGTTTCTGAAAAGGGTTTCCTGCCTGCTGATTCAGACTGCATTCATACACTACGAGCTTCATCTGCATCACAACACAAACAGATTAGGCTAATAGCATTAGTGGATCTCACTGGATCATTATTATCATTATCATTATTATTAGTTTAACTTCTGCCTCAGTCTTGTAACAGAAGGATGTAGGTTTTTTTTTACTGTGAAAACTAAACTGATTTTCTACTTTGGTAATTTAGAAGAAAAGGAGTCAGTGTTGCTTTGTATTTGTTTCATGGTGGCAGTTTTCAAAAAAAGACTTCCCAACCTAATCTCACACATACACTCATACAGTTTATCATCTGGGAGAGAAACTTACACATTTGCACAAATGCTGTCAGATGAGCTGTTTTTGTTTCCTGTGAATTTTGCAAATACTTTTGTCATCTTGTATTTGACTGTGGAGTTAAATATTTATGCTGTCTTTAGGTCACACAGACACAATTAGCTGAGATTAGCTCCTATGTGGAACCTCAGGGAATCTTATTCACATGGAAAAAAAGACTTCTTAGTTCTAATTGGTGACCACTGTAAACCCCCCATTCCCATTTAAACCAGCAGTCATCAGTTTGTTGTCCTGCTGCTTCATGCACCTCAGACTAAAACAGGCACTGGCCTCTTCAGTTTATTTTAGACTACAGAGCTAAAGGACCACAGTGTGATCAACTACTGCTTGATTTTTGGATTTGTTCTTTCTTTACAACGACATAAGATTGTTGTTTGCAGGCCGGGGGCCCTCGGCTTTTAGGGTTGTTTATAAGTCAGAGTAATCATTATGGCGTCTGTGACAGTTGAAAGCAGGCTGGCATTTTCCATTGATCGGATTCTGGGTTTGGAAAGACCCGGAAACTGCCTGAAACTCCACCGACCCTGGGCAGGTAAGGAACAAAAGGTCTGAGTTAATAATGGGTAGTCTGTTTGTTACTGATGAAGTGCTAACCTCTGGTCTGTAATATGACATGATTTCCAAAGCATTTAAAAACAAAAAAATCTAAACTAAACCAGTTATCATATGTAATATTAAAGTTTAGGTTTAAAGGTTCATTTTTGTCTGTTTTTTTGTAGAAAAAATTACAATTAGATTAAACTGAATCACAACATTGATTCATGTTGGTGTCATTATAAAACTGCTCAGTCTGTAATTTTTGTAACATAACATCCTCCAGTTGATACAAAACTTTGAGTGTTTCAGTCTGACACTTTCAGTATTTTTTTAAAACCTGATTGGGGGCGATTCCTTACGTCCGATTGCTGTACAGGAAACAAACTGAGTTTATCTATGTTTAAATCCATTGCTTTTGAAGAACATGCATTTTTCTTCTCTTTCATGTCTTTCTTTGTTCTCCTGCTTGTTCCTTTCTTGTTGTCCCTCATACCAGGTTTCATTTTTATTTTACAGTTGAGCAGTGGCAACAAACTGGAAGTAACCCAGTAAACTAAGCTTTCTCTGGCTCATTACACAAAACTCAAAATCAAGCCAAAGTAAAGCATAATTTATTATGTTACATTTATCTACATAATTTTTCTTAAATTATATATTTCATATTTTGCATTTGTAAGATTCATCAGTGTGACAATTAACTCTTACTTCCAGTGTTACTTTTAGAATTTGGCTTAATGCTGCTTAAATGTTGCATTTGATTATAATTGTCGCATAAATGTGAAATGCTCTTTTATTTTTTTCCATTAAACCAGAAAATAATGTGGAGAGCGAGAACAGAGAACAACAGCAGCAGCTAAACTCCCAGCCGACATCAAACTGGTATATTGGACGCAGACCACGCACTGCCTTTACCACCAGCCAGGTAATCAGTTTATCAGCCAGTTCTTCAATAATTCTGTTCAATTATGATACAGTGATCACGACATCCATCTATTATAGGAGGAAATACAGGTTTTTTCCTGGGTTAATATCATTGTGTGCATCCTCCCAGGTGAATATACTGGAGACAGTGTTTCAGGTGAATTGTTATCCTGGTATTCAGCTGAGGGAACAGCTGGCAGAGAGACTCGACTTGGATGAGGACAGAATACAGGTAGCTTCATACAGAATACTGAAAAACTAAATGTATTACCGCTTCACGTTTGTCATTCCCTGCCCTTGCTCCTACTACATTTAATTTCAGGACCCAGTGATTGTGCTTTTCCCCTGAAGCTCCTTAGATTTCATCCATCAAACTGTTTGCAGGTCTTATAGGTCAGCTGTGAGGTTTAAACACTACATGTTAGAAAACAGATCTGGATGTGTGTGCTTAAGTTTCACATAGTCCTGTGCCATCTGCCATGTTAGAGTTGGAGTTGATAAATAATGTGATTCAACTGAGCTCAGTTTTATTTATATAGCACCAGATCACAACAACAGTTGCCTCAACGAGCGTTATATTGTAAGGTAAAGACCCTACAATACTACAAAGAAAACAGAAAACCCCAACAATCATATGAGCCCCTATGAGAAAGTGCTTTGGCAACAGTGGGAAGGAAAAATTCCCTTTAAACAGGAAGAAACCTCCAGCAGAACCAGGCTCAGGGAGGAGCAGCAACTAAACCAACTGAACTGAATCTTTACCCAGACTATCAGAACTATGAAAATGAGAAATAACATGTCTGCACTGTTGAAAAGTGTTTTAATAAACAGTACCAAGCAGAACAAGCAGTTTCTGTGTCATGTAGTTGCTTTTTTAAGGCTGGGGCTTTGTGTTTAGGGTATCAGTATTTAGCAGACTTAGTGCATATAATAATGTGTATATATAAGAAACTTAGAATAACCCAGTCTCTCTCTCTCTCTCTCTCTCTCTCTCAGATCTGGTTTCAAAATCGACGCGCCAAACTGAGACGTTCCCTCAGAGAAACCCGACTGCAGCTGGTTCAGACAGCTGTGGCTGACCTCGGGGTCGGACATGAGGTCATTGGTCATCTGAAGGTCAGGTTGGGCAGGCGAGGTGACAGAGAGCTCCTCTCTCAGGTTGAGGCAGAAAAAGAAGGCTGACTAAGGACTTTTTCTCTTCCTGCTCCTATGCAGGATTTATTGTTCTACTGCTCCACACATCATCAGTTTCTTTCAGGTTCTGTCTTTTGTCTTTCTTCTGTTCAAAAACATGACAGTGAAAAAAAAATGGAGACAATTTAATGTCAGAGTTGTTTCGCACTGTTTTATCTCAGTTAGTGGTACAAATACAGGTAATTGTTTTTTGGCACTGAAAATAAATTCCTCAAGTTGAGCATACTGATAAAATATAATGTTTGACATTCTGGAGATTTGGAAGTAAAAATGTTTAGTGAGATCTGCTGTAGATCGGTCTGTGTAATGCTGTCTCTGTATAATCTTATTGTGTCTCACTGTGTAAATAGGTCTTTATTTTATTAGCAATGCACATTTTGATTAAAAACTATTAGGCTATTGAATCTTGTGTTTGTTTGTTTTTTGCACCGTGTATCTTTACTTTAGCATATTTGCAGTAATGGGCCAGCATTTATATTTTGTGCTTTAAGTCTTAGTGAGAGCTCAAAATACTCCTTACTAAAAGCTACTTTGACTATGCATCGCTTTGAACATTTTTATCTAGATGAGAATCACCAGTTAGCCTAACATGTCATAGCATCCAGAGAAAACCCATGCATCTGCGACCCCCAGGGAGAACATGCAAACTGTTCTAACCTTGATCCTTCTTGCTATGAGGCAACAGTGCTCACCACTGCACCTCTTCCACAAATCCTCAAATGTTGAGTAATTATGTCCACACTCAAGCATGAAATTTTTGTAGTGCTTCCATCTCAGATTTTGACTTTTGCAACACCTACTATTAATATGTCTCTTTCCCATCCCTACTGTGTCTCACAGGAACAGTTAACTATGCGACTTGGGCAGGTTTGCCACCTTATTAGTGGTGAAAGACTGCGTAACAGTGAAGCTAGGCCTCTCTCATTCAGCCAAAATAGCTCTCACCCAGTACCTCTGGAGTGTTGTATCTGATGTTGCGATGTGGGCACTGATCTTTTGGGTTCTCTGGGTTGTAGGATGTATGGATTGAGCTTGTTCCACCTCAAAAGATGCACCACTGGATTTGGTTCTGGGGAGTCTGGAGATACGATCAATAATTTAGGCTCTTTCTCAGTTTTTTTCAACCCATTCAGGGACAAGCATTTAAGAGCATACAACCTGGACATGTCACCATCCACCAGTCCAACACTGGACTAACAAAGTGAGACAGCATTTTTACGCCTTAAGCCAAATTAGAGCCACTGAGTAACTTGAAACCACAGTGCTGTGCCTGAACCCAGACATGAACTGCAAAAACATACAAGCTCCTTCTGGTGCCTGACATTTGATACATCAGCTGAAACAAGTATGAATAAGTATCAACATATGTGGGAAATATCCAAAAAGTATCAAAGCATAAAAAATTACAAATAACTGGCCACAGTCAAATAAATAATGAATTTCTTGATATCTTCTGTATTAATGAATCGTTAGTATTTCTTTCTTATTTATTTATTTATCAATGGTGTTAATTATAATGCAGTTGTTGATTGTCAATAGCCTTAAATGTAACTACTGATAATCACCACAAAGGTGATTACTGTTGTAAAATGTATGCAACTGTATGTAAACCAGCGTGTCCACACGTAGACCTTTGAATAAAGAAAACAAGGAACGCAAGGCGAAAGAAAAAAAAATACGCGGCCGACGCTGATTGGCTCAAGCTTGCCCCTCGCGTGTCCCGGAAGTGAAAGTTGAGGGCTGGTGTGTGTGTCTGAAGGAATCTGTCGGTAACATTTTTTGTAGCGGGTGATTGGAGGTTTAGAAAATGGACACGTTAAATAAACTGAAGCAGTTTGACGCTTATCCTAAAACTCTGGAGGATTTCCGAGTGAAGACGTGGGGAGGGGCGACTGGTGAGAGGCTTTAATTTGTCACAGAGCAGCAGCCATTCATACATACAACCTGTTAGCTGCAGCGGCTAACAACAAAGCTATTTGCTTCATTTCTCCTATCAGTGCTCAAATACAGTACACATGAATAAAGTTACAGTCTTAGCATGCCTGTGGCAACTTAAGGGAAGCCTGAAATCAAGCAGAATAGATGTCTGTAATATTTACATTTCCGATAACAGAGTAGCGATGCAGCTAGCTCAGGAACAGTTGAGCATAAAGTGTGGGTGCAAATGCAGAGAAACCGGTTTAAAATCACACATTTTGAGGAGTTTGTGTCACAGGCTTTTTGTGAAGGACTTGTTGGGGATTTTTCATGATTTTACAAGACTGATGACTAGTTTGTAATCATTCTCCTGTGGTTTTTATAGAGTAAAACTTTATTAATTCGAGAGAGGGAATTCAAGAGGTAAAAACAGACGTGAAAAGGCTTGAACTAAATTAATTATACTATGATGACAATAACATAAGAGATGGGACAAGCATCATTAGAAAGGTTATATACAACATATCTATTACAGCGCCGTATGCAGACATTTGCTTAGAGACAGTCTTGTTATCATGATGTGTGAACTACAACAGTATTGTGCAGTTTGGTAGGAACTAAAATTGTGTAGAGGATGATTTATAAATAATGTGAGGTATAGTAGACTTTTTAGTCTTTTTGATCTTCCAACAGGGCTATTGTTATTTATAATCTTGGGATTTTTTTAAACTAGTGACTGTTAAATGACTGTCAAAACACATTGTTTTGTGAATATGGAAGAAGAAGAGGGATGTATTTGTATCATTTAAACCAGGGGTGTCAAACATAAGAATCACAGTAGACAGAGGTTCGGCTCACATTTGGACCTTTGTGTTTTCCACTTTCATCGTTTTTCCTCAATTGCTAATTCATTTGATTTTCAAACAGTTTTTGCTTTTGCTATTCAGATTTAGGGACTGAAAACTACTTGCTTAGATTTAGGGAAAGTTAGAACATGATCCTTGAAAAAGAGCATTTGGGAGCATCAGTTCTGTCTCACTGTTGACCCAGCGTGTCATTCAGTGATGCCAAAGGACAAGACCAAATTTCAATATCGCCTTGACACTGCTGCTTCACAGCAGTGCTAATCACTGTACCACCATGCTGCACAATTGAGTACATTATGTATATTAAATGTATTCTGTAAATATTAAATGTAATGGTGTCAAAAAATATCTAGACCTAGATGTAGTTATTCAGTCAAGATCTTTGACTCAGCACTATCCAGTATTCCAGCTGAGCAGACGGTGGTGTAGGCTAGTTTATGAACTTATTAGTGCCATATTATGTATGCATATATGCAGTCTGTATATGCCAGAATTAGGTGATATATGAATATTGGATTATTTTTGGAAAGAAGCTACAAGTAACAATAATGCTGCTTCTTTTCCATGTTATTGTTGTACACGTATTCCTTTCATGTAATCACTTGGTTATAGTTCAGAGTTTTCTCATTATACAGAAATGTGATATTGTGTGGTGTTAAAATGCATACTTCCTCTGTCTCTGCAGTGACTATAATCAGTGGTGTCATCATGCTAATCCTGTTTGTCTCTGAGTTGCAATACTATCTGACTAAAGAGGTGAGTTTATCCACTTTATTTTGATGTCCTCTTTAGATGGTGTCATCCTCCATCCTGTGAAATTAAACCCAACATCTGGCACACAAAGTAAAAAAAATAACAGGTTTTAGTTCCAAATCTGTTTTTTTACACTTGTTTCTGAGCTTCTACGTGTGCAGGCCAGTGGTCTAATCAAACATGTCAGAAAATTCATTAATAGAAATTTCACAATTACTTTTGAATGTGCAAATTCTAGATAATATTCTAGAACTAGAGCTAAATCTTTTCAGTAAAATGTAAGAAAATATTTACTGCCTTGTCTCTAAATATGATGATTATTTTTGTTCTTGTTCTCATATATGATACCAAACAAATACTTTTGGTTACAGCAGGCAACTTAAGTCTCATACTGGGGCTTAGTGCAGTGTCTCAGTTTATTTCTCCTTGATAAAGTAAATTTCCAATTAAATTTACATTATGAATGAATCTATATTTATTATCTGCAAAGAACCATAATCATAGATCTGGTTTCATCTGATACCAGTTAACTGACACTGATGACGTGGTTTCCAAGATCCTGATTGGGTTAATTTTTTCTACCGATGATTAAAGGTACAGACTGTGGTGATAAAGGTGGCCTGAAATACCTGTTAGACTGCTCTGATGAGTCTGCACATGTAAACAGTGAAATAGACTAAAGGTCTACACACACATAAGTGTGAAGGACAAACAAAAACAAATTTTTTCCAGGGTTTTCTCAGAAACTCTACTGTGTTTAGTGCAGAAATGAAGACTAACTTTCTGTTTCTTTGGTGTTTAAAAAACAAAAAGCATCAGAGATAAATTGTTCCCTGACTGATTAAATACGTTTGTTTTAACTGGTGTTTCTGTTTTACGTGGATGACTAAGTTAACAATCACCTGTGCCTGGCAGGTCCATCCTGAGCTGTACGTCGACACGTCACGGGGAGACAAACTCAAAATCAACATCGATATTATTTTCCCTCACATGCCGTGTGCCTGTAAGTTCTCTTTTC
Source organism: Perissodus microlepis (assembly GCF_051167445.1). Classification (NCBI taxonomy): domain Eukaryota; kingdom Metazoa; phylum Chordata; class Actinopteri; order Cichliformes; family Cichlidae; genus Perissodus; species Perissodus microlepis. The sequence goes on along the minus strand of NC_140465.1, from coordinate 24,509,969 downwards.
TCAAGAAGCTCCAGACTGATGAAATTAGCATGCTAATCATAACATATGTTAATGATAAAGACCTACATCTGCTTTTTCTCTTGGCAGATCTTAGTATAGATGCAATGGACGTGGCTGGTGAGCAGCAGCTGGACGTTGAACACAATCTGTTCAAACAGCGGTTGGATAAAGAGCTCAAACCTGTCACCCAGGAGGCAGAAAAGCACGGTAAAAGCTGATGTTACGCTCACCATTAAGGTGCTGATACTGCTCAGCAGATTGGACAGTGTGTGGAGGTGTGCGTATTTGGTTTGGCAGCGCAGTGGATTAACAAATAATGTGGTGATTTTTTTGTTACATTGTTTTTGTTCAGTTTTTTCCTTTGTTTGTTTGCTTGTTTTCTTGTTGCAGAGCCTCTGCACTGCAAAATTCTCTGGGCATAGTTTTAAAACAGACAATGAGTCAGCAAACTCTTTTCCTGCTTTTTTTTTTTGCTTATCAAACATAAAAACATTCCAGTGATCAACATGCATCACTGATACACACGTAAGATCTGTGACTTATTAATGTTTCCAGAGTCAGAAATATTGAGGAATTTTATAGTTTTATCACTCCCTAAGAAAATTAAGAAACGTATGCTCACAAATCCAGAAGTCAAGTGGGAAAAATGTTACCATGAAGTGTTTTTAATTCCCAGATAAAGGAATGCATGGTGAAACTTGTTGGGAGTGTTTCTTTTTTTATTGTGCCAGGAGAATGAAAGCATTCTGAGAATGATTTACAAGGAGAGTGTCTTACAGTTCTTTGATGTATAAGCTCATATGTATTTCTTCTATAGAAGACCTCAGTCAACAATACTGTGAATGCAGGAGGCAGCGCTACTTAAAAGCTGTTTGTGGCTCTTATAATATGGGAGCAGTTGAATCTTTTGTTTTGCTTAGATGCTGCTCAGGTCTGTTCTGATATCAGATTTCAACTTGAGGATGATCATGGTCAAAAAATTGACTAACAATATTGTTGCAGTATCTATAGAAAATTGGAAATATTTGTCAGTTTCATCTGTAACTTTGCTTATGTGGTCTCATTATTAACCTCAAAATACAAATATATGAAGATGACAAGAATCTGTAGAAAAAGAGCATTTCTTATATTTTTTATAATATTGTCATATTTGCATTACTGACAGGATATTGGGTCTCTTTACTGACATATATAAAAAAAAAAAAACCCACACAACTATGTAATTTAGAAAGGGTTTATCTTCCTCAGAGTTACGTGCTGAAGTAGGGATGTTGTTTGGCTGCTAATCATCATGATTATTTTGTGTTTTATTGTTCAGAGCTCGGTAAGGCTGATGATGGCGAAGTGTTTGATCCCAGCACGCTGGACCCAGACAGATGCGAGAGCTGCTACGGAGCTGAAACTGAAGATCTCAAGTAAGACACAAACACAGGCTGCTCTTTCTGTCTCTGTTTACTCTGTTTACTGTATGACCCTGTGTGAACTCGCCTTGGTTCTTCTTGGTGTGTGTGTCCAGATGCTGCAACACCTGTGATGATGTGCGCGAAGCGTATCGGCGGCGAGGCTGGGCGTTCAAGAGTGCAGACACCATCGAGCAATGTAAAAGAGAGGGTTTCACTCAGAAGATGCAGGAGCAGAAGAATGAAGGCTGTCAGGTTTACGGCTTCCTGGAAGTCAACAAGGTATGAAGTCTTACACGTCATCCTTAATAACATGGCAGGGCTGTCAAAGATCAGCAGGCTTGTTATCTCTCGGGAGGACATCCAGTGTTCAGAACGAGAATACTACTGAGATGAGTAGTCATCAGTAGTATGTCATACCTGGGATGACACAACTCTCAGAATGATACACAACTGTGTAACTTTATGTTGATGTAGCTGGTTCTTGTATTGCAAGATCCAGAATTTCCAGCCTATGAAGAAACTGTTTTGAAAGTTATTAATAGACTTACATAAGTAAATGTCACTCTTATTTGTCTGTGGCTTTTAATTCACCGTTTCCTTGAGCACCAGTTTCAGTCATAAGCTGGCCTTATTTGCCTAATGCAGCAATGTTGGGTCCTGTTATTGGGACCACTGTGTGGAAGATGATCTGAGATGATCTTTGAGCAAAGTTAAAATATAACAAGATAATATAAAAAAAAAAACAATGTAGCGTTTTTGCAAGAAAGAGTTTAACAGGAATAATATGTTATAAATGTAACTGCGGTTTAAACAAAAACTCCTTTGCAATGCTATCACTTGACATTTTTATCAAAGTCAATTTAATAAATGGATATATCTATGTATACATATGTCTTATGTTTTGTGGTGGGGTTTTTTATGCTTTAGGTGGCAGGAAATTTCCACTTCGCTCCAGGAAAAAGTTTCCAGCAGTCTCATGTCCACGGTAAGCTGCCACTCCATTCAACTCACAGACACACCTAACCAAAGGTTTTTAACACCCTTAGTTTATTTTTATTTTACTAATTGGCAGAGCTTTGTAAGTAATTATAGTCAGAAGCCCAAAATACCTTTAAAAAGCCAGAATCTATAGAACTGTTGGCATCTAAGGTATGCATCAAGTTTCTAAATAAGAAGCTTTTTGATGAATTGATGTTTCTATAGGCAAAGACACCCAACATATTTTATCACAGACAATTCAGCAGTGATCTGAGACCGAACACTGTAGTCTGGAGTGTTTCACCTGGATTTCATCACCGCGCTGTTTGAACGACACCTAAATTAAACAGAAAGAATCACTGTGACTATATTTTTCCAAATAAATGACTAGCAGACAAGTTTACGATGCTATCGTAAGGGTGTTTATAAACCTTTGATGGGTATGTATGTTCATCAGTCTCTGTCTGTATTTATTCATTTATCCAGCCATCCATCAATCAAATGTCCACATTGAGCCACACATCTAAATCTGTTCATTAAAAACAGAAAATCATGCACAATAAGCTTGCTTATTATTTTACATTTTGAAAAATGTAAAATAATAAGAATAAATATAAATCATTTTAGCATTTATTACTTGTGAAATAAATATGACAGCAATTTGTCACTATTCAGACTGCTTTGTTGAGAATACTCATTTTAGCTCAGTGATGAAGATTTTGACATACAGTAGCTGGGATTGCTACAGTGCAGTCAGCTGATCTTGTCTACCAATACAGGATCTGAGACACAGACTCACCGGTCAGCGGATACAAAATGTAAATTTATGCTTTTTTTTTTTTTTTTTTGAAAAAGGCAATGGTCAGTGTGTTATATTATCTAAAATCCATTAAGTTCTGAAATCTTCAGTCTTTTATTTTGAAAAGGTTTTATGATTTCACAGGCAGAAAACAATACATTCTGTTATTCATGCTTTGCAATTAATGGAAAGAGGTACGAGTTAGGGCTGGGCGATATGACCCAAAATTCATATCTCGATATTTTCTAGCTGGATGGCGATATAAGATATACATCTCGATATTTTTTTAAAGCCATAAAGTAAGAACAAAAAGAGAGTTCTTAGTCAAAGCTGTGTCCCAGATGTCACACAGGCACTTTTATTAACATACAGCATAGATGTACATGAAAAAAACTACTCAAAAATAAATTATGAGCATTTATTAAATAATAATGCTCCATAAATAAAAGAAAACAATGTTGTTTTTGTCCATAACAAAAAGCTCACAATTGTGCAGTCAAAATGTAAACTAACAGACGCTGAGCATAATAACAAAGATTTCACAGCTGCTCTGTTCCCAACTTCTACTGCGTGACTGACAGCCTGGAGTTTGAAATCCGCTTCAGGTGCCATTTATGGTCCTTATACACACACAATACGGTAATATTACGTTGAAGCACAGTGCGTATCACTCCGCGAGGCTCCTCGGTAGTAGCCGTAATGCTCCGACAATCCATCAAGCGGTGCAGCTCCGTAGCTTACCAAAGTTGTACTAAAACATTTTTTGACAGATTGCTGAGCGCTGTGTTCCACATAAAATCGGTTCGCGGTCATCAAGCACAACCAGAATTCATACATAAGGCGCGCTGTCAACTTTTGAGAAAATGAAAGGATTTTAGGCTGTGCAGCCCCTGTGGGCTGCATGGCGTTAGCGTGGTTAGCTCGTTAGCACGTTGACGCCGTCCAGCCCCACGCACGGTGAAGCTATGGGGGAGGAGGGGGAGTTGTGTTCAGTGAAGGAGAGGCGAGGCGGAGTAACGTTGCGTAGAGACAAAAGTGGACGAAAGAGAGGCAAACTTATGGCTCCACAACTATAATTATAACGTATATATCGATATAAAGGATATTGTCACATCTTATATCTCGTATAAAAATATATCGATATTTTTAAAAAACTCGATATATCGCCCAGCCCTAGTACGAGTGACACTGCTTGTCATTCGTGTTGTTTTTCATGCATTGCCTGGGAGTTTGACTGAATCCACATCAGGTTTTACAAAGCTGACTGCAGTGTTTCATGATGGGTGTCATATTCTGTACTCAGAGGTTTCTCTTTAGAAGATAGCTGAACTTTGAGTTTGTAGGTAAACCAAAGTTTCTTTCTGGAGCTAACAAATCTGTTCTGAAGTGTTTGTAGCAGATTTATTTTCAGCCAAAGTGCAATTTTCTCATCATTTTACCTCTCACATAGTGTTTGTCTACGTTTTTATTCCTTTTATTCATTTCTTTCTTGTGTTTCTGTTGTGTTTGCCATCATTGTGTATGCATTTTGCTCATTATTGTGACTGGAAGTTGTTTTTTTTTGTCTGCCTGCTAAATGTTTCCCTCATATGTACAGTCACCCCATGAGGTCTAAGACACTTGTTACTATTTATGCTTTCATTTTGTAAAATTGCTTATGTGTACTATCAGGATGTGGAAGTTGGACTTTTAAAAATGTTCTGTTTCAAATTCAAATGAAACATCTTCAGCTAAGACACAATAACAGTGGGTTAGGGCATTTCTTATTCTCATTGATGACTTAGACCTCATGGAGTACCAGAGCAGGAAATTAACAGTAGCCAGCTACCACATGCTAAAAACATTTATTTTTATTTGGCAAATCTGCCACAACACTACTTCTGATCTGACTTTAAAACTGTCTGAATACCAAATTTTAAAGTATAAAGAATAATGTGTTTTAGTAAAAACCTGGCTGGCTGGTAAAACAGTGAAAGAAGCTGACGTTTTACTGCACTTTCCACTGTTGATTTTAGTTTCCTATCTGGAACATAAAACACTGACCTTTGTTCTTAAGTTGCTAATGTGAGATCATGACTGAATCTCAACGGTGTAATATTTAAATGCTTATCAGAAGAAACAAGAGACAAGAATCACTTGAGGACTGTAATCGAGGCTGTGGCTGAAATAAACCAGCTTCATCCTTACTCTGGTCCCAAATCATCTCCAGCCTGGACTGACCTTAAACCCTCTGTACTGTGTGTGTCTGGGACTGCACAATTACTCCGACAGGATACAAACTGTTTTCTAAATCACAAGGGGCTCAAACCTTTTAGAGCTGACAAATATAATCCTCCTCAATTGGATATTTTTCTGTGCTGTAAATCTCAAGCTTATAAATCAAAATGTATAATGGAGTTAAGCTTTTAATACTTCTAAACAGCCAAATCACAAACACAAAGAGCTTGTTTTCATTGCCCGAGTTAAGTTATTAGTTTCTTAATACAATAAATCTAAAGATATTGAGCATAAAAACTCAGTTTGTCAAAGTTGTGCAGCCCCTACTGACATGCCCAACCACATTAATGTAACATGGTTTGCTGTCTACCTGCATTACTATTGTGACTCTTTTCTCTTTTTTCTGTAGTGCACGCTGTGGAAAGTAAGTCCATCCTTTTTTGCAGATTTTATTTTTTTTATTCTTTTGAAGAACAGCTTTAATGCAGTTTATTAGCCTGCTCATTGTTACAATAAATAGTTGCACATAATGAAGAACACTGCTCAAAAAAATGTGGGGAAAACACATTAGCTAAAGACACCCTAAAAAACAAAAGTGAAAAAAATGATATGGCAGGCTCGACCATTTTTCCAAAATCAAACCCAGGACCCAACACATCAGCATGAGGTCTGACAATGGGTCCAAGGAGTTCATGCTCATACCTAAGGGCAGTCAGGGTGTTGTTGCCTAGCCTGTGGAGCTCTGTGCGGCTTTTCTGGGCCCTTTCCATATTTGCCACGTGTGCTTAGCGTGTACTTGCTCTCATCTGTGAAAAGCACAGGCCACCTGTGATGGGTCTGCCAATTATGGTATTTTATGGCAAATGCCAGTCAGCCTCCACGGTGCCAGGTAGCCTGTTTTTGATTGCCTGGCTAGAGACATTCAGACCAGTGCCATGCTGGAGGTCATTTTTTTAGCTCTGGCTGTCATCATCCTGCTCCATCACAAAGGAGCCGACACCGGTTCTGCTGATGGGTTAAGGACCTTCTATAGTCCTGTCCAGGTCTCCCAGAGTAACTGCTTGTCTCCAGGAATCTCCTCCATGCTCTTGAGGCTGTGTTGGGAGACGGTCTTCTGGCAGTGGCATGTATTAATGAGCCATCCTGGAGGAGTTGGGAGTACCTGTGCAACCTCTGTAGGGTCCAGGTGTCGCCTCATGCTGCCAGCAGTGATGCTGACTCTAGCTAAATGCAACAGTAATATAACAAAAAACTGTCAGAAATGAAAAAGATGGGAGAAATGCTAGTGTCCTCCACCTGTAAGACCATTCTTGTCTTGGATGTTGTCTCATTGTTGCCCCTCTAGTGCGTCTGTTGTTAATTTCATTAAAACCAAAGCAGCTAAAACTGGAGTTTAACTGACTTGATGATGTTCTCTGATTAAAGAAGTGTTCCTTTACTTTTTTGAGCAGTGTACTTACTGTGAATATATATACCTATGCTATAATTAAGCAAAGTGATAAAAAAGCATAAGCTAAAAACACAAGTGTTGGATTTCAAGGGGAGTGTTGCTGATGGGTGTTGGGGAGTCCTGCTGCATTTGTTACTTCTAAGGGGACCTATTATGCCTTTTCTGATTGGCTGTCATACACACACACATACGTGTGAGTGTGTGACAGTATATACTGCTCCACTGGTGGACGCTCTTATTAAACATGGCTGAACTTTAAAATAATGAGGTCAGCACACAAGTAATGGTGTGAGACAAAAGATCCGCCTTCTAAACACTCAGTTTCACTTTTTTTTCCCCCCTACTGGCTTTGTGTTTAGAAACGGGGGATGTCCCTAATATAGTCCTTTTACTTTAGTTGTGAGCACAACAAAGTAGGCTTACAGGGAGCGGGAAGGGAGCACTTCAGAGAGAAGGCGAACTGAGGAGTTGCACTCAGTATAAGATGAATTATTTTTGACTGTAAATAATGCAAAACTACTGCAGTAGAGTCCAAGAAAAAAAACACATGGAGCAGGAATAAAGCAGAATCGGCTCCCTTTAAGTCAGCATCATCTTTAAAGTTTGAAAATGGAAAGATTGTATAGGTTCAACATAACTCGACTTCTGTAGACTGCTCCTCTTCTTTGCTTGATGATCGAAGCTCCAAGTTACATTGTGTATAATAATGGCAAGCATCTGTGGACCTAACATTTCTGGTCTCTGGGCTGTTTTGGTCCCCTGACTGTATATGAGAAGTAAAATTTCAAATTGATCAAATACATAATGACACCTATTATACTGGACCAGGCTTACAGCTTGTATAAGAAAAGTAGAGGTATTACTTTTTTTGTCATAAAATTTACTAAACCAGTACCTTTATTACTGCACATACAAGTACTAATTGCAATAAAGGGGTAATACATTACTGCTAAGCATGTGGTGAACTCAAACCTTTGGCGTTTGCTTTAGAGTTTGCCCTGATCAGCTTCTGCACTGTGCAGCTGTCACTTGTTTGTGTGATTGTAGTTCTTCCAAAAAGGTGACGAGTTTGTCTGTGGAGCCATTGTAGAACTTGCTGCTTGTCAGTCCCTCTAAATCCAACCTCCTTACCATAAAAGTGCCCTAAATTTATCCCATTTTAGATACTCCAGTATTTGACAGAGATCTACCAACTCTGGAATGAACTTTTGTGCCAGGAAGCCACAAATTCATCCACAAATTGAGTCAAACAGCTGAACAAAGGGGCACTACTCAATCACACAAGCTGATTTGAACACATTTTATTTCATTTACTACACATGGCCTGTATTTGTATTTTTTTTTTACTTTTTAGTAAGTGATTTAAAGTGGTTTTGTTTCTTTTGCAGTACACGACCTGCAGAGTTTTGGCTTGGACAATGTAAGTAACATATTTTCTTGATCATTTCTCATAATACATACTGCAAGTATGTTACAGTCCAAGCTATCTGGCTGTTTCAGCAGTGAAATTTTATGCTTATTGCTAGTTACTCAGAGAAATTTCTGAGATCTGCTAACTTGTACTCTCTCTTTCTACAGATAAACATGACCCATCTGATAAAACACCTGTCGTTTGGTAAAGATTACCCCGGTCTTGTTAACCCCCTGGATGGGACTGATGTCACAGCACCACAGGGTGAGTGATACAAGTTTTTGTTTTTAATATCAATAGTGCTGCTGACATCAAAGCAGGAGCAGCCTGGCACTTGCTCTCAAACGATTCAGGGTTTACTTCTCGGATTAATGTTTCCGAGTTGGACTAACCTGTCAAACAACTGTTCAGTGACAAATTGATCAACAACTCCAAACTCTTAACTATGGTTAGAGATGTGCCAATTGTGAACTTCCAGGTTTCCGGTCATGTTTAAAATAGAATGTTGGCTGGTAATCAAAAGAAACCAGCATTGATAAGAAAAAGTATTTCCCTGTTGTGTCACTGAACTAAATATAATTACCTGTGTTACCAATTGTTTGTTTGTTTGTTTTAAAGGCATCAAAAAGTAAATCACCTACCCCCTGAAAACCATTTCATGAATTTGAACTTTTATTGACAAAACTAGACTGTTGGCTGAGAACATGGCAGCACTGAATGGACAGAAAGCTGTGACTGGGAATAGTTGAAGAGTCCCATGGTTGAATATTTGTATATAGGTCTTTCCTCTTGTCTTCAGCAGCGAATACCCATACCAATGGCCATAAAAGTGCCAAACGTCCCTCCACTCTGCATCATGGTCTTTCCTACTCCTCCCATGAGTTCCCGGCCACGCATGCCGATCCTGGAGAGAGAAATAACAGTCTTACTTTTTATTCATGTGACCTAGAGTGAGACACTCCATATTTAGCCTCAAAATTGATACATGTTAAAGCTTTCATTTCTTCATCAAGTTGAAGCAAGCAACATTTACACCAAATTTAAAAATTCCATATATGTGAGCATAAAACACATTTTTTAATAAGATTGTTTTCAATTATTGTAGCAAAACATCTTGATGCACAAAATGCACTGTCTGTATTTACCACTTAGAGCAGCACAATACTGTTGCATCTTATATAAATAGTTTGTTCCCACACCAAATTCAAACCTACCTGAGACAGGAGAAAGTACCAAACATGGCACCAGCAGCCATTCCTACTGCAAAACCCATCATGAAGCCCATTTTGACCCGATCAAAGCAACTTGGCTGGGTCTGGCCATATGGACCTACAGCCACCGGCATCTACAGAGGATTGCAACAAAAAAAACAGGTTAAAGACCAGCTGGATAAATTATCATCTTATGTATTTGTTCTTATTCAAAAATTGTAAAACAGACCCTCTGGAATCCTTAATTCACTCTGTGAAAAGTGGCTTGTGGTAGGTCTACAAATGATGACCTGTGAGATTATAATATTTGCTAATTTCATCAATATTAGCTATTTTATCTGAAGAAACAGTGGCAACAGAAACACTCCAGATTACAAAGCCATATAAGTAAATGCACTACAATTACTGAAACTGATAGCATATCATTTTTGTTGACCATTTGATTAGATTAACCAATGCAAGTTCTAGATTGCAACTTGTGATTCACCATTTCTGAAACTCAGGGCTGATTCTAGTATTCAAATGTTTTGTCTGATAAAGCTATTCATTCCCCCTTTTTGCCAGGAGAAAAAGCACTTCAGTACCCAAATACATGAACTGTTCAAGATGTTTTTCCTCATGTTAGCCATAAAAATGTAAACATCATGAAATAAATCTCAGCCAGCGCTGTCAGTAAACTTAATCTTCTTGGCAATATCAGCCAACAATATTATCCCCATATGAGAAAATTACATGTGTCGGGTTGTACTCTTCTGAAGATTATTATTCTTTAACTGGCACAACCAGGGCTTTGAAATTACTTATGAATTCAGGTGTCAGAGGCTTCAATGCCTCTGATTTATGTCAAAATAGAAAGAAAACGAGTGCTAGAACAGCAAGATAACAAACAAAAATAGTACAGTGTATAATAACAAAACAAAGTAAAAGTAGTGCTATCAAATATATACATATATACAAAAATTGTATTTATGCACAAGAATGATAACAAAAATAACTAAAAATGGTGTTAAAGAAGAGTAAAGATTGAGATTGTATAAGAGTAGTGCAAACTGCATTAATATAAATCTAAGAATAGCTGCAAGGATGTAGGTGAGCAGCTGCCACGGGTAAATGTTCAGGTTGAAGCTTGTAAACAATCTCAGATCGCTGCAGGGTCGTCATTACAGCTCACAAAGTGCGGCAAGAACCTTGTTGAGTTTTTTGGAATTTAAGTATTCAAGTATAACAATTATGTACAAAGTGTTTTGGATTTCTTTGCCTTAAGGTCACCGAGTTAACTCAGTGATCCCAGTTGTACACGCGTTCCAGTACTCTGCAGTTACCATCAGCAATTAGTCGTCATCCTTTCAAGCTGTGCGCATTTCTGTATGTTTACTGACTTTTTGGATACACTTGTGCATCGTTGCCAGTAAATATTATAAAAACATACCCGAGATTAATCTGTAATTTAAGTCACTCAAGTTAAAACCATTACAGCTTAAAGACATTTTAATCTGTTGCGTTGACTCGCATTAATACAAATCAGGTCGCAGACTTACTGTTCCCTAGCTGGGATGCTAGGCTAACGTTAGCTTGTCCATGCGTGTTAACGTTTGCCGTTTAAGGGCGCTTATGTAAGCCAAGATAACAAAGGAAAGTGTGGTCTCCTTTGACGAAACCTGTCAAATTCACCTTTTTCTCTCCGTGTGGTTTGTTGTGTTAGCCTAGCATGCTAACGTCACCTGTGGCCTTGACAGATAGACGAGGCCTGGTCCCACCGACAGCCTGTGTGATTTCTAAAAAGAATGAGTCCGAAGTCACGCTTACCTTTAATTGTGTGTTTAAAACTGAGGGTTGTTTTTTTTTTTTTAGATTTGAAACTTCAGGTTTCTCGTGAGTTTGAGCGCAGCTACTTTTAAATGCCTTTCAAGCAGACCTCCATAACCGGATAGAGGAAGAAGAAAAAGATAGAGGAAGGTCATAAAGAGCTACAGTAACGTGGAGGGGGGGTAGCAAACAGCGCCATCCTGTGGTTGTGTTTTATTACAACATTTAATACAATTTTCCCATTTATTTCCATTAAGCAGCTAATTGTGTGAATGCATTCACACTATTGTGTTCTTTAACACATCACTGTTACTCCTTTGTTTTAAGGTCAGTTTTTTAAAACCTGTGATGTAGATTTAATGCAAATTTATATCATATGTTTTGAGTACATAACCCCCTCCTGTAATTTTCAAGATTCTGACAAAAAGCTTTACTAATCAAAAAACATTTTGGTTCTTTGGGATATAATAATGGATTTGCGGTTCCTGGTCTTCCCTGTCCTTAGTGCCTGTGATCCAGAAATCAATCTTAGCAGCCAGCAGAAAGTGTCTCATTTCCTGAGGTATAGATGAGAAGTGGCACAAAGCTGAAATATAAAAATATTGTCAGGAGAAGGACTCTTCAAACAACTAGTTCTATGCATTTATTTGAAGTTATTTGACATGCTGTGATCCAGCTTTGTAAGCTTCACTGTGTGTGTGTGTGTGTGTGTGACTCTTTTTTTAGGGTTTGTCAGATTGTACTGTGTTGTAAACTGAATTAAAAATAGTCCTAAATATAAAACATGTCATGAACACTTGTTTTAATATCTGAGACAATAGAATAGAGCTGTGGTTGGGTTTGAAGTCTAGATATTAGATATGTCTATTATGTTTTTTAATGTGACTGCTTTCATATTTTAATGGTAAAAACTTCCCCCCTCACAGCATCAATGATGTACCAGTATTTTGTGAAAATTGTTCCTACCATCTACGTGAAAACTGACGGCGAGGTTAGTCGAACTGTCTCTTCATGTTTACTCTTCAAATGCACCAAAAGCATAATATGTGATTTTAAGAAGTTATTTAATTAAAAAACAAACAAACAGATAAATTACAGCCTGGATTACTCAGGTTTTTGTTGTGTTTCGGTTTTCCCCTTTTTTCACCAGGTGGTAAAAACAAACCAGTTCTCAGTTACCAGGCACGAGAAAGTGGCCAACGGGCTAATAGGAGACCAGGGGCTGCCAGGCGTCTTTGTTTTATATGAGCTGTCACCCATGATGGTTAAATTCACAGAGAAACACAGGCAAGTTGTAAAAGTAGCTTTCATTATTGCTGACCGTTTTTCAAACACGATAAGTTTTTACATTGTGACTCTGCCAATGCAGTAAACCTGTTTGATTTAGTAGATAGGTCATCTATAAGACTCAAGCTACCTTCATATGCCGCATTCTTTGAAAGACCCGGCCTTCACAGTCTACGTGGGCCGGGTCCTTCAAAGACCGGGAAGGCCGTAAGTGCGAGGCTGTGAAATGGGGACAGTCTAGCCTTCAGATTTGCGTCACGAGCTGTCTTGGTGGAGGTTAATAAACTCAGCCGCCTGCTCGTTGCACGCTAATATAGAACACGACACTGGAGTAAATTCTCGACCATCTCACACTTCTGTTTAATCAGTTTTCTGTTTGACATTTATTCAGCTGTGTGAAAACTTTAATCTCAGGCAAACATTTACTGAGGAACAAATAAAACACTGAAAAATGCCAAACAGTAACACTTTTAAGTTATCTAAGATACTTGTGTATCATGTTTAACCTGAGTAGTGAAAGACCGCGGGGTGCCAGGAGTCCAGTATTCTCACCAGCTCTAGCAAGCCTCGACCTCCCGGTTAGCCATGAGGCTGGTGGGTAAAAGATGGCTACGAAAGTGTCAGAGCACTTTTGCAAGTATGCGATGTCTTGATAAACCGAGCAGATATTTGAAGTTTACACAGCTACAGTCTCACCTGAAAATATGTTAAAAGTTTATTGTGTGACCCAGAAAGAATTAAGTAGCTGCCGCCATTGTTGGAAACTGGAATTGGCTGAGCCGCGCTATGAATTCTGGGATAGGTTGGGCCATGAAGGATACACCCAACCCATCCTTCAAATTCGGGTAAATGAAGGATGCATTTGTCGGCCACATTTGGAGCATCCTTCGAATTGGGACAGCCTTTGTAGCCTGGCTGAGACATAATCGGCCTTCAAATGCGGCCTCCGAAGGATGCGGCCTATGAATTGGGACATACCTCCAATATTTACTCGCTTGGCGAGTAAATATCGAACAAAAAACTCCCTTTTCACTGGAAGAAACCTCCTTCAGAACTAGACTTGGGAAGGGGCAGCCGTCTGCTGAGTTGGTTGGGGATGACAGGAGGAAGACAGGAGAGTTTACAATATACACAGTGTAACTGTACATTGTGTCTAGTGGAGGTCATTAAGTGCAGTTCATGAGGAAATGTAGTCCAAAAAACTGGTTTTGTAGTCTGGACATCAGATATTTAAGAAAAATGACAAATAATCTTTATTCGTGGGAGGAAAGTGTTTAAAATGATATTTGGTAATAAAATGAAGGGTATCATTATGTATTTTTTGCCAAATCTAAATACCAAATAATTTCTCTCTCCCTGTTCAGGTCCTTTACACACTTCCTAACAGGAGTTTGTGCCATTATTGGAGGAGTATTTACAGGTCAGTGGTGCTATTTACATATGCTTTGTGTTATTACCTGTGCAATAAAATATGTATATATTATTAAAAATGTAATCAAACTGTGTTTCTGTGTTTATCCTGCCTCCTGACCTGTGCAGTGGCCGGTCTGATCGACTCGCTCATCTACCATTCAGCTCGTGCCATCCAGAAGAAGATAGAGCTGGGGAAGACATCCTAACAGCGCTCCCCAGTGGCCTCCACGGTGCAACACAGACCAAGACAATGACAGAGCCAGAAGGACAGAGAGAAGAAGGGCAGAAAGGTGGAGGGAGAAGTTTGAAAGCGGGAGCACAGTTCTCCATCTCTCTGTCTTCTCTTAGGTCGAGGGAGAGAAATGCAGAGAGAGACAGAAGTTTTAAATCGTCCAGGTTTTCAATTTCTCTGCCTCTCTTTTTGTTCTTGAAAAAGTCTGGAGAGGAACTTGCGCGTTTTTGAATTTTCCTCTCCACACAGGACAGAGACAGAATCAGAGATTGATTTTTCTGTGATTGATTACAAGCACAGCAGCAGATGCACACCCAGCCTCCAGGGGGAAAAAGGACCTGCGCACCGGTCCACTGTCAGATCACTACACCGAATGATTGTTAGAGAATCGTGGTTGATCCCAGTGTCTAGAGGAATGAGAAAGACAGGCCATCTATCACTAATTCACTTCATGTAACCTGGACTCACTGATGACATTTTATACAAATTGAAGCCCCAGTAGGCCTTAAAAGTCACAATCATGGAAAATACAGTTCGTGGTCTTGATTTATCAAACTTTTTGAGATTACAAACTCATTATTTTGGTTATGTTTGTCTTATTTTATCTTTCTTACTCTCAGCAAGTTCCACAAAAAGAGCTAAACCAACCATGCTCCATTGCTGCCAACCAGCTGTTTTGAATAACAGTTGTAAATCAAATGAATGAAGCTAACTAACCAGCTATTTTAAGAAGTAACTGGGAAGTTGTTGTTTTTTTAGTATTTCGTATTTAGATAGTCAGACATTTGTTGCTTTTGGTCTTTTCAAAAGGGATTTATTGACAAGAAAAATATTAAATTTAGCCTGACTTGCAAATTCTCATCACATGTTCCCTTTATGTTTGTTTCTGTACAAGTGAGAAGATGAATTTAGTGTTTAAATATTGCTAAAATGTAATTAACCCCTCTGTCCTTCCAAAAAAAAGACTCACGCTAACACCTAGTTGATTCCTGAGATGCAGTTTCCCAGTATATTAGATGCAGTGTTGTTCCTGTGTTGAATGTCTAAAAGTTCAAATACAGCGCATAAACAAAATGTCCGGTGAAAAGATGAAAAATGTCATTTTCACCAATTTATTCTGGCGATGTGGCCTGCAGGTCTTCATCAGAGCTCTTATAAATACCCTGGCCATGTTATAAACCAAGCAAGACCTGAGTGGAGTAAAACACAGGCGTGCTAAATAGATGACAGAAATGTTTCAGTGTTGTATAAATGAAAGCTGTGTAGCCCAGCCCTCAATCTGTGTGTAGCTGGGAAAAAACGAAATGATAAAATCAGAGCACTACAAATATTCCAACATAATTTAAAGACACTATGTAAAGACGTCTGATTTTTCAATCTGCTTTTTTGAGTTGACTTAAAATAGCCTCATGTCGGTGTCCTCCGTCATTATTCCACCATCAGAGGCAGCTGTCTCAGATAATCACCCCTCTTTCAGCACAGCATTAGAACTATTTGAATTGCTGAACAATGAATAAATTCAAAGACGTGATTAAAATTTTTACTTTCTTGCTAACAGTTATAACATTTAATGCCTCAAAACTATTACTGGAAGTTGAAGGAGTCATTAATTTAAAAATTCTACATATGGCGGCTAAAAAACAGATGTTAGGACTGACTCTCTGCCCACCTGATACCCGAGGAGGGAAAACTAATGGGGATTGAATAAAACTCCCTCGGATTTACTGCTGGAATATTTAAATTGCACCGTTTCCATCTGTCTGACTTTCATCAGGTTTACACACATAGGGACACCATCTGAGTCTGAGGATTACTGGTCTGAGGTTAGTGTAAGAACTCGACGCTGTGACATCTCACCGGGTTGGAAAGAAAATACAAAGATGAATCACAATAGCTGACTGGTGGTGTGTGGTTCTAATGACACATCTTCCAGACTGCACTCTACGTATCCTCCTCTCCTCAGCATTCCCTTGACCGTTTTAGTCATTCAACTTTCTTTCCCCCCTAAACCTGAACAGTGAGATTTGGTCACATGACATTTTATAGTGACTGTCAACAGAAAATTGTTGTAATTCGTTTACGGTTATAGAGGAAGTTGCCTCCCTAGAGGCCAAAATGACCCCTGACTCTTCCCATAATGTGACTTGGAAATGAAATCTTTCCCATGATTTTACCATCATTTTTTTATTTTCGGGATATGTGCAGATGCACTGCTCACTGCCTCAGGAGAGGGGCTGAATCCAACAATTCAACACTTTGAACACAAAAAAGATATTCTTGAATTAGAATACAGAGGGAAGCGGTTGATTTGTTGAGGTTTGTCTATTTCTCTCATACAACGGGGTAACTAAAAATAAATCTGCTCACTTAGACTGCGGTTAAATTATTGTTTGTTTTTTTGTTGCGGATGTTAAAAATTTGGTGCAGCCAGTAGCTTCACATGACGATATTCCTCCTCATCCCCGTGACCCGAGTGTTATTCTCATCCAAAAGCTTCAGTCATTAAATGAGAGGGGTCAGCAGGCAGCTTCAAACCACAAGAAGAGAGCGTGTAAATGTCGGGTTGAGTCTGACTGTGCTCCTGACTCACATGTTGAGTCACCATGTGGTGTCCAGATGTTTCTGCCAGTTTGAACTTCGCCCCTGTTGTTTATTCTGAAGATCATCAGACTGAACCGAAATCTGGGTTTGAAATTGTTGGTTTGGAAACGATCTTTTCAGGCTCGGCTTACATCAATGATGAACAATTTCAAGAACATGCTGTGAGCTTTTTTCAGCCTTGAGTTGAACTGAGGTTTTAGTTCATTTCATAATTTTGGGGGAAGACCAACTTTCAGTCCAGCGTTGGGTATCTTTAGCTTTAGATTCTGCAGCTTGGAACTGGGAATCAGAAGCTCTCCCTCCTGCTGTGTTCAAGGAAAGCTGGAAACCCTCAAAGTCTCACTGGACCTCTAAACTCAATGTTCAGTTTTCTGTCAATGCAGTGTTGGCCAAAAAAAGTCAATTGCAAAGTCATTACCAGATTTCCTCCCAGTATTGATGTTTGTTTATGCAAATAACTTATTCACAGTTCTTACTTGATCAAATCTCATCAAACTGTCCAAGTTTAAACTTGTTCTCAAATATGGTTCAAGTTATACCCACTTTCTGTTTTAACTGTTCCACGTATTGAGTCATGATGGTCTTAGGAGGACGGCAAAACATGGTGTGAATCTGTGACTGAAGCTCATGTCAGTGTGGTGGGTCCTGCTTGTTATGACTGTATACTCTAAGGATCTCTCTGTGTAAAAGCTTCTGAAATCCGGTTGATTTTGAAAGATCCCGGTTGTTCTCAGTTGTTGATGGTTGTTTTGTTGCACCTTTTAACATCATAATCAGGGGCAGGGGTCGTGTGTGTGTGTGTGTGTGTTTGTGTGTGTATGTGAGAGAGAGGGAGAGTGACAGAGAGAAATGTATTTATATTTTGATTGTCCTCAAACAGTTTTTAAAATGACAGACAATAAATGTTGAATACACCAGCTTACACTGTGTGTGGGTTGTTGTTGTTGTTGGGGTTTTTTTTTTATTCCATCCATCCATCCGTTTTCCTAACCTCTTATCCAACTGAAGGGAGTGAAGGGATAGAGTTGATGCTAGAGGCAGGGTACTCCCTATACTACACACCCCCACGTCCACAGCCAATTTAGATCTAACATGCGTGGACTGTGGGAGGACGCGGGAAAGCCTAGAGAGAGGGGACGGTGCCAACACTGCATCACTGTGCTGGTTTAAATATTGTAATGTAATCTTAGTACAGTCTGTACAATTAATCAAATCAAACCAGAAGCAGAATTTGGATCTTTCAAAGGGAGCTATTATGCTTATTTCCAGCTCCATGGTTTGGTTCTTGGACTCTAGATTAGCTTTACATGGTCAACAGTTCAAAATAATCCTTATTTATCTTATGCCTTGGTGTTCTTGTGTGGAGATCCTAAAGACAAACATGGACACAGCTTCCATGTCCGAAAAATTAAACCAGTGCTGAAGTGTCTAAAACTTGCATCCTATCTGAAAGCCACCTGATGGTGATAGCTGTGGTTCCAAAAAGACTTCCTGTCTTATAGAAGTCTATGGGAAAGTGAATCTTATCTTGACCTCTGTTTGTTTATGGGCTCATTTGAACTCATCCCGAATGAGAAATTAAGCCTGTTATATAAATTTCTGTCATACTATGTTTAAAAAATGGAGGATTATCTGTGCTATGAAACACTCAATGGCGCATCAAACTGTTTGCATGTCCAATTGGAAATCTCTGAATCCCTGCATTAGCCCCATGACAGGCTGCAAGGACTCAGAGATTGGGCATGCAAAAAATTTCAAAGGATTCAAACCAGAACCTGTGAAACCAGTAGGTGATGGAGCTACATCCATCTTTCATACCATCTGTGGTGCATTTTCTCAGATTGTCCTCTGAAACAAGCTGTTTTACCTCCCTCTCCCTTTAATCTGGCTTTCAACTGATTGGCTGTCAAAGACATCATACAGGGAGATGAGCAGAACTAAATATCTGAAACGGAGTCCTTAGAGCTGAAGCCTGAACTTTTGGTGGGTAGGCTTTGCTTGTACATAGACTGACCTCCTTATTTATTTTTTTTATGTTCAAGAGATTAACATATGGCCTTTATACATTGATTTGTTTTGTTTTATTTGTTTTTTTGTTGTTGTTTTTTTTACATTTTTTTCTTAATTATAACATTTTGACCCCAAAGTAAGGCAAAAGCCTGGAAGATGCTCAAGTCACACAGTGCTAAAACACTAAATTACTACTCCTGAGATTTGAGCATCTTATATTTGGCTTCCCTTTATCATAGCAGAGCTGGGATAAAGGGAGGTTACTGATTCAAAGAGAAGCTAGTGACTTTAATTGTCCTGCTAAATTATTATTTTTCCATCTTTACATAATAAAGTATTAAATACATTCCTTCTTATTTCTTAATCGGAAGTAGTTACATCAGCCACTAGATGGCGACTATATACTTCAACCAGTCCACTTGTTTCAACTGTCCACACACACACACACACACACACACACACACACACACACACACACACACACACACACACACACACACACACACACACACAGAGCGATGGAGCATCTGAATGAAATTACAGCTTGCTTGAGTAACTTCCTGTGTGTGTGAGAGAGTGTGTCAGAGCCACGCAAGGCTGAGCAGTTCAGTGTTACAGTCCACAGACAGTAGTTGGATACTGGAAATATAACTGTGTCTGGGTCATAGTGCTCTGTGAGTGATGTGAACTCAGTCACATGTACCTAATGAGCCCCAGAGGAAACAAAAATGCATATTCAGGTTCATAAAGCCCTGCCTCAGCTGTTGGGTCGTGACTTTATGTGGGGTCATTTCCCATCCAGATGTGGTTGTAAGAGATTTCTACCCATGATTGTGTTTTTGGTGAAGATCTGTGAACATTTAAAGCACTTTCTTAATTAACTCAACTGTTTTTAATGAACTGATGATCTTATTTTAAATTGCAGAGTTTTTAAAATTATTTTTTTCAAGTTTTCTATGACAAATACAACACCGCAGCCTTAAAAGACTTGCTTAGTGCTTAACAGTTTGAAGTATTATGTGTTTAATAGTATTTTTAGGGCCAACTTGATCCAGACAGCTGAGAGCTGTATACTTAGAACAATAGGGTCCCCCGCGACCGTGAATCGGATAATCAGAAGAGAATGGATGGAGGATGTTATCTTACAATATTTACTATTCTGGCTTACCTGCTTTCTGTCTTGGTCGGTCGAGACATCAACCTGAGGCCATCTTTGGGTTTAAATTGAGGGACGATGTGACACCTGAAAGGTCTTAGGTTTAAGGCGTTGTTGTTTGTGTTTTCAGGCTGAATTGTCCTGATCTCTGCTCCCTGGATTATACTGAAAAGTAGCTGTTTGTTTCACTGATGTCTGCCTGGATGGCGCATGTGTTATTGGTGCTCTTGTAATGTAGTATCTGCATGTGTCAGAATAAATTAATGAATTAGAGGGCGCGTTTGAGCCCAACATTTGCCCTGATGGTTAAACTGACATCACATTATGCTTTTGGGCGTGGAAAGTCCTACACTGGTGTAAAAAAATGCTTGAAATGAGCACAACCTTTTAACACTGCATTAAGTGCTGCTGTCAGGTCAGACTGGTTTCTGAAGAGGGTTCAGAGGTCAGGTTTGACTACAGCTCCTGGTGCAGTTGTGAAATATCAGCAGCTTAAGAGCACTTACAGCTGGTGGCACTGTGGATGTAAAATCAAGATAAGTTTAGGGATTGTTTTCAGGCTTTGATGTATTATGTTAGGTTGAGTTTATGGCTGGCCTGGGGTTCAGGGTGTTTTTATAGTGGGTGATTTGCGGGTTTTGGCTGTGGGTCAGATAGTAGAGCAGGTTGTCTGCTAATCTGAAGGTTGGTGGATTGGTCCCCAGCTCCTCCTGTCCATGTGTCCTTGGGCAAGATACTAGATACTAGAATCTCGAGTTTCCCTAAGGGTCTGTGTGTGTGTGAATGCTGGATCCAAGTTTTTAAGTACAGGTAACAGCACTGTATGAATCTGTGTGTAATTCTGTGAATGAGATTTTTAGTAGAAAAGGTGATATTAAAGTGCCAGGTTATTTACCACTGGTCAGATGTTGTCAGATGACCCACAGTCATAATTTATTTTATTGAAAAGACTAACCTTTGGTCACTTTTTGTTGTGCTTTAACACTGTGATGGCCCAATGCATCTGTGATTTACTTTAAGTCATCTGAACTCTTCATAAAATAATCCCCTCTATCCTATGATGAAACATTTCTATCCTGGCAGGAGTGGTCTCTTCCATGAATTCAAAAGCCCGATCCACCAGACACAAGGGATTACTAAATTGTTCAATGAGGGAATATCTTTGAAAAAGTGGGCTCCGTCCCTACAGCAGAGATTCAGACTTTTGGAGAATGCTCCTTTGGCAGGTTGTTTAATTTGCCCCCGCCCCAGTATGTAATGAGTAAAAACATTTTTATGTATTTTGAAGATACAACACAAAATATACACTTTCATCAGTAAAGTCAAAAAGTCCTGCATCCACATGTGGCTCTGAATCACTTTGTCAGTAACTTTCAGAATAATCCTGCCAGCTCAGAGATAATCTAAGCCAATCACATGACCTCTTAAAATATGTATTAATGTAGCTGTTTATTTTTGCAATTTCCCCAAATTGCAAAAAAGTTACCATGTGTGCATGGTATTGTCGTTTTTTTCAGTGCAGTTGAAGGGTTGAGCTCGGCCGTTTTCACACTGCAACTCCTCATGTGCATCTCATCTGCAATTTGAGTTGAAATGACAGATCTGGCATATATCCTACATCTGTCTGGATCTCATGAGGAAAGAGTGAAATTTTCATACACTCTAATGTGTTGGGTAATGTTATGAGTTTCCTGCAAACTCATTTATGTCCCAATACTGAAATTAAACAGGCCAAATAAGCTGTTATGACACTGTAGAAACTTTTGTGTTCCTCTGTGCACTTTTTCACATAGTTTTTCAGTGTGGATGAAGTCACTTGAGGTCTCCACTTGCTGGCAGTAAGTGCTATAACAGCATTTCCACTGAGGGAACAAACTAACTCTTACCCAACTCGTATTTCTTGCTCATGTGTGATTTATTATTTGTGAAGTCTGAGAACAGATTACAACAAATCTTCTTAATTAAACACCTACGCGCGCAGTACCTCATACGGTGTCCCACCCTTCAGCACACACCCTTCTGTGGCTGTGAATTCACATGCTGTAAACCCCTCGCACACACACACACTCCCACAAGCACACAGACACATTTTACGATAACCTTAAATTATCATTATCAACTTTTGCTCATCTTCACACACAGAGACAAAAGGTCAGACAGAGTTTGCGTGTGTTTAGGGTATTTTGTGGCTTTGGAAATGCCAGATGTGTGCTGCGCTCAAACTGTAGGGGCTGGAACTGATTAAAAATTGAAACCTTTTCTGCTAGTTTTCTGTCTGTGGGATTAAGCAGCAAAGATGAGAAAAAGAAAAAAATCTAACTTTAACCCTGTAAAGCCTGAACCATAATGTACCCCGTCTCTCACACTGTAGTTGCTGGAAAAAGCTCCAGCCCTCCCATGACCCTGGATAGATGGATAGATGCATGGAGTTTTTATTTACATAATTTTTGCTAAAACTGGCTGTTTTGTGTATTGCATAACAATATATTGTGCAATTTATTCAGGTTTTTTAATGGAAAATTATGATGTACAGGTCTAGAAACCTCATGTATAAAATATGACACACTTGACATTGCAGGATTAAATATTTCAAGCAGCATGGCCTTATTGTGGTATTGGAAACAAAGAAACAAAGAAAGCAGCTTTAGCCTGCCTACAGCTGCTGTGCATCTGCAAGATGCTTTGCAACCCACTTCTACCCCAGCTCACCCTTTCATTATACCTAATTAAAGTATGATCTGTTGTCAGTGATGCCTGATTTGCTCCGTGCCGGGCTCTTCCTGCTGCCTTCACCACTTCCAGCTTCCCACATATAAACATACAATGACAAGGAGCTCCCAGACCAGAGCCATGCCATGTATGCCCATGTTACGAACCTGCATTGTATGTCTTTGTTTTGTGCAATCAATGCATCTGGTTATGTTAATTCAGCTGTGCCGGGGCCCTGCTGCAATTGGTGCATGGATATACAGCTCAGGAGTGACTGGTTCCAGCTGGAGGACCCGCCCATTAAATGGAGGCTGGAGCGCTGCGGCGAGAGAGGTTCTTGCGTTTCTCCCAACGTCCAAGCAGTACGCCTGTGACAGCCGCTGGCTGCAGTCACTTGGTGACAGTTGAGGAAGTGGAGTGGGTAGGGGTGAGCTGCCGTTTCTTTTAATCACCCTTTTTCTCCTGTTTTTGAGTAAGTTAAGGAGGTCATACTGTCTTTATTCAGTTATTATTTAATCAGTTTAGCTTTGTTTTGTTTATTATTTTGGTGTTGCCCGTTTCCCCCTTCCTATGTGTGTCCCGTTTTACTTCTCTCTGTGTTTCCTGCTTTATTTTGAAAGTCTTGTGTTTCCATGTTCAGTGTGTTTAGTTTTGCTTCCCCTCTGGCATCATGTTCATTTGTATCAGCTATGTTTCCCCAGGTGTTTCCATTTCCCTCTTTACCTCTCTCCTGTGTCTACTTTTGGGTCCACACAGCAAACACACCGGCCCACCAGGTAACATTTTCATTTCCTTTAGCCCTCGGATTATTGAAAACACCTCAGATACGATTCGGTAAACATTTCCCAGATCTGGAATTGTACAGAATGTTTTGTAACAGTCAAGGGAGTGAAGAATAGAAACACAGAAATTGGTTGAAACAGAGTATGATTGTTTTGTTAAAAAAAGGAGAAAAAAAGTAAAACTGTTCTCAGTCGCTGTTATTCTAGAAATGATCTCATTACTTCACTTCCATTAAACCATTATGTCTCCCACCCTGTGTGGAATGAAAAGGAATAGTTTTCTCTTTTTTCTGCCTTCCCATTTCCCATCCTTGCAGCTTCCAGAAAACTGACGCATGCACTGGAACGACTTTATAAACAAATGAGATAAGATTAAATGTTACTGTAGAACATCTCCCACTTCTGCTCTCGCTTACTCTTAGATTTTCTTCTTCCTCCCTCTTCGGGGAGGTTTGCCTGTGATCTTTAGACTGTGATTATCAAGTTTGACTTCATCAGTAATAAAGTGGACAAAATTCCTGGAATAGTTTGTGTGCTGTGGTCACTATACTTCAACACTTCCATGTACATGTAGTGCACTCTGTTTTTTTTTTTTTTATAAGCTATTACAAGAACAGTAAAATCTGGAAAAGTGGAGTGTGGCTCATATTGTACTGTGACAAAAAAAGAGATTTTGTCCTGCTTTATTTGGCGTAGTGCTGCAGGTTTCTTTCTCAAAACATCTTCACCACTTTCTCCGATTCACCTCCAGGTAAAGCTGTTTCCTCATGTTGTGAAATGGGGGTGTGACAGGTAGGTAGATACGATGCAGACTGCACAACCTTCTTAATTCAGATTCATTTTGATTCACCAACATTTGCACAGTGCAGCGCACATATTTCCTGAATGTGACAGTAGTTTTAAATAAATTTTTTGTGCTGGGTAATGTATGGATAGCTCATTTTACTGGGATCAAGGAAATAAAACAAATTACAAAATGCTAAACAAACTGTTCAAGTGCTGTACTATCTTATATAATATGCAATATCCTTCTAGTTTGAGCTAAACACTAAAAATACATCTGATTTTAATCATTTTAATAGGTATTTGGTCATAAAAGCTAATAAATTTTAATTTTGACCCAACGATGGCATTAAAGGAATATTCAAGGAATTGCAATAGTTTCCAGAATTCAATCTCTGGGCAACAAGCTTCAGTGAAATCAATAGCAACCTTTATTGCTATTAGAAGAATAAAGTTTTCAGTCACAGTTAGGGTTAGGCATCAAAATACTTGATTTGATTCAGAAAAATTATCTTGGTTTGAGTTTGAATGGACACATTCAGCACTATTAAAAATCTCTTAAAAAGTCTGACAGGCAGAAAGCCCTGAGAGCAAAGTCCTCCCATGTGCCAGTTCAGCTGGTAATTGTAGGTTATGAAAAGCCAAACATGCCAAAAGCGGAGTAGAGCTGTTAAATTGGTACAATTCCTTATGGTTATATTTTTGTTACTACGGTACAGCTTGTACTCTTAGATTAAATACAACAGCAGGGCTGTAAGGGTCTTTTTTTTTTTCTTCTTGTGTGTGTGTTTTAGTATAAAGCTTTGAATGACATAAAACCATCAACACTGATGAACACCAGTGATTCTTTGAGGTTTAAAAGCACATCAAGTCCATACTTTCTCTCTTTGTCAGCTGTGTGTGTGTGTTTGTGTGTTTCCACATACTCATCCACCGACTTCCTGTCTCTGGATTATGATGCCATCAGAGCGAGCCGCTGAACTATCAGCTGGGATCTACTAGCTTCGGATGTTAGCTTTGGGATTTGGGACGCACACACACACACACACACACAGGAAAAACCTCTCACAGTGGTTTGTTGGTAGAATGAAAAAAATGAAAGGCGTTGTCAGTTGTTCTGGGGACCAGATGTTCTGTCTGGAAACCAGGAATGAAAATGGACCGAGCAGAGCTCAGTTTGTTACACAGAAAAGAAAAATCTGATGAATTACAAATAATCTATAACAGGTGGGATTATCTCTTATTACACAATTGCCAAGTTACTACACATTCAATCTAAACCGCATCTACTTGCTTCAGCAGGTGGTGAATTCCCTCAGTGCAAAGCACTGATTTGGTGATTCACAAGTGTCTAGACATTAAGGCTAAAACTGAGCTGCAAATTGAATATTTCTTAGCATGTCTAGGATACGCCTTACAATTTAAATACAGTCATTTAATGTTGTTGAACAACAGTCAGAGCATTTAACAGACAATTAAAAAAAAACCTCCTTTCAGGCAATTCAGCCAGGTTTACACTGGGTGTTTGAAAACTATTGTAGAACACAAGCTTTAAGTTAGGCTTTCTATTAACTTCCCAGAATACAAAAAGCACTGGTACTGTTATTGTTGTTTACTGAAATAAAACTACCTGCTGATGTGCTAAATGTGCTAAATGAAGCTAAAAAGGCACTGGAGGTGTGATCAGAAAATTACCCCAAAACATCACCACAGTGCAACGCCCATCACTGTAAACTGTGCACCACAGTAAAACTGGCCAGTTTTACCTGCATTTACTTTTCTGTATAACCTGGACAATATAAAGATCTTCTATTTTTTGTGAGATGCATAACCAGACTGCCATAAGCGTGTACTAACACGTCATACAGATGTACGTTTTTAAATAAAAATGTAATAAAAACTGTAGTTTTATCTGTTTTACAGCATCTGTACCTTTTTTTTTTTTTTTTTTTTTTATATTAGTTGTTATATTTGGTATATTTGGTATTTGTTTTATTTGGCTGAACCATTAACTGCCTGTGTGGCATCAGCTATGAGGACTGCCAGGCTGGAGCCCATGAAAATGTATTTTTCTTGACAGCAGGCTGTTTTGCATTAAAATACTTATTGGACCTAATTATTTATTAACTAAAGGTGGAACATTCTCTGGATTATTCCAGCCCTGTTAATTACTCTCATTTATGCTGGCTATTAAAAGATGTGATCCTCAATAAGGATGTGAGTCTGTATTTTACTGTAATCTGGCATGAATCTTTCCTTCTGTTTACAGTTAATGTAGATGCAAGATTGCAATGTCAAAAGTAACTTCCAAGTACAAAGCAATGGTGTTGCATAGTGAACTTACTTCTGTGGTCCTCTGGATTGTCATAATGTGGTCTCCTGTAATTTGGCTCATTAGCTCAATAACATGAGATATGAATGAATAGTTGTAGATTAGGAGGCAGAGCCTTCATCTTTGAGTCTTCTGTGGAACCTTTAGGTTTAAAACTTTCCTTTTAGATGAAGCAAATAGTTTGGGCTGGATCAGCTGATGCTGAACCTTACGCTGCAATAGGCCAGACTGCTGGAAGCTTCCAGTGATGCATTTTTTATTTACATACTTGTGTTTAGAAACCATTTTGCATTTAATTATTATTAGTTACTATTAATCTCTGGCTCTCTCCCACAGTGTGTCTTGGCTGCCCCTCCCTGATGTTGGTTCTGCTGGAGGTTTTTTTTCTGTTAAAAGGGAGTTTTCCATTATATTGTCACCAAGTACTTGCTAACAGAGGGTCGTCTGATTGTTGGGGTTTTCTGTGTTTTATTGTTTAGCTTTCTTTCACTTTCCACTGGCTATTTGTTTGTTTTAGTGAATAAGAAACAAAATTATTGTACACAGACTTCCCCTTTCCTGAAAGTTCAGGAAAGTCCTCTTGCCAGTGTTCATAAAAGACAATGTTCTAGATAAAAAAAAAACACAATATGCATCTAACGCAGCCAAACAAAAGGTGCAACGGGTAATTGGTGTGAACGTTAGATGGACAGGAGGACCTTTCGTCCTTTGGGTATCCTGTCATTTTTGTCCAGTTTCAACAGCAATCACACAGGGTAACAGGCTACAAAGTGGACCAAAGGGATTTTGGACAGGATGACTGATGAACTTCCTTTACCGATTTCCTCTGCCAGCTAGATGCAGACAGATTTAAAAATGACCATACTTCCCTTGATGAACAGACAGCTTCATTGACTCATGGTTGTCGTACAAAGCTGGTTCATTTCTCCCCACAACGAAAAGGAAAATATCAAACATGCACCAAATAGCACCAAAAAAAAGCTGACCATCATTTTATTCTTAATTTTTCAGGCATTACTGTGCCTCTGATCTGTAATGACTCACGCTGAGGTTGTTCTGGGCTTTTCAGCTTATGGAAAAAAAACACCCAGAGAAAAACACACAGTGATGAATGTTACTGGACCAAAAATGGTGGTTTGACAAATAGTTGTTTAGCACATTTTAGCATTTAGCACAAGCCTTTATGCTGATTTCCAACATTCCTGTGGGTAGTTAAAAAAGTCATTACTTTAACATGAGTAAATACCAAATAAATGTTCAGTGTTATAGATTTTCAAACTGTTTATAGGAAGTCACTTTTCACATTGTTGATTTTTATAAACTACTATATGAATTTGGTTATTGGTCAACTAGGTATTGATAAAGAATTAAGTGCAGGAAAGTGTGTAAGTTAACATGTTGACTCATATGGATAACTCACCCCCAATCCCGCTATACAGTAATGAAAATGTCATGATATTGTTAAATAAAATTTTAAAAATTGATCATTTCCTGGTTTCTGCTTTCTAAGCATTGCTTAAGACAAAGATGCGACATGGTGATATTAAAAGAGCACCAGTCAAATATCCAGTGGGGCCAAACAATCTATAAAATGTGCTGTAAATATAAAACGTGCTGTTCATTTCTACAACATATCTACAAATCCCTTCTGTACCATTGTATAGACTATCATTTATGTACTGTGCTTTCATTTTAGTGCTATATCCTGACCACCGTAATAGTCCTGAATTAACAGTGTTTCTCCTGTGAGTTGTATAAGTGGATATTTGGTTTAAGACAAGTTAAACATTATATCTGTTTCTATAGTTTGTGAAGTTATTATAACATAGTGCTTAATCTGCAACACTTGGTTCAAGATGATGGCATACCAAAGCTTAGACAAAGACTTAGACAAAGCAAAATTAAGTCATTGCATTTGCCCCCAAAATCTCAGAAATATACTTTAATAGGCATTGAACTGGCCTCCAGCACTATTGTGAGGAACCTTGGAGTCAGTGTGTTGATCAGGATACGTCCTTTAACTCACACATTAAACAGTTATCTTAGACTTAGTCTTCGATGTATTGTTAAAATGATTAGTATGTCGTTACGGACAAATGATACTGTCTACAGTACTATCATTTTGATCAAGTTGTTCTCCTTAAACCTTCAGTAGATCCAAAAAACAGCACTAACAAGAACCAGAAAGACGTGAATATTTCCCCTTTATTAACTGCTCCTCAGTGGCTCCCTGTCAAATCCAGAATTGAGCTGAAAATCATTTTCCATACATACAGTTCTGGTTTCTATAAGCACAATGGGAGATGGAGCCTTTAGTTTTCAGGCCCGTCTCCTGTTAAACCAGCTCCTATTCTGAGTTTGAGTTCCTGTTGTCAAAACTGTCACATCCATAATCAGATATGTGCTCTGACTGCAGAAGGTCTTCCCATGAAGCCCTTAACACTTCTTCTCAATTCCCTCTTTGTCTCACCCCATGCATTTACCCAAGACTTTTTGCATGCACCTCTTATTTCTGCTCTCGTAGTTTGGATTTTGACTTGGATGTTGTTCATAGTCTTTCAAGCTCCAACCAGTCACAGCAGATGGCTGCCCCTGTCTGAGCCTGGGTATGCTGGTGATCTCTTCCTGTTTAAAAGGAGTTTTTTCTCCCCACCTTTGCCAGGTTTTTGCTCATAGAGGATCATGTTGTCAGTAGGGTTCTGATACTAATATTGTGTGGTATAAACTTACAATATAACACATTTGCGGTGACTGCTGTTGAGAACTGGTGTTATTTAATTAAAACCAAAGTATTATTATTTTTTGCTGGTTTGCTTAATTCTCTGATGAGAAAAAAACCCCCCAAGTGAAACATATCTCAGACTGCTTTGTCTGAGTTTCACTTCATGATATCCTAACAAGCTGTTTTATATTTAAACTTGAGGAATTAGGAGTCAGTCCTGACTCTTAATATCCCTCTTTTTTATTTATTTATTTATTTTTCTTTTGTTAAGGAGGAACTGAAGGCAACAGACAGCTGTCTAATGAGTCAGTCTACCATCAACTATTCTGAGGAGGAACTTCGGGTTTTTCCAAAACATACATGTTTCAAACAATAATAATCATAATTACGAAGTTCTACATTCAGTGTTCTTTAAATAGCATGGATTCAGTCTGCACATGTCTGGCTGGCTGTGGTCAGACTGCTGACAAAACTGTTATTGTTAAATCAGTTACACACCCTCTGTTACACACTGGGATGTTTCCAGGTCACATTTCAGCTCTTTGAGAAATATTAGTGTAAGCAGCCAAAACTGAGTTTTGTACTTCGAAGCAGGATTAGGGGCTTAGAGGGGTTACTTCAGGTTTAACACTGGGTTTTCTCACTTAACAAATGGATTTGGTGCTTACCAGAGTAGACTGTACACTACAAGGGCAACTTCTGCTGCAAAACTAACCTGCTCCAGAGTAGGTGATGTACAGGATGTGTGAGATTCATTTTGTAATTGAGAAATTAAATTAACTTTTAAATGTAAGACTTTCTGATAGGTCAGAAGGAGACTGAGAGGTGACAATCAGCGATGTCAACTGGCAGCAAAATAATTAAGAGGACTAGTATGAGGATAAGTGTGTTTCAAAAGGAAATACATTTCTCTAGTAATACTTTAAACATGAAATATTCACACATTCACATTTGTGTGAAACAACACATATAATAAGCGGGTAATACTTGAAAAACCCAAGGTCAGCATACTGTCTTACTGTAGAGAGTCTTAAGCCTCCACTAAATCCTCCTGTGGATCCTGTGGTGTTGAGAAGTGTTAGGAGAGAGAAAAGGCAGAAAATGTTGGACACACCTGTGTAGGCACCTGTAAATGCATTATCTCATAATGCATTTACAGGGTTTTTTTATTGTTCAACTTAAATTATGGAAATTATTAGTTGTTGTTGTTGTTGTTAAACAAAACTTGATGAGTAGAGGTGGGCAGATCAATCCAAATATCGATTGTATCGATACCAACACTGGTATCAGTATCGGATCAATACTACCGCAAGTGAATCGATACTTTGTTTCTATCCTCAAAGTCCAGTATGTATCCCACTGTCCATCATTCTCTTTTGCAATTCCACGATGACAGGTCGCCAGTCTGTGGCAGGTCTAACACAGAGAGACAGCCAGTCAGTTTCACTCACATTCACATCTACAGACAATTTCGAATCCCCAATTAACCTAACCCCACTGTATCCCACTGAACTGTGTTAAATACATTTTTATCTTTTTTTTAAAAAATGAAGAAATATCATCACGTTAATTCTTTATAGCCTATGGCAGATTTAAATGACAGAATACATCAAGACAGACTGCTCTCCTCTACACAAGCTCCCTTAGGTTAAAAGTATCGGTATCGGTATCGCCAATACTGTTCTTAATTTACTTGGTATCAGATCTATACCAAAATTTGCAGCATCTCCCAGCACTAGTGACGAGTGTCATTAGTGACTATGAATTTGTGCAATCATTATATTCTACTATAGTAATACATGATCATTATGATAGCACACATTCAGAGTTGGTTGCGTATTTTAAACTTACATGGTTTCAGTCTCATTTGAGTCCATCTCCCGTCTGCTTTGGCCATCAGCTGACCTGTGACATAATACAGAGGCTAACATTCAACAGAAAAGCCCAAAAACATTCTTTTATAGACTTTTTCAGATATGCTCTCTGACTCTATATTTACAGCCATATATCACAAAAAAATAGCTATTTCTCTGATTGTTGTTAATTTAGTCATTTTATCATACTAGCTAACACTCAGAGTGGATAACATTGCTTAAACAGGCCAGACAACTACATGCCGTAATGTAATATTAAGCTAATATTCCATTCAGTCAACCCAGCAAAAAGTCAGATTTTGAGGCCCTTTCTTGTAATTTCACAATTTTGGATGAAATGACATTAGGATAAAACACTTTACAATTAATTAGTTGTTCTTTGTTAATACTTTGGGTTTGTTATACTAATGTGGCATCAGTAAACATGTCCAAAATCAAGCGTGTGCTGATAGCATACAGCATACAGTCTTATGGCAACTCTAAAGCCATGTTAGGCCTTAAATAGTAATATAATTCAACAGGACATCCCTAGCTCTACACTTTTATAGCTGACATTTTGCTATCTTTCCAGTCCTACTGACCACAGTGTCTAAAGCTCACCAACTTTAATCCAGTATTATTCATTTGCACTGTGAAACCTCTTTGGATTTTCTGCGCAAACGTGCACTGGGAAAGAGCATGCACTGGGAGACCACGAGTTGATTTATTGAGTTGATAAAGTAATGTAAGAAAAACCAAATAAGGAAATGATATCCTGGCTATACTGAGCTTCCCTCACAGCACAGGCACCAAGACAAGTGGGATATGAAATTACCACTTGTCTTGAAGGTGGGGGTGTAGGTTTCCTGTTGGTGCTACTTGAAAGTGATGAGCACAGCTCTAAAGTACTCAGTAAATGACATATTTTACTCCTAGAACAATCATCTTTTCATTACAACATTCTGTTATGAATTGCACCTGAAACCGTATTGTGCGCCACTTTATATCATGCACCGTCTTCCCAAAATTGTTAAAATGCTAATGCATCAGGGTCCCTCCCTGTTTTTCCGACATTCCCTGCCTTTCTGGATTCCCTCAGTCCGCCCACCTCCTCCAAACGGGAGGTGAATCAATTAATGTGATTCACCACACCTGATCTCCATTACCTCATCACAATCCTCGCTGGTTTATTTGTTTTTGTTTTTTACATTTCCAAACACGTGTTTGTTAAAAACACTCCACTGCATCTGGACTGCATTTGTGCATGGATTTGTGTCTTTTGTCTTTGTTCAGCTGACAGAAATGAATCACCAGTGAGTTTCCCTCAATGGTGACTTATAGGACCATTTTCATCCGTGAGTCACTGTGCTTTATTTACTCATTAAAAGCCTATTAAAAAAGTCAGTATGAGAGCAATTACCTTTGTGCACATTGTATAGGCTAATCCATTACAATGAGACACAACAGCTACAGAGCTTTAAACTGAATTAAGTGATTCAAATCAGCAAAATGTTCCCACCACAGCTCAGACTACAGACTGGGATATTCAAATGAAAAAGCTGAAGGTCACAGTATGATGAAGCCAGCAGAACTACAGAATCTGCTGAACTCAAAGATGCTGCACTGGGAGGTGCGGTCTTTTAAACTCATCAGAAAATGTGAAACCTTATAAGCAGGGTTTGTACCCTTTAAACTGTGCGTGGCAGGCCACCTCACTGAACTGCTGTGGCTCAAACGTGTGGTATCCACAGACAGTCCTGATTCTGATCTAATAACATGCATGGTTAAATAACTTACCAGGTGTTTTACTTTATATTTATGGTGAGACCCAGTCATGCAGACCTTGTGGCTTCCCTAACCTGATAATATGGGCACCAAAAAATGCACAAGGTTCCATGTAAAGTAAACAGCGTGTTCCTGGTCTCAAACATTCCATCAAAAATAAACTTGACTTTATGGAAATGGACTGGAATTTACCAATACGTTTAGTTATTCTATGCACTACATCTAACTTGTACCCACGGCCAATTTGGAATTTCTATGCAACCTAAGGTGCATGTCTTTGGATTGAGGAACTAAACCCACACAGCCACAGTGAGAGCATAGAGACTCCCACAGAGAAGGCCTCAGAGTTTCATAGTTTTCTACTGTGAATCAACAGTGCTGACCACCGTGCCACCCATCGTCCAGCACTGCACTTTACATACATACAACACCCTATTAAGTTTAGGGTCATAAGTCTTGTCTATGTCCAGAAAACCTTATTTTGCCTCTGCTCAAATCCATTTAAATATGCCAGGTGAAGCAAACAGCCAAAGAGGGGAACCTTGATGCTACATCTTGAGTGTTAAGGCTGGGAATGATGTCCCACTTATGACCATATTCCAGAATCAGTAGGTTGAAAATGTCTTGCTAGGTTGTCAGTGTGTTGCTTCCTAGCCATTGGTATTGCTAACAATACCTGGAGTACAGCATAAGATTATTTTTTGCACTTTAAAACACTGCTGCATGAGTAGATCCTGGTCGGTGGTCTGCATAAACCTTACTTAGGGAGTAACAAATGCAAAGAGTGGTTGTACAAATTATAAGTTCTAAAGTTTTACTACTGTTTATGCACGCTGTGCTAGCCTGATTTGGTAAAAGATTCATGCTGCAGATGCCCATCTTCCAGCTACAGCATACGAAAGGGCTGTTCTTTTCACGATGAAAAAACAACCTGGGTCAGAGTGCAAGTGTGCTGGTGTCTGTAATGAAGAAGGACCTTTAGCGCTAGCTTGGAGAATGACTGAAAAATACAACTATTTAATCAAAGACATGTCTGGAGAAATGTACGCCAGCTAAGATAACAAACTCCTGGTGTAGTTTCTCAGAAAGTTAAGAACGTCATGGTCTGCTGAATGGTGTTGCTGCTAAGCTGAAACAGAACAAAGAGGACTTGTTTGTTGCAGACAGAGTCATAGGAGGGGAAACATTTTTCCCGATATGCAACTGGAAAATATTTTAGTGCAATAAAACCATGTGTAAATGGATGGAAAAAATGCAATAATAGATCACGTGTCTTTGAAATAATGCAACTGAGGTTGTGCAGGAGTTTCATGACTTTAAAGAACCCTTGAGCCTTAAAAATTCCCCACAGTTAATGTCAGCTATAAAAAAAAACTAACAACTTATAATTTAAAGATATGCCACAGCCATAACTAGAGGTGTGTGCTGCAACATCCACACACTGCAAAAGCCAAGTTCGTGTTAAGATAGTCTTACATGTAATATTAAAATTCTGACATTGATTTACCTTTTCTTTCTGTTTTTTAACACACTTAAGGATCTGGGATCATAGTAACATGACAAGACTACTGAAACATTTCAGACATTTTTACAGAGGACAGGTGAACCGGCGAGTCTGGACTCGTGTGATCAAGAAACGCACGAAGGGCTGCAGGACAGATGAAAGTGGGCGGACCTGAATGATAATAGTACAAGCTGCAAAAACAAATGATTTACCAATTACAAACAAACTGGCAACCACAGAAAACCAGCCTGTAGTTTTTTTCTCCCTCTTACACACCATGTGACCCTACCATTCAATATCATTTTACTATTTCACAAGAAATATGAATACCAGTGCCACTGTCATGACCCTAAATTTGACACTTCTTCAGCAAGTAGTTATCTCAGTTTAGCACAAAGATGGGGAGAGGCAAAGCAGTTAGTCAGGGTTTAAGCAGTGACAATAAAACCTGCCATTCAGCAGTGACACTTTGCAGGTAAGTAAGTAAGTAAGTCAGTAAAATTTATTTATATAGCACATTTTACAGATAAAAATCACAAAGTGCTTGACAATAAGATCAGGTTACAGGAGGTTAAAAAAAAAAGCTCCAAGCTGACCTTAAAATCACCCTCTTATGCTTGTTTTTCAGTGGTCAAACAGACCTTATGGGACCTATAGGCAGTTTTCCCCTCCAATTAAAGTCACAGCTGACTGGAGATGTCAT
Source organism: Perissodus microlepis (assembly GCF_051167445.1). Taxonomy (NCBI): domain Eukaryota; kingdom Metazoa; phylum Chordata; class Actinopteri; order Cichliformes; family Cichlidae; genus Perissodus; species Perissodus microlepis. Next base: position 24,474,822 of record NC_140465.1, on the reverse strand, counting down.
CACTCTTTACCACCTTCAAATCTAGTGATGAGTGTGATGGGTGTAGGCATGCACAAAAAAAGTTTGATTTCTATGTATTCATTAAAACTTGGCATTTTAGACATATTGTGACATAATATAACTTTTTAGCTGTTACAAACTGCTTTTTGTGATCTTCTGGCAACTACAAATGATTTTGATCGAGTAGGCTACACTCTGACTAGGGAGAGTAGTGAAAAAGAAAAAAGGAGTGCTTTAATCTTCATCAAGCTTTGTCTCCAGACGATAAATGTCATGGTCTATGCTCGCTCATGCTTCTGACACACTGTCTGTTGGACTAAAGCCATTATCAGACTCCTGTCATGCAGTTTGATCCTGACATGTTGCTCCTGTTGTCCTGTGCAATCTGCAGACATGGTGGCTCCAGCAGCTTCTTCTCAGGGGGCAGATTCATGCTGTGAAAGCACTCCAACCAGCGCATAGGTATCGTGAGCAAATTAGACCTTATTCAGCAGCTTTCACTGATTTGTATGGTGAAGCAGATTATGTTTTATTTGCTACTTTAACCCAATAGGAATGTACAGGCTCTGGCCATGAATATTGTTTTTCTCTTCCATTTTACACCTCTGAATGTCGTGATGTTTGTAGGCTCATAAGTGCATATGGTATGTAAATGTAGTCCTGGTTGTGGGTGTGAGGAACATGAGCCTCCTGAGCAACAACAAAACTTTGCAACTTCATTGCATATTTTCTCAAGGAGCCAGAGGTGAATCATTTGTGCATTTTACACAATATGGAAGTGAAACTCCATTTTTCATAGCTTTTAAAAGCTAATGTAAGTATTTATTACTTGTCTTTTTTCCAGCAGAATTTGTGAGATTTATGGGCATGTGGCTTAATCAGTCTATGTTAAAATACCTCCAAGGTCAAACCAAAGCTTAAAACCACAGAGCCTGACATACAAAAACAGGAGAAAAGAGATAACAAAATGCTACACATTCCATGTGCAGCTCTGACTACTTCCATGAGGGTATGAGTTCATGTTAACAAGTATAGCTACATGTACTACGCTACAAGTACCCAGATGAGGTACTCATAATGATTAGTTGACTATTTAAAGCTATACACCTACCACACACCAAAAGAGAAGAACCAGGCTGATTTGTTATACGCATGTTTAAAAATGTGGGAGTGTGGTCAGACTGGACCGCAACACGCCCCTCCAAACAATTTGGAGCTTGTAGGAAGATGGTGGTAATGCATCTTCAGGTTTGATACTAATAATATGTCACTAGTGTGGTGGAGAGTTTTTGTTTGGTGTCTATAGATGTTAAACAATCCACCCACATGGGGCCACAAGCCAGTGTGCTCCTAGTTCCAGACCAAAACTCAGAAAAATGATGAGGGTTGAATCAGATGAGCATCTAGTATAAAGTCTTTGCTGAATCAAACACGCGGATCATCACCTAATAGAAGAAGATTCTAGGAAAAGATGGAGACAGATGATCTGCTGTGGTGACCCCTAAAGGGAGATGCTGAAAAAATAAGAAGTTACATTTTTGTCTCCAAGTTGAAAACTTATAAAAGCACAACTTACTGTGTTGAATTCATGCACTTTGCTTACCATGTTTACTATGATGCACATAGTAAGCACATAGTATGCTGCACAAAAGGTGTTGCTTACATGATGTGGGCAGGTTTGAAAAAGAGAAAAGCCCACAAGCTGGCTGTTGACACCACAGCTGTCATGCTGGCCAATCAGCTTTCTGCAGCCACCTATTCAGTCACTCACATAAGCGTTCAAAAATACAAACACAGGGTTGTCACACGAGCTTTAGGTTGTAGTGCTTTTGCCTGTGTAAGGGCTCAAAATGTGTGCCAGTGAGAAAGAGCGCTTTAAATGTGGCCCTCCCCCTTTAGATCCTTTCAACTGAAAACTCTCAGCCCTTTTTTTTTTCTTAACCTCCCTCCACACATTACTCCACGTGCTGTGTGGACGCCACGTCAGCTGTGTCAGCCTGACTCTGCACTGACTGTGTGTGTCTGTGTGTGTGTTTAAAGAGCTCTGAAGGACCGACTGCTTGAGTTTACAACCTGTGAGGCTTCCTGCAATAAATACCACGGAATCAAATAAAAATTGCGTTCAACAACTTAACAAAGTACTCTGTGAAAACTGAACTTAAACATACTGAGACCTTAAGAAGGAAAGGTCAGAACACATAACAGGAGACACAGACCAATCCTAAGTTCAATGAGTTTGATTAAGGCTAGGGAACATGGTGTGCTTTTGGTTACATGTTGGTTAAGCCCCAAACAAGTGCTGCCACTGAATAAATTTCTATGAAAAGTTAAAAGGAGTTAATTTGAGCATTTTTCCTCTGGCCTTTAGTGCTCCTTATCCATCTAGATTACTGTGGCGCACCCCGTTTTAGAGACATTGCATTTTAAAAACTCATCGGCAGCGTCTCTTTCCAGAAATCATGACTCAGTTACTACAAAAAATCTTTTTTGGTAGCAGTTTGACGTAGAAGCCTGCAGCTAACATTACAGGTCAGCTGAGTGTTTGAATACAGTTGCGTTGTAAGTAGCTGGATGTTTGTTTCCACAGTGTGACACGGTGCCACAGTTACTGAGTGTAATTTAGAAAAAAAAAAGCCCATGATCATTTCTGCAAGATATTTTCTAATATCTTTTTTTTTCAGATGCATTTCTTGGCTTATTGAGCACCACGCAGAAAGTGCCACGTTGTTCCATTATATTTTACAGTAGGCTTGCATTTCTCCAAAACTGGGCGACTCATTCAAAAAAAAGTATATTAAAATAAATCCCTGGATTCCAAAGGATTTTGATTTTGAAACCATCCCTTTTGCCATAACCAAGGACTGGGTCAGATGTCGAGGACCAGGAAATACATAATAAGAGGTGGGCTACTGGAACAAGACACACATAGACTAGGACTAAGAACGTGAAAATGGCAGGACTCAAGGTGCTGTCTGTGCAAAGATTCCCCCGAGAGTCTGGCACATCTCTGCTGCTTATGGATGAGAAGTTTGTAAGTCCCGATGGCATACACCTCCTAAAGTGGCCGAGAACAACAAGAGCTAGTATCCTCTGAGAGTTTCAGTTCCAGACACATAAGCAGCTGCTGGCGAACCAACTGCAAATGTCGGTGTTTGACAAGAAGCAGACGAGAGCAGTACTGATAGATGTGGAGATCCCAGTTGACAGCAATATCAGAAAGAAAGTGAATGAGAAAACTGAGAAGTAAGTGGTTGAAGGAACAACTGGAGCAGATGTGGAAGTCCAAAGTGGTCCCAGTGGTACAGCATTAGGAGCTGTAACCCTCAAACTAGGCGACTGGCTCCAGCAGATTCCAGACACAACATCTGAAGTTTCTGTCTAGAAGAGTGTAGTCCCTGGTGACAGCTAAGATACTGCGCAACTCCTTGGCCTCTGCTAGGCAACAGGAGCTTAAGGAAGACAGCACCAATATGTAATATTTCATTCATATATAAATACAATTCAAAAAGCAGTCAAAAACATCTGGAACTGTTCCAAATGCCTCGAACAGCCCAGCCCTTCAAAGCTATGTATGTAAGTGTAGAGGAGTAGGCATGGATGGCTATCTAGAGAGCAGAGTCAGGTGTAGAATCTGTGACGAAGCCTTTTTTTTTTTTTGGTCTCCGGGGTGTCGAGGCAGCAAACTCCTGCCAGCAGATTCCTGCCTGAAATAGAGCGAGTGGAGGATTTCACTGACCTGACCCGCTCAGCTGCATTGCACACATCATATTCTCTCTGATGACATAGTAGCACATTTATTCTTGGAGAGGACTCTGAATGAGGCATGCTACAGCTGCATGAGTGAAGGCGGGGCCAGTTGCTACAGTATAGCCGGCCAATCAGCAGTGTTGGTGCCACCTCTGCTTAAACACATGATCATGAGTGAAAGAGTGCCGCGTGGATCACTGAAATACGTTTTTTATATTTTACAAAGGTGCACGTTTTTGGCTTTGTGACAGGAACTTTCTCCAAAGTAAACTCTAGAGAAAGGTCATTCTTTTTGTATTTTTTTCCATAAGTTGTATATGATATAGAGCAGGCTGGCATTTAACCTTACAAATATAGAATGGCTGTGCGGCCAAACACAGTTCAGGCTCAGTGTCACTCTGTGAACACTTCGTCACTTTGCCTGGAGGGAGAAAGAAATACTCCCGCTGCCCAGCTGTCCAAAAACAGTGCTGGTGCTTTTGATTCCCAGAAGATCACCCAGTGAACCTGCTGAAGCAGGATAAGGAGGGGCGGGTAGGGAGGTCGTCAGGTTCTTGGGTTCTGTCCCAGTCGTGGTGAGAAGGAGCAGCAGGGGAATGTGTGTGGCTGCAAAAAGCCGCCAAATATGGAGAGGATGGATAAGCATCCAAACACGTCCCCTTCAAATGGATTGTGGTGTGTGTGCATGTGTGTGCACGTGGGGAAAAAAGTTATCTTGATCTATACTAGTGTCAGCTGATGCAGGCAATGTATCGTGCTTTTATCCAAAGATTAAATAAAAAAGAAAAAGAGACATGTTCAAACCACATGTATTTATGAACATAAAGGATAGAACATGATAAAAGACAGTAGAAGGTCTCAGAAATTTCATTTATTGAGCTGCAGTTTAACTATAGTATCACTTGTTATAAACGCAATTAGCCTATTAAATGTCCATTATTGGGCAGAATGGTGAAATGGCGGTTAGCACTGGGTTCCTGGGTTCAAATCCTCCACCTGGCTGAGGCCTTTCAGTGTGGAGTTTGCATGTTCTTCCAGAGTCCACAGGGGTTAGGTTCATTGGTGATTCTAAATGACCGATTAACCATCACCAGTTAAGTGTGAATAGTGGTCTGTGACAGACTGGAAACCTCATGAACTCATTATTGTTGATAATCAGTAATGTAACAATATTTTGTTACCAGGGAATTTGCGGTAAATGGAACATCTTGGTAAAAGGCACGTCTTTACTACCTGCCCTGCAGGCGGTTCAAACGTATTCAGTAAGAAGTGGTCAAAATTGAACTCAAGTTTAAAGATTACTCCAGCTTTTTGCATTAAATGTCAACGTGGCTGCAAACCCACACTTTAGGTACAATAGTTAACCTTTGAGGGCGGCCCCTTTTCACATTTTGATTGCAGTCACAGTGGCAGAAATGGATAAACACAACATCCTCACTGGTTATTTCATAATGTTTGCTGGTTATTAACCGCTCTGCAGAGTCTGCAGTCAAACACAGTTTTGACTCAGTGCCAGAACAACAAAAAAACACACACATTTTGCCAACCCAGTGCAGACATGTAATCGTCTTCCTCTCTCCCACGTGTTCTTGCTTTTTCTTGCTTGCTTGCTTTTGGTTTTCATTTGAAGAACACTAAAGGAGAAGCTACTTCTTTAATTTGCCGGGCAAACTCAGACAAGTGTGGCTGCTGAATGCAGAAGTGATGCAGCACAAATAAATATATAACAGATTATGATAAAAAACACTCTTGGGGTCATGATGATAAGTCAATTTTCTTCTAAAATGTGACTGAAGCAGCTTGTCTTTGCATTTCTCGCTCTCCCAGTCTTTCTTCTTGTAGTCCTAAAAATAAAGTCCAGTGGTAAGAACACTCCACCGCACTAACCCTGATCTCCCGCCCTTTTTCCACCCCTCCTCCTTCTGGTACGTCCCAGAAGTTCAGAGAATCTTCCACAGTTCCAGTTTCAGGGAATGCTGGGAACGTCAACAAGCTGCCAGCTCCAAAAACTGTGGCTGGCCTTAGACACGGTTCTGGTCTGCCTCCTTCACATGTAGTTCACATGTGAGATTGTTAGCTGCCAAACATTCTGTATGTTTGTACTTCTCCCTATCTGATTGGTCCACTTCAAGTTTGTACAGCTACCTTATTGGGTGGCAAGAGAACTTTGTGTTCCTGCAGCATGTGTACCCAGCAGCACAAAGCATCATTATATCTAATGAAAACTATTTTTTATACAGTTTTATTTTTTATGTTATCTTTTACATTTTCTTGTTTTGTTTGTGAATATGTTGTAAAATGTGATAATCCATCTTAAACTGTCCTTTTAAATTCATTCTCTACTGTTAAATCCTTAAATAGCAGCAAAACTGCAGCTGATAGACTGAAAACTAAAACTACCCTGAGCAGGTTATGTTCTGAGTTAGGTATGATATAGATTCTCTTCTGGGAGTATACTTTTTATAGGTGCAGGCTGTTACACCATACCTTATTGAAACTACTGAATAAAGCACGAACTGTGTGCCTCATTGTCATCGGAGTGTCCAGGTATTATTTTAGTCATTTAGGAGATGTACTAAACTAAACTAAACTAAACTAAACTAAACTAAACTAAACTAAACTAAACTAAACTAAACTAAACTAAGAAACTATGTTCTTTATAGATTTCTAGTCATCTTTTATCATCCTCTGATAGTGTCTCTGATTGGAGAAGGTGGCGCTCGTAGGGATCATTTTCTGTGGAAGAGTCATATGACTCCTTTCAGACTGACCAAAAGCTGACACCAGCACATTTTTTTACCAGCTTTGTGTGAATGTTATCCCGACTGCCAATGTTAGGGTAAGTGAATCTAGATAATGGAAAGATACCTTGGGTATACTGAACTCCCTTTGTAGTAGAGCATCTTGATAGAGGGCAAAAGAGGAATTGCATTTGCAATATTTCAGTCTCAAAAAAGCACCATCATCAAATGAGAATTTGGCTTTAATTTGAGAAGAGTCACACTGGCAATGAGGAAATGAAAATTTTTTTTAGGAACTCTAAAGGAACTGAAGATTAATTTTACCTCAGAAGACCTTTTTGGAGAGACGCTGTCACTAGTGTAGGTAGTGGTAATGCACCTCTACCCAAGTTGCCAACCACCAATAAACCAAGAAAAAGAAGAAGAACTGCGTTTTACTTCATACATGCTGCTTGACATACATTTGAAATGGATTTAGTTGGGGGTTTGCTGTGAGATAAGGTTTCTTTGTTCACTTTTTGCTTTTTTTAATTAATTACAATGAGAACTTTATTAAGGTTATGAAGCAACTGTCTGTTTTAGTGTGTTTTTCTCTCTCTGTTTTTCTAACCAGTGGAAATGCTGTGGTAAGTAATTGTGGTTTCTTCACTGCTCCTTACATACAACACATGGGCCTCAAAGATGGTGGTCACTTGAAACTCTTGAAAGATTTTTGCCCCTTTTGGGTTGCAGTAAGTTGTGGTACAAATCGACATGTGATCACATGGTGGCTATAATGCTTTTGTACTCCCCACAGCAAGTACCCCACCTATTTTAAATGCTTAGTTTAGGCCATGTTGTAGGCGATGAATTGTTTTATTTTAGCATTTAAAGTATCACATAATAAGTTTGAATTCACCTTGCTTTAATCGTGTTCTTTTGTTAATAGTTTTCAGGTGTTCCTGAAACTTAAAATTGTTTAATGCTGTGTTGGCTGTGACTAATGATCGTGCAAAGTCCGGTAGACACTATGTGTACAGATGTCAGTCGCACCAGCAAACTGTGGGGTCACATATTGGAACTGTAGGGTCATCATCTGACAGGACTGTCTTCCTCATGAAACGACCACAAAGGTCATTTGTGCAAACTGTTATTATGAACTATAGTTACCCCTTAAAGTTAAACAATGTCTGTATGAATAATGTTTGCTTGTGTCATCGCCTTTAGATGTGGCAGAATGTAACTTAAACAATGGTCTTTACCAAAACCATGGCAAGTTAAAATAAAATCAAAAATGGCCATGCATGTATGTATCACCACTTAACCTACCTCCTGACGGCAGCTTCTTTTGGTCCTTTTGTATCAGAAAAAATCCCAAAAAGTTCTTTCTACATGGGTTGCTTCAGAATTTAGTAACGAAAGTTTTATTGGAAGACTTGATTATGCAATATCCTTCAGAAAAGAGAAAATACAGAAGTACAGAAACGTGTGCTTATTCTATTCCTGTAAGTAATTGCTGTTACAACTGTCCCTAAACGGACTCATTATTACTATAACATTGTGTACACCCTTGTTCTAGATCATTTAATGATTAATAGTGAAAAAACAAACATGTGATGAGGGACTCACAGGACAGTAAAATTGTCTCCATGGGGCTAAATGGGTACTCAGTCATACAAAGGAGAAACTGTGACTGTGAGTTCAGAGGCCTGCAGGAGATTAACTTCAGCTCAATAGGACAGTGTGCTTTGTTTATGTCTGTGTACAATATTGGCTGAGTGACAATAGAATCAGTGTAACTACTGAGTATACTATAAGCGGGGCAAGCCAGAGGGTCAGCAGGAAGAGATGAGTGCTGCGTCAGCTGTTGTATTTCTTTCTATAAAAACTAGCGTAAAATGTTGTGAAATTATTCCTTTAAAAGCAAAAAAGGGGTTGCATTGTACCACAAATGATTAAAAATTGTACCAGGAGCACATTTAAATGTCATTGCATTTTTTTAGGGGAAATTGTGCGCTGGTACTTCACCAGACATCTACATAAATTAGCTTTTGCCTTTATTTTTCTTTCTGCACTGATCAGAGTTACAGACTGGAAAGGACTCTGTTCTTATCACAGCACTGATACATTCAAAGGTTAGCAGTTCATCCTCTCCTATGTACTTATGAACAATTTAAAGTGTGGAAGAAACTGGAGTGCTTGGAGACACCAGGCACAAAGCCAGACACACGGAAAACACAGAAAGGAGGAGCCCAGGAACCTCACGCTGTGAGCAACTCCAAGGCCTTGTAAATATCAACATTACCAGAGCTTTGTTCGTTTTAATGAGGCCAGTGTGGCAAATGGTTTTTGAACTTTGCTCAACTTTACCACGTTGCAATGCAAAGCCATTAGTGCAAATTCCTGGTAATGTAAATAATCCCTTTATACTTTAGCACAGGATAAAATGATTGTTTATGTAACTTGCATTGTTTTGTCTAGGAGACCTTTAAATTCATGGATTCTTTACTCAAACTCTCCTTCAATGATTACATATGAAAGGACTGGTTGACAACATGTCTAGAAATCAATTACTCCTTCTGTGAACATAAGAAGCACTGTGATCTTCCAATTTTTATTGACCAGATGTGCAATATCACAGGTCAAAGATGAGTAAAAGATAAATGCAGACAAACTGCTTCAGTCTTTTGGAATCTCATGAATGTTTGTAATTTGACCCCACCACGTAGCACTAAAGTCATGCTTCACTCTGTGGAACTCATAATCATCTAATCAGTTCTTTTAATTTAATAAATGGTTCTTCTAGTTTTTCTTAATTGTCAAAAAATAAGTAACTGCGGGGCAGTTAATTCTTCTGATGGTGTTTTGACTAGATGCAAAAACAAAGTCAACTCTGCCAGATGTCTAAACAGCATTGAGACATCTGGTAAGGTTCTTAAAAGCTGTTGTTCAAAAAACATCCTTTAAGGTCCAAGGTCAGTTGTGTACTGTGTTTGAGGGAGATCCACTGCTACCAGAAATCTACCGAGCTGCTGATACCGGGGCTTTTTGTATGAAGTTTCTGCATGGTCTCACTTCAGGTAATCTAGCTTCCTTTGGCAGTCCAAAGACATACACAGGGTTAGACTAATTGCTCACTTTGTCATAGGTGTGAATGTGAGAGTAAATGGTTGTCTGTCTCTCTGTGTTAGCCCTGCAACAGACTGGTAACTTGTCTAGGGTGTACTATGTCTCTGGCCCTATGACAGCTGGGATAGGATAAAGGCCCCCGCAACCTTGAATTGGACGGCAAAGGAAAACAGGTAGATGGATGAACAGTTGCTTGGTTGTTTGGTCAAATAACATGAGTCTGTGTGGTGTTCAGAATAAAATATCTGGGGTAACTACTGGCTGATCTGGTGGTATAAACACATATAATTTTGCAGCTACTTTCCAAACTCCCAACCACTGTGCTGGCTTTAGCCAGACAAGACAAATGAAAAGCAAAATAATAACATCGCAAGCCTCCTTTATCAAAACCAAAGTGAGCATAGTTTCAGTTCTGGTAGGCTACATAGTCAGCCTCAATGATAGTTATCTAAAAATCCAGCTACCATATAGGGCATCCTATATGGTAGCTGGGTGTTGCCCTATATGCTATGAATGCAAATAGGGGAAACTGCTTTAGACTACCTACAATTGCTGCATTGCAAGCCACTTTGCAACCCACCATCCCAGCTCCTCCTTTTGTGGTGTATCTGACTTAATGCCTTGTGCTTTACATGTATGACCTGAAAGGCAGGAGATATTCCCAGAACACAAAAATACTGCAAAACAAACATTTTTAAAATAAAATAAACTTCTTTTTTTTTTTTAAAAGAAAAGTTAGCAGCACCATGGTCATCAAATAATGTTTCAGTTTCTTGCTCTTCTCGAATGATAAATCGAGACTTCGGTCATGTGCATGTTGTGGATTCCTACAACTGCGGACAGAGATATGTTACATCTATCTCTTGGTCATATGTGCAGTTTAACAAAGTAACTGCTAACAGTTAGATAACAAAGTTCATACATTTGTCAAAAAAGAGAAAGTAAGGGGGAGAGATGGTGGTTTAAAGGAAAGCATTGCACATGATTCCTGTAAGTTCTTCACACATCTGCTGAATTCAACATTTTTACAGAGTGTACTCAGAGACAGAGATGTGCGCCCTGCGGTCTGCATGCAACACGTTCTCCACGCTTGCAACACAAAGTGTCCGGTACATCCTATACTTTCTATTTTAAGCAGAAAGAGGAAGAGAAAACAGGGCAGTTTGGCTGATGGAGGCCTCTTCCTCTTCCTCATGTTGCACAGTCATGAATGGGGAAGTTCTGGCTGGGTGTACATATGTGCAGATTGGAGGGAGATATGCTTCCATTCATAGTTTTTATTCATTCAGTAAATACGTGTACAAAGCTCATAGAGCAGTTTGATTTTCTGCTGCTTCATCACATGTGAAATGCAAATCATAGTCCAGCAGAGCTATGAAAAGATCTACAACTGACCTGCCATATACTACCACCACTACCATGACTACTGCTACTACTAATAGTATAAATAATAATGATAATCATCATCATCATAATAATAATAATAATAATAATGATGATGATGCTACACCTATTACCCTGTGTATATGGCATAAAATTAAAAAATGATTGCATTTGGGGTCTTAGTCCTATTACATTTTTTAACAACAAAACCAAACAGATTTAAGCCAATGTCACATTTAAAAAGCAGTTTTTTAAACTTGATCTCTCACATATCGTGGTGTCAGTGAAGTTCAGACTTCCTCTTTTAGTGAAAGGTTAAAGGAGTTTCTTCACTGCAAACTATGTGTTAATGCCAGCTGTCAAGGTGAGAAATCTATAACAAAAAGAAGTACGTGCGGACAGTAGCACTAACATCAGTGCAGAAAATATTTTCATTACTACAGATATTTCAGTCATTTTTATTTAGGCCATAACTGCAAAGCTGTCTTGGCTCACAGTCAAGTACAGGGAGTGCAGAATTATTAGGCAAGTTGTATTTTTGAGGAATAATTTTATTATTGAACAACAACCATGTTTTCAATGAACCCAAAAAACTCATTAATATCAAAGCTGAATGTTTTTGGAAGTAGTTTTTAGTTTGTTTTTAGTTTTAGCTATTTTAGGGGGATATCTGTGTGTGCAGGTGACTATTACTGTGCATAATTATTAGGCAACTTAACAAAAAACAAATATATACCCATTTCAATTATTTATTTTTACCAGTGAAACCAATATAACATCTCCACATTCACAAATATACATTTCTGACATTCAAAAACAAAACAAAAACAAATCAGCGACCAATATAGCCACCTTTCTTTGCAAGGACACTCAAAAGCCTGCCATCCATGGATTCTGTCAGTGTTTTGATCTGTTCACCATCAACATTGCGTGCAGCAGCAACCACAGCCTCCCAGACACTGTTCAGAGAGGTGTACTGTTTTCCCTCCTTGTAAATCTCACATTTGATGATGGACCACAGGTTCTCAATGGGGTTCAGATCAGGTGAACAAGGTGGCCATGTCATTAGTTTTTCTTCTTTTATACCCTTTCTTGCCAGCCACGCTGTGGAGTACTTGGACGCGTGTGATGGAGCATTGTTCTGCATGAAAATCATGTTTTTCTTGAAGGATGCAGACTTCTTCCTGTACCACTGCTTGAAGAAGGTGTCTTCCAGAAACTGGCAGTAGGACTGGGAGTTGAGCTTGACTCATCCTCAAAAGGCCCCACAAGCTCATCTTTGATGATACCAGCCCAAACCAGTACTCCACCTCCACCTTGCTGGCGTCTGAGTCGGACTGGAGCTCTCTGCCCTTTACCAATCCAGCCACGGGCCCATCCATCTGGCCCATCAAGACTCACTCTCATTTCATCAGTCCATAAAACCTTAGAAAAACCAGTCTTGAGATATTTCTTGGCCCAGTCTTGACGTTTCAGCTTGTGTGTCTTGTTCAGTGGTGGTCGTCTTTCAGCCTTTCTTACCTTGGCCATGTCTCTGAGTATTGCACACCTTGTGCTTTTGGGCACTCCAGTGATGTTGCAGCTCTGAAATATGGCCAAACTGGTGGCAAGTGGCATCTTGGCAGCTGCACGCTTGACTTTTCTCAGTTCATGGGCAGTTATTTTGCGCCTTGGTTTTTCCACACGCTTCTTGCGACCCTGTTGACTATTTTGAATGAAACGCTTGATTGTTCGATGATCACGCTTCAGAAGCTTTGCAGTTTTGAGACTGCTGCATCCCTCTGCAAGATATCTCACTATTTTTGACTTTTCTGAGCCTGTCAAGTCCTTCTTTTGACCCATTTTGCCAAAGGAAAGGACGTTGCCTAATAATTATGCACACCTGATATAGGGTGTTGATGTCATTAGACCACACCCCTTCTCATTACAGAGTTGCACATCACCTAATATGCTTAATTGGTAGTAGGCTTTCGAGCCTATACAGCTTAGAGTAAGACAACATGCATGAAGAGGATGATGTGGACAAAATACTCATTTGCCTAATAATTCTGCACTCCCTGTATTATGATCTTGCATGATAAATAGCATGCAATTTGATGGTGACACACTTTCTGTGTTGCGTTTACTGGTAAAGAATGACACAAAGTTCGATTTAGGTTAAGGTAAAGGTGTTATGCAAGGTGAATAGTGATCCATCTGTCCATTTTTTTTTCTGCTTTTCCATTTTGTGTAATCCCACACAAAATGAACTGGCATGTTTACGGCACTGGACTTTTCAGCCCTATCTTCATCATTTGCAGCAACAGATAACTCATCAGTACAAAATCTTGTCTGTTGTCACTCATCTTCTTTTTTCTCTCAGCCTTATGTGTTTGTCTTAATCATGACTATCTAAGGCTTTTTGACAGCTCCTTTCATGCTTTCCCATTTGTCAAAATTAAAAGTCACAGTGATTCAAGTAGTACATGAGATAACAGGGAAGCAGACCTAAATGCTCATGTTCAGAAAAGCATTGAATTATAGGTACTAAAGCAGCTGTCAGTAAAGAGGCAGCTAACAGGTAGGTTGATAGGCCATTGTCTGTGACTGGCAGAACTAGCTTGAAAAACATGTAAGATTGCAACATAAACAATATGACAATAAGCTAGATGGATTTTTTTTATATATTATTATAAAAGTTACTATTATACTCTTTTACATAGGCTTTGATTTTTGGAAGGTTTGCAATTTTTTTGAATTTTCACATCACCAAAGTAAATTTGAAATCAAATAATAATGTTTTTGAAGTATTACATTTTTTTCTATACATAGTGGTTGATATAAGTGGTTCAAAAGTAATGGGACACCATGAGCTTTCCTTTCGTTTTTCTTTTATCAGCCCATTGTTTTGGTGTAAACTAATTTTGTTTTCATATGTCCACAAAACTTTTCCATAACATCAGACTCTTGTGGATGTTTCTGGCCCAAGTGTAACAGCGGGTTGCACATTGCTGTAAATACTGTTTTTCCTCTCATGAAGGTTTTTCTTGATTGTAGACTTCAACAATGATACACCTGCCTCCTCAAAGATGTTCCTGACTTTTAGTTTAGTTTAAGAATGGAAATAATTCTCTGATCATGCACTTTCATTTTCTTCCATTGTCATTCAAGCCTTTTGGTGCTGCTGAATTGGCCAGTGTCTGTTACCTCTCTGATGGGTTTACTTTGATTTTCAACCTAATGATGCCTCCTTCACTTGTGTTGACATCACTTTGGACCTGATATTGAGAGTTTCTGTAAAAAAAACTGGCAAATACAATCAGCTTTCAGGTATCAACTCCAGATATCTGCTTAAGTTGCTAACAGCATGTCAGTTAATTGTATTTTTGAGCTTCTGAAAATGGGGGACTATGCATAAAGATCGCTGTAATTCCCAAACACTTTTGTTAAACCCCATGAAGATGAAAATCTGCACTTCAATCAAATCTTGTTTGATGTTAAGATCCGCTGTGGTGGTGTAAACAGGAAACACTGCAAAGATCGGTTCATTTTCCAAATGACTCCAAGACTTGCCAAGGCCACAGTTGATTACTTGGTGCATAGCAACACCAAGACTGCCAAGAATGCATCAGTATGATGGGAGTCAGAGCTGCATGGAGGCTTTGTCCGGCCATCCAGACTGATCGTCCCATGAGGCAACCGCAGTCAGTAGCAGTCATGGTTACTGTGGCTGCAGGCATAGCTGAGTAGACAGTCGGTCTTTACCTGCTCATGTAAGCAGTGTGTTTTTGTGCTCACTCATTTTTTTTAGTTAATACAACATGGAGCAATGTGCAGAATGTGGTTGCAACATTGTTCTCTTAAATTAGTGTGGTGGGATGTGTATGTCTTCATTCATATTAGGGGAAGTTTTTCTGAGGAAAACCTACCTTTTAAACGTTTTTCAACTTAAAGAGAAGTCAGAAGTTTCAGTAACTTTGTGTGAGCATGTGTGTGTGCGTGTGTGTGTCAGCAGCCTGGAGGAAGTGAGATGCCTGTCTGAAATCAAGTGATAGTGTGTGACTGTGAGTGAGCAGATGCTGCGTGTTGCATAATACAAAGAGCTTTCTTATCAGTGTGTGTGTGTGTGTGTGTGTGTGTGTGTGTGTGTGTGTGTGTGTGTGTGTCTGTGTGTATATACATTGATGTGATGTGTCTCTGTGTGTGTGTTAAGACAGCAGTGTTGTTGTTGCTGATAACACTGTGGGGTGGACCAGTGTTTTTCTGTTTTCCATTGATTGCCAGTCGGGATTCAGTTATCTCCCCTGACACAGCAGACAACTCATTGTGTGCTTAAACACATGCACACACATGCACAGACACACGCACAAGCAACTGATTTCCTCTCTCTTAAAACCCAACATGGGTGTGCAGGACTTCTGTGGAACTATGTAACTGTTAATTGAGACCTCTGCTGTGAAGTTTTTGAGAGCCTACAACGCAGCCCATGCAAGTGTCCGACACTGTTGTCATCATTCATGTTTTTGCATGGTGCATTATGTGTCAATCACCTTGTGGTGACAACCTGTTGTTTTCAAAGAGAAACAAATAAAATTCTGGTGCCGGTTTTCCTCCTCCTGCGTCTCCTCTTTTTGTTTTGGTCATTTTTTTTGTTGGAGAGGGAAACGTATTTTTTCCAAGTCTTCGCTCCAGGAACTTTCTGATATATACAAGCCCTTATATTTTAGTGCTGATTGTCTTTCTTTCACTGATAAATTCAAAAGCAGCAGAGAAAAGAAGATGGGAAGCACTCGAGGAATTAACCGTACCGAACAGGCCAATCAAAATAGTTGGGAGCTGCATAGTCTTGAGTGGAGTTACATTTCCAGGAAGGTTCATGTGTCATTATGTCACAGGTTACATAGTAGGGATTCAGAGGTTTGCAGTTATGATGCACCTGTGGCATATATGTAGCACTTAAGTATAAACTGCAACACTGATGTGGGTCTAGTTCAGGATCAGAGAAAGGGGTCAAAAAAGAACCTTGTTGCCGTGGTTGATAGTGTGAAGCCTCCCCCTCAGTCTCGAAAACAAATCTGTTGCTAGCACGAAACATTACTCCGGTTAAAAGTCATATTTAATGTATTTTAAACAAAAAACAGTTTCACATTGCCAGGAGACCTGGCTGCTTACTTTTCTCTGAGTAGTCTATGCATTACCAAAACACAAAAACCAACTTTCAATTTATAAATTAGTGTCATTCACTAACATAAGAAGTGAAACAAAGTCTGGTATTTATGGAAATTCTCACCTGCGAAACAAAAACGAATAAAAAATCTGTGTATAAGATCTTAAGACAATAGCTGTAGACTTGTATTTAATAAATGTTGTGATGCCTGTGAGCTAGTTCAGGCAGGAAGCTCAAGCCTGACTGCCACATACACTTTGCTCACCTCAATTATTGATCACAGTATTTAGGCTGCAAAATTTCTACTCTGCCACCTGAGCATTCTCCTGTAGGCTTTGGGCGGATGGTTATTCATCATTTTCTTATTTCTCTGTGTATTATATTTGTGTGGGGGTGATGAGCTTGGAGCCTAGATACCAAATAATTCTAATGATTCTGTATTATAATTCTGGCTTGTGCCCAGAAACATAATATAAGCTTGCAGATGGTGTTTGAATGTGAGGGACACTTTTTTCAGTTTTCAGACTTTTGGCGGCAAGAAAAGCAAACAAAGCAAAGAATTTTCTCCAGTCTGAGGTAGTGTCTCCAATTAAATGCATCAGGAATGCTGTACATAAATGATAAAATGTGCAGAAGCAAACAAGCAAAACTTTATTGGTGTAGTCCACGTCCTTCCAGGTGAAAGCACAATGGGCTGAAAAAACTGCAATGCTCCACAAGCTACTCATCGTGGAATGAGAGCACATCTGCATCCTCTGGATGCATGACAAAGTGAATTTAATACACTTTAGCATCTATAGGGTGTTTGACGAAAGGACACAACATGTTCAGAAACTGCCTCGAGCTATGCAGAAGGGAGATTACAAAAAACTCAGGGTCTGTTAAAGGAAACCTGCCAATGAGCAGATTAGGTTCACGGAGAAAGTAACTGACTCAGTTCTCAGAACTGAAAACCAACGCTAGGCTAACGAACTCCCAAGGTTTCACTAAAAATGCTTTCTGGAACTTAAAACAGGGTTTCTATCTCAGATTAAGTCAATTTAGGGTTTGGGGGTCAATTAATTCTCATTGGGGATTTTCCTACTTTCATATGTCTTCTCAAAGGCACTTACATGATACCCATGTGTTTTTTCCAAGAGGTTTCTAAGAACATCTCATTAAATATTTGCAGCCAGATGCTATAAATTTGATACATTTTTGGAGGCTTGGAAATGGGTTTATCAAAGTAGGATTATGCATGAATTACAGTAGTAGATCATTTTATATCACTGTATTGTAATTATCAAATTATATTTAAAGTTAAAAATTTAAATACTGTATTTCAATCCATTTTCCCAAAAAAGCAGAGGCACAGATACTGGGCTCATCAGTGACATCATGCTTCATGGGATGTATGCAGAGGGACTTCTACCGAGGTCGATTGTGGACCCGTTGGCAGGCAAAGAAGAATGTAGTTGTGCTCAGGCAGAAGGTTGATGAAACTGAGTGCTTCTGCTTCAGCAATGGCTGCAGCTGTATTTTTCTTATAACTTTGCTAGACACTGAGGTTTGTATGCTCTAATTTTTTCAGCTTTGTCCCACTTTGGATAAATGTCCTGTTCTGCTTCTATAGCTCTGACTCGTCTCAGTTAGGGTATATAGGGTATAATAGCGATGTACTAGATTGTACTGTCTTGTAACACAAGGCGCACAAGAACATTTTCAACAGTCTATCCATGTGTTTAAACTGCCCTGATGGTTGTCTGACAAGTTTTTATTATCTACTGGCTTGCACGACATTACCTTGCTGGCTACAAAGCTGTGGTTTAACTGTGTTGTTCTCTGTTTGTGCTCCATTTGAAAGTTGACATAAAAATAAATGTGCTCGTGATGTAAAAATTGAATTGTGGTGTTTTTATTACATACTATATTCAGTCAAAGAGGCCAAAAAAAAGAAAAAAACAGAATAAACAAAAAATAAATATACGCAGTTTTGAGGTTTCCGTAGACCTAAAAGAGACAACCCACTATCACGGCAAAGCGTGTAATAGACACACCGGTTCACTGTGTTCATTACATGCTTTGCCTCTCCAAAATGTGAAATGGACATGCATGCAGAAGTTGCATTACCGCATGTAGAAAATTGCATTAACAGCAGGGGGAGATAATATATTTAAAGTTGTTAGTGAACAGAAAACGCAGGAAAAACATTCCAGGGTTCTTAATCATCAGAAACAATTAAGTGTTCATAATGTCTTCCTCACTCCTGAGGATCATCTTCAGCACTGTAGATCCAAATGTCCTGTGAACTTTGGTCATACAAAATGAGAGAACATCTCTTTATTGAATAATAATATATAACTTGTTAATTAATAATTTGTAATTAGCTAGTTGTATTTATGGGTACAAACTTTTTTTTAATAGTAGAGAAATGTGTGTACCACTGTGCATGCTGTTACGTCATGCTGAACATGTTGGACAGCTTGTGTGCCAAAAAATGATCAAAGTCCTTTCCCACTGCAGGACAAGATGATAGGACATCTAAAAAAAAAGTTTGCATGATTTCAGAGTTGGTTACCTTAGAGATAAATATACTGGGCCTTATAGTGTAGTATAGTGAGATCATTTGAAAGTGTATGACAACATTTTGACATCTTCACTGAGAGTTGTCCATAAATGAAGGTGATGTGAGGAGACAGGAGTCTAGATGTTGGTGCACAATAGAATGTCTGAAAGCAGAATGGCGGAAATGCAATGCGGTTTAAAGAACAGAAACTTGCTGATTGACTAAAGAAAATAAGATGGACAATAGGGTGTGGTAATACTGAAATCATGAATGAATGGTTTTAACAGCGTGGGAAAGGAGAAGTGAAGGAGAAGGCACAAGAAAGCCAAACACATTAAGCCACAGACAATAAATAGGAATAAGAGAGGTCACTTCTTTTCAGTATTAACATGATTCGATATGATTTCAGTCTCACGTGCCAAGTAGGATATAGCATATTAAATCGCAAACACAGGACTTTTTTTATATTCATCGATGTCCAAGATTTGTTTTATGTTGACCAAATAACTAATTATGACATGTTACCACATCATCTGCACAACCTGCTGCATTTGATTATAAGACAATATTCAACAGCTGTGTTAAAAGGTGGTTATTCTCATGCATGGCACATATTTGGTTAAATGTACATTCCAACTTCTCAGTAGGGTTACCTTTGCAGTGCAGCCGATATTGCAGAGTTGGTGTCTACACCGTGATGAAGAATAGTGGAGAAATTGTAGCGCTTTCTGTAGCGCAGAAAGGCTTTTTGAGAGTCAGGGGAGGTAATATAAAGAGTAAGGTCAGTCAATAAAATTCAACCATACTCCTTTACGGAAGAGTAGGCTTTATTTCCTGCGTCTAATCAAATACCATGCTGACTCATGATTTCATTACCTGCTCTTGTTCCTCTCCCTGCTCTCTATAGGGTTTGCCACAGCTGATCATCTGCCTCATCTCACTCCATCCCTGTCATCATTTGTAACTTATTCCGCGCTCTTCCTCTTTTCCTTCTGCCTGGCAGCTCTGTCCATTATCCATCCTCTGCACACATCCAAACCTCCTCACCCTCGTCCCTCCAACTTTGTTTTCTCTGGGAGTTCTTGCTTTATTAAGATTTAACTAAGCGCAGCAGTGCAAAAATATCCAATACAAGGGTTGTTGCAAGCAGTTCACTTGATTATATAAATATGTTTGAAATTCAAATCTATGAATACATTTTTTTAAAGAACATCCAGTGGTCCTGATACAGATGAAGTTAGGAAACGAGAGGCCAGGCAGAGGTTGTAACATAGTGTAGGACACTATTATAATCACCACTCAACTGAGCAATTGCGCTCACATATCACTAAATACAACTGCAAAACCGGGTGGCACCATTAATCATACTGGCCCCATTGTGCACATTGGCTGCCAACAGGAAGACCTGAAGAAGTGAAAAATCACCAGCACAAAGAATCACTAGCACTATATTTTAAGATACCAAGAGAACAAAGAAGGCTATATATGGAAAGAGCAAAAGAGTTAACATATAGAGTCACACATAACATAAATATAACAAATATGAAACTATATCCTAGCCTTACATACACATGTATTCAGTAAATACCACACAGCCCAGGCTCCTGCAAGTTCATGAGTAAGTAACTGAATAAGTGCATTAGTCTCTGTGCAAGAAAAATAAAACAAGAAGTCAACTGTTACGTCATTAAGACCACTTTTAACACTAAATTTTATGACATACCTCTGGAGGAAACATCCAGCACTGATCAGCCAGAGTAACTCATCTAGCCTGAAACACTCAGAAGAGACAAAACCTCAAAATATAACTTACCACTGATGCATTAGATGGCATTCGTATAGCTCCGAGGACTCTTTCACTGAGAAAGAGAGAGGGCTACTGCACCTGATGGATGGCTTTTTGTTACCCAAGCACCTCCCGCTAATGTTTGTTTTATGCTGGGGTTGTGTGTCTACCTGCAGAGTATATGTTGTCTAGTCTGTGAGTAAATCATGCATGTGCTGTTGTTGGTCAATCAGCCAGTGGCAGAGACTGAGGTTGTATGAAGAACTGAAGTGAAACCAAGTGTTAAGAACAATGAAAAGTAACGACTACAGCCACTGTCTGTGCTTTTTATGCTGTATTTTTGATCTTTGATGAATCTTCTGTGCTTTTCTGTTTCCTGGTGAACTCCACTGCTGCAGATTTGATGGACGCAGCAGTGTATCCAGCAATGTGCAGTTGGGATTTTGGAGGACTGTATGGGAGCACGTTTTCAGTGGGTGAAAACCCTTCTCCATAAGCAGGGGAAACCAATTACACAACCAACACACTCAAAATTCCCAACACTGATAAATCTCTTAAAAATTCCCAATCACTACATTCCCAAACCACACAACCTGAGCTGTCCCTCTGATGGACTCGTTCCTCATCCTGCTCATCCTGATTACTTCTTATGAAAATCTTTACATCTTTAAATCTGCCACTTACAACTTGGCCTCCTGTCATTTTGTCATCACCAAACTATACATCATAGCAGGTCTCACTATCATCTTCAAAAATGTCCCTTTCACTCTCACTCTATCCTTCCCTGACACTTGTCTCCACCCACTCCACCCTCTCCTTGGTATTTCAATTGCAGTTTGGTTAGGTTTAGTCACTAAAACTACTTCTTTTGATTCAGTCGACAAAACCGCTTGGTTAGCTTTAGGAAAATATCATGGTTTGGGTTAAAATAGCCGTTTCAGTTTGACTATGCTGGAAAGCATTTTTTTTCTTGCAGAACACTTCAAAGGCAAATTTCTCAGCTATGAGAAAAAACATAAAGAAAACTGCATGTTACTGCATGTCACATGCACTCCTTGAATCACATCTTTTGTGTAAAGTCTTTGCATCTAATACTAGTATTTTTCCATATTTTCTAAAGCTGTGACACAACATAATTATGCCAGTGAGATTTTCTTGGGTCAGATAGTGAGCGTGAGCCTGGCAGTTTCATGACTACACCAACTGCAGGTGAACTCTGGGTGAAAAAGGTAAGTGCAGTGAAAAATGTCTAATACGAACGAATACTCCTCTTTGAACGTCATTGCATTGGCCTTTTCAGATTGAGTAACTGAGATACTGATGGGTGTAAGAGCTAAAGCTTGCCCTGATAAAAGCTATTTTCTGACACTCTTTGGGGTGTTCGGTGCTTTTGTGGAGACAAAAGAACAGGAACCAGCAACTTTGTTGCTCTTTCTATAGTTAGTATAGTTAGTACTGAACTGAGGACATTCTCCAGCTGTTTATACCCTATAGCGACACTTAATTGTAACCATAACTCTAAAAAAAATCACAGTGCTTTTGAAGTTGTAAAGATCAAACATGTATCCTAACTAATGTAGATTTAAACTAAACTTTGTCCACACACACACACACACACACACACACTCTCTCTCTCTCACAGAGTCCTGGAGAAAGTTCAGCAGGATGCATTGTTACATGTTCCTGGCAAAGCTGTGGTTACTCCTTTTGATGACTACCACCAACTATGTGCAGCCACACACACATACATGCGCACACACACACCACAATAAGGCTGTTCCCAGAAAGAATGCTCCCCGACTGCCTGTCCCTCTTCCTCTTTCTACTCCCAGCAGCTGACTGAGGTCAGTCAACGCTGGCTTCCATTTAAATCCTTGAAGGAAAACTCCACCCATAACCACTTAAAACTTTAAAAACCAGCTGCTGGTGGCTGGTGCGTTTCATGTTTTCTGGCTCTGTTTGGTGTTTTATTGTATTGTTTTATTTCCTGGCTGTGATGGGAAGCCCAGATATTTCCAGTGTGTTGTTCTGAAACAATAGTAATTGTAATCGTTTGGTGCCAGTTTGTCCGTTATCGTTGCGAAGGCGTGCACAAAAATGACCCCACATTAATGAATTTTACAACTGTACGCTACACACTAGTACAATTAAAATTAATTCCATATTGTCAGTCTCTGTCCACGCATACCTTGTTCTTGCTCACTTCTCATCAGTACGTCCTGGTCCCTGACACTTGATATGGACCTCATTAAGCCGGGCAATGTGTCCGCCAGCATGACTTGAGTCGTGTATTTCTTACTCATGTTCCAACCCTGTAATACATAGACATGACAAATGACATCTGCAAGATGACTCATTAAAATTCATCAAGAAGTTGATAGAGCATTTATTTTGTTTAGCATTTAGTTTTTGTAATATGTCCAAGGTGTACCCCTCCTATGGGAAGAGACCACATGTTCCATGTGGTTTCTTCCTGGTAGGAAATGGTAAAAAAAAAAATCCCAGGAGAAATCCATTTAAGCACCCAGGAGACATCCTAATCAGATACCCAAACCACCGCAACCATCTCCTTTCGATGAGGAGAAGTAGTAAGCCCTTCCCAAAGGACTAAACTTGCCACCTTATCTAAGTGTGAGCCCAACCACCCTTCGGAATCTGCAGTCTTATTCTTGTAAACACAGTTCGAGGCCATAGGTGAGCATAGAAATGTAAATCTCTCTTTAACACAACAGACAGCACAGAATCCACATCACAGCAGACGCCGCACCAATCAGTCTGTCAATGTCCTCAACTCATGAACAAGACCTCAAGATACTTGAACTCCACTTGAAGTAGCTCAGACTCCCAATCCAGAAAGGGTCGTTAATCTTTTTACAGCTGAGAACCGTGGCCTCAGACTTGGAGGTGCTAACTTTTTAATCCAAAGTGTCTCACACTCAGCTGAAAACTGCCCCACTGCAAGCTTGCTACTTGATGAATCCAGCAGGACAATATCACATTAAAAAAAACTGAACCTTTTGTTTCACATACAAAGCAGAAGATGATGAGCAGGGCCAAGCGACAAACCGTATGGTTAACATTTCATGTGAAAATATCAAACGTGTTTTATTTTTGCTGTTATTATTAATTCTCACTCTTTGATGCCTCCCAGGCTGAAGAATCATCAAGGAGAATTTGATTAACCTGCTCAAACTCCAACATTATAAAAGCTTTTGTATCTCTCCTTACCAGCTTTTGTTTGTGCTTGTTTAGCGTCATTATAAAGATATCCAGAAAAAACATTTTCCTTTTTCCTTCTGTTTACCTGGCAGCACCCACGTTTCATGAAATAACTTCCTTCCTGCCTTTGATTTGCAGTTTTGCAGTTCACGAAAAAATCACCTCTCTGGAGCTGATTGTGGCCATTGCTCGCGGCAGCCAATATTGTAGTGTAGGTGGCAAAATGTTGCTTTTCAGCACGATGGTAACGTGGTGTCGACTTTACATGCAGCTCTGCAACACACCAGCACTAACAGTTTGAGAAGGGCTGTCATTACACAGTTTGGTAAGATCCTGCGGTGATGCCATAAGAGCTGTAATTTCAAAGGAATGAAGGAAGACCAGTTCTAGTCTTTCTCTCTGTGACCTTAGTGACCTGCAATTATGACAGAAGAAGGTTTCTAATTTTGGAACATTTCCTCCTTTTTTCTTTCTTCTGGTAAAGAAGGTGACAAAGTTTCCCTTGTAGTAAGGTGCATTTACCTGGAGTATCCCGGATACGATGACTGTCCCAGTGTGGACAATATTCAGGATATGAGGCTAATATGGAACTCTATAGTTGTAATGATAAACAGGATAACGTCAATTGTTGCTGACAGAGGTTGCATCAGACTTTACAAAGCAGGCCGGAGTCCAAAGGAGATTTTCATCCATTTTTTAAATATGCAGTAGAAGTCTGTCAGCAGAGCCTAAGGTGTAAAAGACGAGCAGTTAATCTGTAAGTGACAAAAACAAGCTGGCCTTATTAGATGGGTCAGGGATCTGTTTCTCCTCTTCATCTTTTCCTCCCCCCACTGTTTTGGTCCACAGTCCTTAACCACCACCCTGCCAACCCCCAAAAATCCTTAGAGGCAGCTAAAAAAAGAGTACAATTATGCTCTTATTTTAGCTTATCTGAAAGGATCCTCAGGGTCCACCAGCAGCAATTTACAGGTTTTAGCTATCAGGAGAAACTGTCTTTCCAAAATGTCAGCAAACACCCTCACTTTAATTACATGACATCATCAGTAATATATGTGGGGGCTTTTACGAACCCCCAAGGGTTTAAATTAAGAAGTAAAAATGGCACAGCATGATGATGTCTTTCAAAGCATTAAAATTCCATAAATTAATGAGTTCTGGTTTTAAGATGACTATCGAAAAATTCTGCTAGGGGCTACCGTTCATGCAACAATAATAACTTTTGTCCCAAAATGTTTTTAAAAATAAGAAAAAACACCATTATTAGAAAGATCACAGTCATGACGTGGATGTTTTCATTTCACTCACTCGGAATAACTAGATATGTGGCGTGTCTGAATTTCAAATTCAGCAGAGTAATCATACAACGTGAGGCGATGTTGTGAGAAAGGATTTTACTTCCAAAAGAGGAACATTTAAATGACTCTTTGGCATCTGGGAACTTGAATGTTTCGAAGCTTTTGAAGGTTCTATTAAAGATGCATCTCAGACCATATAGCTTCTTTTAAATTACCAAAACAAAGGACACACTGGAGATTTGTTTGTTTGTTTTATTCCGCTTTATACACTGACAAATTGTTGTGCAGCAGATTCTTGGTTCATTACTTCAATTTCTACATCACTGAAAAGGTCAAGGTTGTTTCTGTATGAGACCTGTAAGATGACACAAGTTCCTTTTTTAATGCATTTTAGACACTAATGCCATTCAAATGTCATTTACTATTTCATTAGTTACCTTGCCCCATAGGTCAGTATTTCATTAGTGACCTTTGACAGAACTCTTAGGCACTCTCCTCTCTTAATGGCAACTGAAATGACTTCATTTAGGTGTCATGTCATGTTTAATCTAAAACTCTTTTTGCATGTCAGCCTTTATCATGGAATTGACTGAAATTCATAGATAAAGTGGGGCTTTTCCAGTGCTGTCCCCACCGAGAGGAACAATTGGCTGCCAACAGCCAAATTCCAATCGGAATTCCAATCGCCCCCTCCCCGATGAACCTTACTCCATGGGGAGTCATGCTTGCAGCAGCAGGGTTTCTCAGCACAGCGGTATGGTAGATTTGAGACATCTTAGCCCTTCTTCAACTCTAACATGAGGGTTTCACTTCAATGGAGAAAATGGAAACTGAAAAATCTACCTATTCTGTTTCCTTTTCAGTCAAGTGCTTATCTTATGATTACATTTCCTTAATATTTCACAGCTTTGTAATAACAGATGGATTTGTTAATATCAAAGGCTTTTAATGTGGATGAATTATTATTATAGAGGTTATTGGCAGGTTGGTGTCCTGCAAATAGATCTTTGTGGTCTTCTAATGCATAAACTTTGCAGCTCAGACAAAGATACTATCCCTGGACCGCCTTAAACCAGACTGCCTAAAAAAGCAAAGAAAATGACTACCAGACTGAATAAGAGGAAGCAATATGATGTGTAATCTCCATGCAATGACTATGAAATTTTAGTATAACTTGTTTCATCAATCACCTGTTTTGTAAGAAAAAAGTCTGGCAAGATCTGTGCTCTTTACAGTGTTTAGATAGATAATATTTTGGTGTAGTTTCACTATTACCTGCAACCATGTTCTGTTCAATTCTTTTTCAGACCTGTAACACTCTGGAAAAAAAATGTGACCCACCCTGTTCTAACCTGTTGATGAACACAGAAAAATCTGCAGATGTCTTAGACTGTTACACATTTTTGCAGTTGCTGCTATGATTGCATTCATAGGATCCCTTTGTGTCTTAGACTAAGCCATTTTGCAGGTCTGGCTGTATTTGCTCATTTAAGGGACTTGTTTGTAAAAAAAAAAAAAAAAGTCAGAAAAATTGTTGTTTGTTTTTTTGTTTGTTTGTTTGTGGGTTTTTGTTTTTGTTTTGTTTGTTTTTTTTTTTTTGTTTTTTTTTTTTTGGGGGGGGGGGGGTATTTTATTGAAAGTTCTAAGCAGGAACCAGCCCTCCAGCTCACAGTTTGAAAACCACCAGCGTCAGTGTGTACACCTTCTATGTGAATGAGCTTTGCTGTCTAATTAAAGCAGCAGCAGCCTGTCTGTCTGGTACATGCTGCCGGATGAAGATTCCTAATAAGGAGGAGATCGTAGCGGAGAACACACACAGTGTTAATCCCATTCCCTGGTTCCTTCTCTCACACCCCTCAGGCTTTGGCTGTGTGTGTGTGTCCTAATAGCTTTCTTATGCCATCCAGTTCACTGGCCGGTCAGTTGGTTTGTCAGTCAGTAAGTCAGTTGATAAACCTTTTACCTCATCACTCAGCAATCTAATTTCAACCTAACATAAAACTGTAATTTACCCACTGGTGACTTTAGAGAAAAGTCCTCTGATTTATTTACAGCACTTTTCAGAAGTATAACTATCTTCTATGACTAGAAAGTGTAGTTTAACAGAAGTGAAAGCAAACATATCACATGCTGAGAGTTTTTGAAGCAAACCTCAAACTACTCTGATTTTAGCAACATTTTGCAGTTTGTAAATGTGTTAAAGTGTTGTTTTAACTTCACTCATAACTAATAGCAAATGATCATCTGATCTCAGCTGAGTTTAACAAAGGTTTCATGTTGTGGTGCAGATGTTTGAGGGAGGATTCATGTGAAAGCATCTGGAAATCCCAGAATTAAGAAATTAGTCAGAAAACGAAGAATCCAGTCATTCGGTCAAGATGTTCAACATACTCAGGTGAAACTGGGCCAACCACCAGTCAGTTTGCCAGTTGGCCTGTAGGTGGCACATTAATCCACTTATTCAGCCTGCTCCCTGCTCTTGTGTGAATGTTCACTGCTGCTGTAACAAAATGTTCTTTCTGCTGCTTGTGATCTCTATCTGTAAAAAAAAACAAAAAAACAAAAAACCCCATCTTCTAAAATGTGGAGCAGCAGATTGCTTCTTTAGTGCAAGTTCAGTGCAGCTTTGCTGTTGTTGTCTGTGTGATATTGATACTTCACCCTCTTGTGAAAACACAGAGTACACTTTCACACTCAGCAGAAAGTAGTTTACATGTGGCAGACCACCTAGGAGGCTGTGATTACATCTAAAGACGCAGAGTATGCTCAGAAAAGCAGTGTGTGAATAACAGTGAATGAAGAAGAGCTGTTACTTTACATGTTTGAATACATGCTGGGGTCTTTGAGCTTATAATAAGAGATTTTTTTGTGGAGACTTATGCATATCATAAGTCATGATCATCTTAGTAAACACGTAATTTAAAAAATAGATACAGACACACTTTTAATGCATGTAATAAAGCTCATTTTAAATTAATTGGCACGTGTGTTGGGTTTAATTTAATTTATAGAAAGGGGTTGGTATAAGATTTCCTTACAGTGTTCCTTGGACTTTGCGAAGAACTCACGTGAACAGGCTAACTCGCAATCTGATTGGCCGACGTGTCTGCACGTGTACCGGCAAAATCCTTGACGGTTACGTAAGTGGAGCAGCGCAAGGGACTCACTGGATGGAGGGCTACAGTGTCAGAGTGGGACGACTGGAAGATAATTTATTACAATGAAGGATCTGTAAACGATCAGTTAGGAAATAATGGAGGAAACAGTAAAATGTGCATATGTTGTGTTTGTTCATTCCGTTTTGTTTGAATTTATTCTGCAACAAAATATACAAAAACTACATCATAGATAAATAAACATTAGCATTTTCTGAAGAATAAAAATGACTGTAAAATATACATTTTCGTGTTTGAAATGTGTAATTGTGCATAAGCTTAAAGTGGAGTAGGTGATATGATGACGCTTTAGGTCCTTTAGTTTGTAGTAGTAGTAGTAGAGGGGGAGGGGGTGGATGGTGAAACACTCGCAAGAGTTGGATTTGGAGGATAACGTGGCTCTGAGAGCACTCAGTCCATCTGTATGTCAGCCTGTCTCCCCTTCTCATATTACAATTAAAGGGACAAAGAGGGGGGAGGAAACGCGGTATAAGCCCCTTAACCCGTAAAAATGCGTGAGCGTATCCTCTACATTCTCCAGTAATGAGTGAGATGTATGTGTTACTCATTTTTAATCTCTGAAATATATCATTAAAAAAATAATACAAATGTTCATTTTAACACCTCAAGTGTGGTTCACTTGACTGTTTTATCATTTAGACTGTCAAAAATCACTGTTTAAATGGTTTTATGTTGGCTTAACTCTGCTGTAGCTTTCAAATGACGCCTTAAGGCGAGAAGGAGAAAAGTAGGCAGGCAGTGAGCAGTTAGATACCCGGCTTTTTCTCAGTCCACGTGTGTTTCTTCCCAACTTTACCCGCCACCGTATTCCTGGAAATCAAGCAAGCGTATGTATCACTCCGCGCATAGTCCCGGCTTCAGTGCGCAATTAAACCAAATTGCCGTCACCCCCGTTTTTTCCGCGTGGACTTAATCAAAAGAGAAACCGACGGCGGTTTTATCAGCGGTGGATCTGATTGCCGTTAACGACACTTTGTTGACTATTATGTTTTGGCGCGAGTTTAGCGGCGGCGGAAGGATCGCGGCGTACGCCCTGTATTAAACTCAGTGACCGCTGCAGCCGCACCTACTCTGGCTGATACAAGCGGCGGAGGAGAGAAGAAAAAGCAGGATACACCCGAAATGCTGCCCTGCGCAAACTTCAATTTTACACGCAGAAAGTTTCACTTGGGCAGGATTTTCTAGTCGTTTTCGTCTCGCTGTGGACTTTGCTGGATAAATAGGGCATTTTCTACTTTTTGTCTTTATTTTGAGTGCAATCTCCTGTAAGGACAGTTGAAGGTAAGACAGCTGTTTTATCAGAAACCTCATTGTACGCATGTGAGAATGGGAGTTTTGTGCATTTTTTTTTTGTATTTTTGCTCTTTTGATGTAGCTTAACGGTGCTTCAAAGAGGAAAAAATGACTGCCGGTTTCACGTGGGGTCCCGGCGCTGTTTAACGCATGCGGGGTTTAAATGACCGTCAACGCCGGTTAACCTTTAAATCCTTTTACGGACTTTGAGCTTTTACGGACGGTTGACTTTTACTTTTCTTACGGAGATTCATTCTTAGACTCCGTGTAGTTATTTATATTCTATTTTTCTAGTGTGTCACCTTAGTGAATTTGGTTAAATGAATCATTGCACAATAGATTCTGCAGATGCATGAAGGCAGGGCGACCTAACAGCAGATGCGTTCAAAAGCTTAAGGAAATTCGTGCTCTTCTATTTTCACATTCCAGCTGTGCTTGGTCTCAAGTAGTTTTGGTCGAAGTCCTTTCGTGCAAGAGATATTTTGGATACGTTAAGAGAGAGGAAAGTGTAGAATGTATTTAATATTGCTGCGTAATCGTTGTCTGCGCTCTGCATTTAAGTTGTAGCTCAGCTTTTCCCAGGCCGTGATGGTAAAGAAAGGCAGCCTTTAACTCCCGGACACACACTGCTGCTTTTGTTCTCCCACATTGCCTGCTATACATGCACATACCATACGACCCCACAGGAGTATTATAAGAGTTCCCCCTCCCCCAAATAGGACCATAGGTCAGGCTGTTCCAGCTGAAACGACCTTGGTTAAATGAGAAATGCGCTTTTTTTTTTTTTTTTTTTCTTCAGTGAAACTTTTTTAAAGCTTTTGTTGTTAAAGCTTTTGGGAGTGGCTTCTAATTGAGTAGAAAATCAACATGTAGTGTCCCATGCATGTTTTTGCGTGTGTGTGTGCTTAATAGTGTATTTCTGAACAGAGTTGGGAAACTGTCCTTTGTGTTGTGCCAGAAAGCTGAATTTTTTTTTTTTGCATTTGTGTTTAACAGCAGCAAGAGGTCTAAGTATCGTAGCAAATGCAACGCACCCATTCCTTTAGACTCAGAGTATTGTTTTCTATGTCAGCAGTCAGCCTGACTTAATTTGCGAGTGTTTTATTATTCTGAGTAGGAACAATGTAAATGGTGGAAAGAGGTGTAAAGTTTCTGTGTGTCCCAGCTGTTCCTGTGATGTCATGGGGAGTGGGGTATTTTTTTGAGGAGGAGGGGGGGGGGGGCTTAAGGGCCTCCCCAGGAGCAGAGGGGCGGGGTTATAGTGATGTAAACACAGATAAAAAGGTAGCGCCTGCAGGTTGGGGACTCAGTCTAGAGGAACAGGTTAAAGCTTTCACTACAACAGGTGTTGCTGCTGCTGGGATTAACCCAATAGACGCTGACTGCGCTGCTGTAAAGACACTACTGGATCAGCTTCTCTGGATTTTAACTTTATAAGCTCCACTACCTCTTAGATTTTTAATTTATACCTTTTTTGTTGTTGTTGTTGTCGTTCTCCCAGATATCAAACATGTTGGAAAGTTTCACTCAGTCGCAGGACTGGCTTTGTTCAGAGCCGCTGCTCTTTGATGACGAGTTCTGCCAAAGCCTGATGAAAGACCTCCAGGCATTACCGACACCTCCGCAGTCGCCCCCCATGAAGTCTGGGCTGGGTGGTGATAAGCCTCTGTCCAAGGAGGACCAGCTCAGCTACGTGTCGGATATTCTACTGGAGGACCATGACATGCAGCTCAACTGGCAGTGTGACTTCTTCCACTCTGATGCTGAGAAAGGAGGCGAGCTTAACCAGCCCTGCTCTGAGGAAGCTGAGGACTGCCTCTGGCAGTGCCTGGCAGCTGAGGAGAAGCTTGTCTCCTCAATACTTGGTTGCAGCCCCGTACTATCTGACATTGATACCCGCATCTTTGAGGAGATCGCCGGCTCCACACTTGACTGCCAGAGCCTTATGGAAGCTCCGGAGCCCAGTGAAGCTACATCAGACTACGGATCAGTTGGTGGCGAGCTGTCCACATATTCGTCTAGCGACTCTGGTAAGTTGAATGTTTTCATTAAGTTGTAGTGCTGATGATCAACTCTAACTTTAATCTCAGTCCTTCTTTGTTGTTGCAGTGCTTATCAGTATAAACACCCACACCCAGAACAGCCTCACCGGCATTTCATTGACAATTCTGTTAATGTTTACTGGCACTAAGCCCAAACTGTTCTGTGTTCAGCTTATCAGGACAGCAGCACCCACCTTTAATCTGCAGAAGCCTTAATGACTGAAGGGTGTTATTAAGGTGTGGGTGAGGTTTAAGATGTTGAGTGGCATTAAGTAGATTAGGGGTTTTAAGAGAAATATGTGTGTGACTCATGTTTAGCGGTGAGTTGTGGCTCAATATATTACGCTTTTAATGAGCCATTTTACTGCCTTAAGCCCTGCAGCATCTCTGTGCTAGAACGGAGATGGCAGGTTGGCATTTATATTAGTTTTTCAGTGGTTACTATCTCTTAGGATATGAAAGCTTGTTGTGATTTGGTAATTCCACTGGACTTCTTTGTGGATGTTGTAAACTTCTAACTATTTCAAGTTAGATTTTCACAACTGACTGGTGTCCTTCGGTGGGCTTTGTGCAGTCTATACTGTGTGTCCTTTTAAAAGTTGTGCCACAACCCACCAAGATTATGACATGGTCATGGGGGGCCAAAGAACTACTCTAAATTTTTATTTTTTTTTTTCTTACAGAGGAGGAAATTGATGTGGTGACTGTGGTCCGCTGTTCCTCAAGTTCCTCCCCTGAGCCTTCATTGGCTGAACGTCAGCAGAAGCAAGAAGAGGAACAACGTGCTCGGCAGCGATACCGCTTTGAAATCCAGCTACAGCACAACTACGCTGCTCCCTGCCCTGCATCACCGCCGCCATCAAACAAGCGCGCACGAGGGAGCGATGGCCCGTCACGCTTCCACTGCCTTTCGCGCAGTTCTTCTTCATCAACCTCATCGCGTCACTCATCCCGAAACTCAACAGAGACGGAGGATGAGGAGGAGCGGAGAAAGACTCACAATGTGATGGAGAGGCAACGCCGAAACGAGCTAAAGAACTGTTTCATGCGCTTGCGCGACAACGTGCCTGAGCTGTCGCACAATGACAAGGCATCTAAGGTGGTGATCTTGAAGAAAGCCAGAGACTGTATTTATAGTTTAGAGGATGAGTCCCACAGACTGCAAACCAGGAAAGACAAACTTAAAGCCAAACAGGAACAGCTGAAAGCCAGACTAGAGCAGCTCCGTAGGTAACGGACCAGGATTGGACATTTGTAGGTTTTCAGAGACTTCTTGGGTCGGGGAGGGCGGGGCAAGGGAAGAGACTTTGTAGATAGATGGGAGTAAGAAATGGCTTTTCCGGCTGGAAAGCGCACATACAGTTGTTTCTGTCATGTAGACTGTATATTCACATGCACACAGTTTCCCTGGACATGATATAACACACATTGCCTCATAATTAATCATTGTCATGCCTTGACTGCTGACTGTAGAGTGTAGTGCATTTCTTTCTTTTCTTTTCTTTTGGTCCCCCTGCCACCTCAATACACAAGACAAAGACAACATCCTGTCATTTCTTTTGCGTCATCTGTGGGAGTATGTCAAATGTCAATGATTTAAAGCAAAGTCTCAATTAGACCAATTAACTGGAAGCCACTGCAGTACAGTGTTGTAGTTTAATGAAACTTGAATATTATTTTCAGGATCTTTTATAGCCATATTGCCTATGATCCCTCCATTCTCACAGGTCTTTGGTGGCTTTAGAGTTAATTGTGCTTTGTTAACTTTGACTTAATGTAATTACAAAGTTGTGCCTTCAGCCTTGTATGGCTTTTATGTTTGGGCTAAACACAACTATTACCAGAATAATCTGTGTTAATCCCAATGCTGTACACAGCAATGCTTGGCCTCAGTTCAGCTCAACACTAGTTCACTCACTGAGTTATGTGTTTTCTGTTAAGCTCAAAGGTGAGCCATATTAAGTGGCCTTCAGGTTTGTTTTTTGTTAAGACTGAACTGCAAGCTTTGCAAAGCAGCCAAAGTTTGGGCAAAATCTCTAACATTTATATTTTGCATGTGTGGTTTTTTTTTTTTTTTTTTTTTTTTTAATAAACAAAAAGCGGACAGACTCAGTTTTAA
Organism: Perissodus microlepis; assembly: GCF_051167445.1. NCBI lineage: Eukaryota > Metazoa > Chordata > Actinopteri > Cichliformes > Cichlidae > Perissodus > Perissodus microlepis. The sequence goes on along the minus strand of NC_140465.1, from coordinate 24,441,219 downwards.
ATTAATAGTCGGAGGAGGCTGCAACAGCCGCAGTCATAGTCACTTGATTCAGTCATTTTGCTTTGTGTCAGTTCAGATGAGTAAGTGTCATTTTGATTGGTCAGTTGGTGGCCCTTGTACTTGGATCAAATTGTAAAAAATCAACAGTGTTTAAAAGAAACAAAAATCACACTACTTATGATTTGAAATAAATATTTTATGTAAAGACTTGTAAATCAACAAGGGCCACTCACTAATAAACATTCCCTGTTTTGAAAGGTTGGATTCACAGGCTGTTCTATAAACTCTCGCTGTAACACAAAAAAATAGTTTATAAGACATGAACATGTCCAGCAGAATCCTGGACTGTCGGGTGATTAATTTGCTCATGTTGCTATTAAGGTTAATAATGAAATGTGCAGATGGCTTAATTAGGTTTTGAAGTAAGTTCTTCTTAAATCAGTAAATATTTGACACGTTGATAGCCAGAAGCAGTTTTGCCTTGAGATGCGTGCTGTTCAGGACACTGTCTCCTTTGTTTTCTTCCAAACCAGTTCTTTCAGGGAAGCTTAATTGTATTTCTGCAAATATTTAACTGTTCATTTCATAGAAATTAGTCATATAACTGCCTTGTAAACATGCAGTGAGCAGGGATGACTCAATTTTCTTTAGGAAACCTACCTCCACCTGGCTGCAATTGGGCCTGTGATGTTTTTGTTTGCCTTTTGTTCTGTTGTACATATTGTACAGTTTTTGTTCAAGTGTACATTTAATATTGTAATATAACTTATTTTAGTCTTATTCATTCTTTGTTGTGAATGCACTTTTTTTTTTTTTTAAATAAAATTTAAAGTGTAAATTAGAGATGAATTTTTTTGTGTGGTGATTTATTATGTGTTGTCAGAGCACTTACAAGAAGGGACAATGGGGGGGGGGGGGGAAACTGTGACATGCTATTAATGTCTCTTACAGAAAACAACTTGATCAATATACCTGAAACTTTTTATCGCCTAAGAGAACATATCTATTCATACCCATTAGTATGAGCTCATCTTTTATTGAAAATGACAGTCCTGCCCTGAAAATGCCCTGGCCAAGTAATATAGTAAAGTCTGTGGAAGTTGCATAGTAATACACATATACAGCAAAAATGCACAAGTATAGATGATAAAGAATGAAATATTTGTCAGCTGGTTCCCGGGGAAAGGGAGAGTAAATCTGACTTCCAAATAAATCTGGAAGTTGTCTGCATAAACATGGAAACTCAAATGATGCTTCTAGGACAGGGGTGTCAAACTCATTTTAGATTGCGAGCCACATATAGACCACTTTGATCTTAAGCAGGCTGGACCAGCAAAACTCTTGTTTCTGTCGGTGTCAAGAAGCCTTTTTTTTTTTTTTTTTTTAATGTTGTGGCGATTGTTTTTTAATTGTCATAAAAACCAGATTTCTATAGTAAGTGAAAAACATCTGTTTTTCAAAAAGTTACAGAGGTTTTATTAGAGACGTAACTCGTTTTGCAATTTGTGAAAGTTGAAATTTTCTTTTGTACTGGATAGTAGAAATTAGGCTTTCAGATGTTATTGTACTCAACAGTAGACTGGTGTGTAATAAACAAGCAAATAATGCACGAAATAGGGATTTTTGATGGGAAACTAGTCTTTCGAAGCACACAGAGAGAGAGAGCTATGAAGGAAGTGCAATTTTATGGTGGAAGCAAGACAGCCAACGTAAGTGGAAATTCATTAAAATCTTTTCAAAAGTGAAGTGTAGCGTAGTGATCTTGTTTTGCCGTTCAATGAATTTTGGTTGGAGAGTGACGAAATCTGGAGTTTCAGAATCTGTGAGATGTCGGTTTTCCGCACCCGATTGGCATTTCCTGTACGTGGGATCCACGCTTTGTGTTTACATCTGTTTGCTGTTTTAGCTTTTGGTGGTCATTGAAATAATTTTGTAAGCTTTTAGCTAAGATTCTGACTTTTCTGTGGATACCACATGTGTATGTTTAAATAACAGATCAAGTTAAATTAGATGTTGTCCCTCTCCCTTTCAAACAATCGAAATGTGTTGTGGGAAATGTAGTTCGCGATCACTGTGCGCTTTTAAACAGCAAACGGTAAACTTATTTTAAGATAATCATTGAGAAGCTCACGCAGGACACATAAAACGGCATGGCGGGCCAAATTTGGCCTGCAAGCTTTGAGTTTCAGACATGTGTACTAGAAGATTATTGTATTGTATTAGCAGGTGCACCTTGTTAGCATTAGCTTAGCAATCCACTCTCTTGTGTAAAAATACTCTCTTGAGGCCAAAAAAACCCCAAAACATTTTTCAACAACTTAATGCTTGAAAACAGAATCCAGAAATCAATTGGTGATGTCATAGATTTTACATCCATCATTTATTTACAGTCTATGGTTTTAGCATAAACTGTTATCATAAAAAATGTTCTAGACAATATGCAACCCTAGACAAATAAGGAGGAACATGTGTTCCACTGTTTTTCTGGCATTACACTGGTTTTAAGGTTTTACTAACCCTCCTGTATAACCCCACACTTATTTTTCCTACTTCTCCTCTTCCCTATCTTCTATACTCTCCATTCCCAACCATTTAGGTGAGCTAGGCTTAAACTGGCAAGACAAAGAGATGTGTGATCTGTGCAAAGGTTTTAGGCAGGTGTGGAAAAAATGCTGTAAACAGAATGTCTTCAGAAATATAAATGATTGTTTATTTGCCCCAAATGTATTCTGCAGCAGGACAACAGCCCCAAACATACAACCCATCTTCAAAATAAAAAAGAACAAGAAGTACTGGAAGTGATGGTATGGCCCCTACAGAGCCCTGATCTCAACATCATCGAGTGAGATGCTCTTTTGAATTCAAAGGATGGTCACACCAAATATTGATGTAATTTAGATTTCTCTTTTGTTCATTAACTGTATTTTGTTGATTGATGAAAATAAAAGATTGACACTTCAATTTTTAAGAGCATTCTTTGTTTACAGCATTTTTCCTCACCTGCCTAAAACCTTTGCACGGTACTGTATTACTGGGCTAATCAGCCAGAATGAGTAAAACTCCTGTTAAATGTACAGGTTTTTTTTTTTTAAAGTAACAATTTGTCCAATTTTTAATACTGGCAAAATATCAACAAGAACGTGAGAATTATACTTGTCCGTATGATGACCATGTTATTCCCACTGCTTCTGGCTTGCAAATTCATAGTCCTTCTTCTGTTTAAAAATGCTCACCCTCACACACCTGTCACTCTCCCGTATCAACGGTATCTCCAGACCGCTCCCAGGTGTAGAGATATGCAAACATTTTCCCAGGGCAAAGTGTGCTCAGCAGCAATTGTATGTTGTGCAATCTGAGCTCAGTCCATGTGTTGCAGTCTGCATGTGCAATTCGTGGACATGTGCCCAGTAGGTGTATGTGTGTGTGTTAAACTCCCTTGAGTAATCTCATCCCTTCTATATTCACTTTTGGGAAAAAAAAAACGGTACACTTAATTTAAAAATCACATTATATTGAGTAAGAGAGTAATGTATGGATAGCTGTAATGTGTGTGAACATATGTTCTTTATGATCACTAAAAAAAACCCATGATTTAAAAATGCTCACCCTCACACACCTGCCACTCTCCCATGATTTAAAAATTCCATTTTAAGGCAAAGACGGGGGTTGAAGGTAAGGGTAATTGGTACTATGGAAAAAGTGTACAGAAAATAAATGTAAGTCAGTGTAATATGACATTAAACCATCGACACGCAGCTTAGTTTACAGCTATGTAGGTCAAGGTGAGCAAGTGGTTTTGTGACTGTCAGGTGGATCAGATAGTGACTACAAGATTGGTCAAGATACCATAAAAGCCTTTTTATCTGCAACGGCAGATTAGGCTTGTCGTTTTAAGAAAGGGAAGCCTGATAAGTCACTCAAACAACATTAATATACACAAGTAATTATTTCAGTTTTCCTGTTCACAGTATTCAGTGAACAGGTGAGAAGGTGGAGCTTTGTGTTTATATTTTTCCCGCTAAGATTAGGGTTAAGATTATCTTTACTCTTATTGCTGATTACCACAGTGTATTTCTCTGAATGAATCATGCAGGTTTATAGTGCAGTCTGAAGTAATAGCTCTTTCAGCTGCTTACCTGAGAATTGACTAGTCAACCAACAACTGACCAACAGACCAACCTTCAGTTCTTCACACAAATATACACATCGCACATGGTCAGCTTATGCTTCTGATACTTTTTTCCCACGGTATCTTTGGTTAACATTTGTCACTGAGCGGCTTATGCTGTCGGGCATCTGAACTGTGAGTGACATCACTCCTAAGTTGAGCTCTTTCCAGTGATAAAGTAACATAAGCAAGAATAAATGGGATTTGTTTTGCTCCTTCAAGGTAGACCAAATCACGCATTAAAAGCAGTAACGAGCAATGTTTGATTTTTTTTTTTGCACTTAAAAATAGGCCTACAGCACATTCATAGGTAGAGCCTGGTCAATGCTCTGTGTATGGCATATTTAGCGAGTCGCAAATACATAGTAGTAGTAGTACTAGTAGTACAGACTACGTTTTACAATCTTACTTATGTGTAATGTGTACTAACGCCACCTTGGACTGTTGACACAGGTTGGTGATGCTGCTCCGAGTTTCCAAGTTGAAAGCATTCCGACTGGGAAGTTGGAAATTCTGAATGGCTCAGATTGTTTCAGGTTGGTCACTTTCAACTGAGATGCCCTAAATTCAACACATGGTACACTCCGCTTGAGAAAACCCAACAAAAACTACTGATACCATGAAGGGTGCAGCATCTCTGTGTTTGCTTGGACCATTGAAGACCTTTAACGTAGACTGAGATGTCAGTGTAAGAAGTTCAGGTGTGTAATGTCTACAAAAGTCCAGATCTGCAGTGCACATGCGACTTATGAAAGAGGACACAAAAAAATTCCAAAGGCTGAGTATTTGACATAGTAAGGTTTTGGGTGGAGTGTTTAAATTCAGGCTGGAACAGACCAGGACCAGTGTGTGTGTGTGTGTGTGTGTGTGGGCGTTGCACAGTAGCTGGCTGTATTTACTTCTTGTGTGGTTCTGTGACCTAAATATTCTGAGTCATTTATTCTGATCTGCCACATTGTAACAAAGAGAGAGAGTGAAGATGAGCCATGGAAAAATAGTACGAGGGAGGAAACAAATGAAAAGAGTTTATAAAGAGAAGGAGAGAGAGAGAGAGAGAGGGCAAAAATAAAGATTTAGAGACTAAAAGCAGTACCCATTTTATTTTCCAATGTGCAGGAAATAATGACAGACTGAAAAGAAATGTTAGAACATAATTCAATCCAAACCACATTCTGACTACAAACCATGAACCACAGTACAACACACTCATCATAAGTGTATCATTCTGACTCTATCGTGAAATCTGGTCCCCATATGATTGTGTTTTTGCAATCTGAAATACAAGGAGTGGTCCAGTGTGAGGATTGGGGAAGCATCTCCCTCACTAAGGTGAAGCACACACTCGCAATGTCTGACAGGAAGTTTTGGTTTTGTTATGCTTTTATTTTGAAGTTCACTAACCACTTTCTCTTTTGAGGTCAACTTCCTGAAGGCCTGATTCAGGGAGTGCACAGGGAGTGATTATGGTAATTACTCACTGTTAGTGGGGTAAACCATTAGATGAGAGCTGAGGGTGGGAGGAGCCTGAATCTTCAGTTTGATTTGATTTAGCTAGTTTGTATATTATTTAGCTGGGTTTTGTTTGTATTCAGATGTATGTGGAGTGTGTTAAAATAAGTGCAGTATTTTACTGTATATGTTTATTTGTAGCTGGAGTGTGTAGGGGGAAATCTCTTAAATTCTATCGTGCCTATTTATGGAGACATTTATGGAGACATTTATGTGGGGTGGGGGGGCTGGGATGTTCATGTTTAGGTGCGCCACCGGTGAGAGTGTTAAAACTTTGTATTTGTAAGAGAAATATAACCAGAGTTCTGGAAAACGACTGAAGTCTGTTGTGGTTGTTTTTTCTGTCATCTAGTCCCCTTCACATTAACTCCCGACCGCTACATCCAGGGAAAATCTTTGGTTATTAACCCCTAGTTTATGTACTGATTAGTTGAGCTGCTGTAGTTCTGTTTGTTTGTTTTTGCGTTGTTTTTGTAACTGGATGTGGGTGAAGTCGATGAGTGACACCAGGCACCTTATTAAAACAACAACAAAAAAGATTATTTGAGGCCTTATATCTATTTAACAGTGGAGTTTTTTTCAATAACCTAAATTAACATTTTTTAAATCAAGTGGTTTCTTTTTAAAAATGGAAGTATTTTAGCCACTCCTTATTAGCTAACATTTGAAGCAGTCAAACAAATTTTTCACTTGTCTAATATTGACAGCTACATGGTAATTATTGTAACTGAACTCTGAAATTACCAGCTAAAACTCAGTGACATGCAAAATTTTCATACCCAGTCTAGAAATCCACTAACTTGTTAATAGTTAAACGCACAACTTCTTTTTGCACAAGAACTTAGTTAGATAACTAAGCAAAGTTAGTTGTGTAATAGGGAAAAATGTGCCCTGAAATTGCTGTTTGCCATAAGCAACAGGACAGCAAATGGTACTGATGATAAAGGGGAGGAGTGACAATGGCTGGTGAACATTTTTCCTAAATTTCACTTGATCCAGTTGTTACAAATCAAATACTCCAGCTAGCGTTAAAGGGTGTGCTCATTTAGAGCTCCGTGGTTTTATTCTTGGACTCTGCAAGAGCAACGCATATCTGAGACGGTCATATATGGATAGGCCCGCTTACTGATAGCATGCAGACCTAGGAGTAGAAATAAAAATTGAAAGCTTGAAATTGAGTGTTTACAGGAGTCAAAAGCCTCAGCATTTGACTCACAGCATAATAGGTTCCCTTTAAGGATATACACCAGACATACTGAACATTAGCCTCATTTCAGAGCTCTCAAATTTTCCTACCATATCAAAAGGTAAACAAGAAAGTTGTTTTTATGTAAAAAGCAGATTTTCATTTGTCAATAATGCCATGAATATTCTGCAACTCCATTTTAATTCTGCATAACTGGTGTTTAAATTCTTTCTCCGAGTCTTCACATTCACTGTAAATAAATATGACACAAAACTCTGATTAAAAGTCTCCATGTGATAAAACGATGATCTTTCTTTTGGACATAGATTATAAAGCAGCTGTTCTCAGTCATCATCTTCATCATCATGTGTTCACCCCCTAGATGTTAAATCCACATTTAGCTTGGATGTGACTCAACAGCCGGTAATCGGTGGTCTTTCTAACTCAGTCTTGGCTGACACAGCTGCCCTACATTCCCCTCATCTGTAACCCATTACCCAGAACCCTTTGCTCTTTTGCCTGGCCAGAAGCCTTCCCCAGGGCTGCGAACAACTATGATGATGCGTTTCCTGTCTACATGTCACTGGCTCTGAGAGTCATGTTAAAATAATAGGGCTATTATATCAGATATGTCACGAGTGTAAGATCCCGAGGCAGGCTGGCTGGCACACTGTGTGTGTGCAGGACAGCCAGTGGGGCTGCCAGGAAAGTGTGAATGCCTGTCTGTTTGCTTATGTGTGTGTGTGTGTGTGTGTGTGTGTGTGTGTGTGTGTGTGTGTGTGTGTGTGTGTGTGTGTGTGTGTGTGTGTGCGTGTGTGTGCGTGCGTGCGTGCGTGTGTATGTTTAGTTTCTATCTTTTTGTGTGTCGTATAAGTCTTGTTAAATAATTTTCAAGCTGAGAAAATGAATGTAATTTACAGTTAGCCTGTTCTAATGTAAATACCTTCACATTGAAATTGCAGACTAGGAGCCAAATGTGTGAAATGTGCACACTTATTGAAGATAAACTTCAGATATTTGGTGCAAGACTGCTGCATGGAAAATGTTGTGAAAGCTTGCTAAAGGCACATTGGCAGATTTCAGAAAAATATGAGCATTTTGCGACTAGACTTGGGAAGATAAGCAATCAAAGGCATAAAATTAAAAACAAAATCAAAACTAATTCCAATTGCAATTCATTACAAAATAATAAATACATTATTTTACGAGCAATTTTTACTACAAAGCATACTAAACATAAACAGAATTTACTTTGTTGGTGTGTAGTTAATATCTGACAAGACTAAGAGTGCATTGATGACACCCTGCATTGTGCAGTGGCTGATGGATCACTTTAAAACTGCCAAGGGAGATTTTTAGTTATTTCCTTTGCGTTATCCCCTACAGGCACCAGCGTATTTACACTGATGCCATTTTCCCTTTATTTTTACTATATATAAAACCACATTTGTGAGCATATGTTTTGAACATTTTCTTTGAAATTATTATATTTACTTGATATTATAGTCCAACATCCTCCATGTCAAATACAGTTGAAACTTGTTTGAGTAGCTGATTAGAGGCTCTCAGCTTTGACACACAGTTTTCAGTGAATGGGGGGTGGGATGCTACATATAGTAGTGTCTTATGGCTTTGCAAATATGGTGGATACAAGCAGGCTGTAGGCTTTTACCTGATCATTTAGAAGCTTGTTTGCTTCCCGATTGCACCTTTGGCTTCACTGCACCGCCTCTGGGTTATCTGATGTGAAAAGTTCTCATTAACACATCATTAGCATGCAAAAGGAGCAGATCACTGTCTGTCTCAAACATTGTTATTCTCTTGGCTCTTTTCTGGTCTTGTTGGGGCGCAGGTTTGAGGAGACTGAGTCTGTGACTAAAACTCCACCCTGGCTCGTGTTTCCAAGCAGGAAGAGAATGCCAGATAAATTTAATGAACCTTTGCATAAATTCAATAAGAAAGATCTGTGTTCCTAGGTCTGCCTGGAATCCTAGGAATCTGAGCTTTTCCTCCTGCACTCTTCTCTTTATTCCTTCTGTTTGTCCCAAATTTTCCTTATTCCTAATTTCACAGTCTCGTCTTTAGTCCAGTGACACTTCACATCATTTTTCAGGCCAGTTTTTTTATTTTTTAAAAAACATATCTTTATCCTGCCTTTTAAATTATCTTCTCCACAAACACTTAATCTTGGATTTTCAGTGAGTCTCCTAAGAAGTTTACATCATCCATTGACTAACTCTGGTTGACCATCACTGCTATTGTCCTATTTCCTATTTTCAGTCAAGACTTATGACTTTATGTCACTTCATCAAAACATCAGAACTCTTCTAAATCTGTTTTTTTTGCTCACGAATAGTTTTGCACAAATTTGAGAATTAATTTCTTCTCCTTGAACTGCAGTTATTCTTATATCTTACTGGTGTTTTCATCAGCTGTGTGTTGGATATCTTACTTCCCCCTTGATTGGTAAATGCCCGTTTGATGATACAATACAGTTTCCTGTTGTGAAAGATTTGGAGAAATATATCAACATATATATCAATTGGAAAACTCAAATAACTGCTATAGAAGGACCCTAAGCTATAGTGCATACATGTTCACAAGGGCCAAGTCAGAAATAAATCAAAGCTGCCTGTGATGAAGAGTCATAAGAGTAAAGGTAGCTGAGCTGGAGGTTCAGGTGTACTATGTGAGCTTAGTCTTGAAGTTCACCTGCTGCCTAATGGTCTTGCATTTGGATCATTTTTCAGTGCAGTCTGAAATGCTTTAACTAAATCAGCACATTGTTTTCCAAACATAAATCTGTGATTTAGTAGCCAATACACACCCAAACAGTGAGTGAAAATGAAGTGAAACTAAGTACAAAAACAAAGCTCCCAAAGGGGGACAGTCACCACCGCCCTTCCTGCCTCCTCATGCTGTTTCAAACAGATTGGGGTTGTTTTTTAAATGTGGCAAATGTAGCCTCGAACTGTTAGGTGTAAGGAGAGAAAAGACTCAATTTACATAGGTCACTTTTTTTAAAGATACTGCGCTTTGTCATTTTCAAAATTAAGCCATGTTTGACTAATGTTGACTCAGCTGACATCATTACTCAAAGACAGAACGTTATCATTGCTCTATTTAACCATTTCAAGTTCTGTATATATTATTGTCAACAGTGTTTGATGTGTAAAACTGACAAGTTCTCCTTTTAAAGAATTTAACGAAAGAAGTTGAATTCACCCCGGAGAAAGTTTTTAAATGAACCAATGAACGCTGATTTGATACATGATGCTCTCTTTCACGTCATAGAAGACTGAAAGACTTTGCAGTGAGCCTTTAGTTTAAAAAAAATTGTGATACATCACACATCCTTCCTCTATCAACCTGACGATCAAAAAAACCATAAGAGCTCAGTTGTTTGAGGTCAGGAGACTGCTGATTGCACACTTTGATCAAGCTTATAGAATTATTTCTTCACAAAACCAGGGTTACTCAGTGCATGCAAATTAAGGAGATTAGGGGAGGTCCCACTCATTTGTCATGTAGAGTGGAAAAACAAATGCAGTGTCTTGAGAGTAATGAAAATTCCCCGTGACATCTGACTTGTCTTTGTGGTTTTAGCTAAATGTGTCGGTGAGTAAGTGAAAGAAAAAACGGCTTGGTTTTAAGGTTAGATGTAGATTCAGGTTTAGAATAGTGAAAGACCTGGTGCAAGATTTGGTTGTATGTGGGTTTTCTTGACATTATTATGTGGAACTCAATAAGGTCAGTTTCAGACCAAAAAGATGGGTGACTACTAAAGTAAGTAAAGATGAAAAGAAATGTCTGACAGAAATAGTTTTGGTTCATCAAATTCTTTTAAAAGCTATTTATCTTGTCTGGCATTAAAAGGATCTTAAAATACAACTAATTATGAATTTAATTAGTTCAGTCTGCAAGTCTATATAATGTATAGGACCAAATATATATAAATCAACAGAGAATAACTTTTTTTTAAAGAAATACTAAAATACATGCCTCTCTTTAAAATTGATTTTCACCTTATATGCATCAAAGATCAAAGATCTGGACATTAAAGCTTTATTCTTAACTCATCTGCAAGTTTGCCAATGAATGTTTGGATCCATCATCAAGTGCCTGCCAATTTTTATGACAGAATCTCTACCCACGCTCATTCCTACAGTAGAATCATTAATACCACAACATTTATCTGTGAAGTGCTCTCCTGGCTGATTTTAAGCCGTCTATTGCCGTTGGCTTTGTCCTAGTACAACCCCAACAGTGGCTTTCTGTGTCGGTCTCACCTGGTCACTTTCATAATCCCATGACCAAGACTGGTTCAACTCTCTGTTGCTCTCCTAATGCAAGTGGGTCACTTCCAAATGGCTATCCGTTTGCTGCAAGGTGACATGGTCAAAATAATCCACTGATCTGAGGTCAATTACTTTTATCTCCATTTATTTATTTTTTGTTTCTTTTCTGAATTATATTTAAATCTCAATTATGTGATATATTTGTTAAAGTATAATACATGCATTATGTTAAAGTAAAAATATGTTTTAAAAAAATGAAGATTACAATTGCTGACCAATATAATCATGACTTTTGCTACAGCTCAGTGGAATTTTCAGACTGTTCACTGAAAGCATCTAATACCGGGCGTGAAATCTAAACCAATGGGGGCAATGGGGGTTCAACTGCTTTGTCACACCAAACAGAATATAAGGGCTCAATGAATATGTAAATATGTATATATGCCACACCCATTATGCAAAGATGATTTAAAGTCCAGGTATTTCAGCCATCACAATTGATAAAATCTGCATGTATCAGATAGTTGTCTTCATTTAAATTAAACGACCAGCACACGCAACCCTGATGGGGCAGGGGTTAGGTAGAGCCTGAACTTTTGAATGGCCTATGGAATGTTGCAGGGTGGGGGAGGGTTTTGGAGCAGCGTCTGAATGGGTGTAACAGTGATCCTGTGTTGGCTCTCTTCTGGTGGGACAAATGATATGTTGATAGTATTTTGGGAAGACCTTGTTCATGGCTCAGTGAAAATTTCTCAAAACACTGAACACGACCTCTGGGTGTGAGTTCTCTGGTGCATTTACAATCCTTTGCATCTCAGTTTAGGACTTAACGTTTTTAACCTTGTTGGGGGATGTAAGCAGCTGCGGGGAAGGACTGTGCTGGACCCTTTTCTAACTTTAATAGTAAGGAACTAACTTGCTTTAGGCACAGGAGCTTGCAAAGTTCCTTTAGGACTGTTTGGAGTCCAAAGATTGGGAGGCGCTGGGAGATCTTGAGGACAGCAATTCATTTGTTGACCCTATATGCTCATTTATCAACTTCTACAAGCACATTTGCCTTCCAAGCCAAACACTAAAGTACAATCACCATAATCCCTGGTTTATAGGTCAGCTCAGGGCTCTCAGATGCCAGAAAGAACAGGTGGTACAATAAAGTCAATATGGATACATACTGGCTAGACTGGAACTCAAGAATGTTATCAAATGTGAGAACCAAGCCAAGGTAAGTTTGTTTCAATCAGCAACAAACCTGCATCTGTCAAGAACACACTGGAGGCAATAACACATTATAATAAGAAAAGCTCTGCAATTACCCTAACCCCTGGACAAGCTGATGAACTAAAAAGACTTACCACAATAGGCTAGAGAGGTCCTCTGTCATGCACACTAATGGCCCACCCCCATCTTTTCAAGACAAGTCTCCTCCTTACCAAATTACATTGACATCTTCTACTTCTCGCTTTCTTACCTTAACAGAGAAAGATGACCATAGGCTCTTCACACATCTGAATTTAAGCAAAGAAAAAGAACAAACAAAATACTCAGCATTTATCCTACAGATCCAACCGTTTTTTGGATTATCCAGTCAAGCTCAGCCTCCATTAAAAACTGCAGCACTTGCAGCGTTCCTAATTTTTGTAGCATGGCTAAGCGCACAGTCGACACAAATGCAAAGCGGACACATTAGAGGCTACATCCATCTCTACAGGCATCTCTACAATCCAGCAATGCGGGAGCATAGGATTCCCAGAAGACAGAGTTGAGAGAGACTGCCGCAACAGTTAGAGAAGCTCATATTTTCAGCAGAAACCGTAGGAAAAACGTGTTTATGCATGCGTGTGTGTTTGAAAGACTTATTTTTTTTTATACCTCTCTTATTACTATACTAGCAGAGTCACCTAACATGTCTGCAGCAAGTTAAGCTTGACTTATCTCCAAGTATGAAAGATTAGGGTACTTTATTGATGTCCTAGCATGCCTGACCAATATTCTGGTGAATGTCTGCACCAGACTACTCCACAGTAATCTGGGAGTACACTAAAGAGTTCCAAACAGGAAGCCACAGGGGAAGGTGAGTAGCTGGGCACCTACTTGTCTGCACTTCCATTCTCACATTCCCCACTGCTTATCAACAATGCAAAGGTGGCAGAGTCTGTGAAGTTTCTGGAGGCCACTATCATCAGCAGCCTAAAATGGGATATCCAATGTCATCAGCCAAGCTCACCAGAGTGAAATCTTCCTCCAAACCCTCGTAAACATTAACATCTTCTTGAAAGTTTGCAACTAGTCCTTCAGAACCTCTGTTGGGTAAGTCATCAGCTACTCCATCATTGTGAGTGACCTTACATCCTCTACCCACACCAAACACAGACTGGAATGCAGTGTACATCCAGTGGGCCACACTCCTGCAACATGATGCCAGAGCCTGGAAGCAGGGCTAACAGGATAGTACTGAACCCATCAACCTTTTTGTCTTTTTCTGCAAAAAAGCAAAGTACTGGAAGATGCGCTAACTGAACTTTTTTTTTTAGCATTGAGGGAAAACCATAGAATAATAGCAGCCTTCCATTTCAGGAAATATTATGTTTACTATTAGATGTTAAGGCATCGTGTTATCATGTTCTCTTTCACATGCTGCTGTTTGGCATTAAGTCATGTGTTTACTCTACACATAGAGGGCCTCTGTGTGTAGCTTATGCAGGTAAGATGTTTCTCTAATTCTAAGCTCTCATACGCCACAGTGAACGTTTTTGTTTTCATGTAAACCTGTAATAATTACAACACAAACAAAACACATTTTTTACATGTAAAATACAGAAGAAATCTTTCAGACTCTGCACTTCTTTTAGGTGAGACATTAAACATTTAAACAATTTTTCATATTAACAGTGTTAACTAAGAACTACAAAAAGCCAGCTGTCCTTGAGGGAAGTCTTTTTAGATAACACTAAGATAGATGAGAAGTCCGTTCAAGTAAATCAATCTACTTTTTGGGCGCCGTGCACCTTTGTGTGTTTCCACTGTGGGAGCCTCCACTGGAGGACTTATTTCAGAGCACTTTGAAGGGAGAGGGAAGTTCTTGATCTAGGGTAAGATCTTCTGAGCAGCACTGAAAAACCCCTGAGCTGTTGTCAGCTACAACATGAACACAAAAAACAGAATTTTAAAAATTCATCATTCCAGCTGAATCCAGAGGAAGAACAGCAGAACCTATAGGAAAGAGATAGCAGGAAAGTACAGTAAAAGAGGAAAACAAGATGCAAATCGGAGCAGTAATCGAAGAACAAGCTTCATCCTGTAGCTGCTGTGTTTGTGTGCAGGGCTGGCAGTTTAAAACTGACCACACATCAGAGGAAGGCAATTTGTCCACGGAGGGACAAAAAAGCAGATTTATCACATATAAAGAATTTGGTAAATAAAGAACACAAGACACCAATCAGCAAATTTCCTGCTGAAAGAATATTAAGAGATGTCTACAAGATTTTTTTTCCTTAGCTGGGGTTACAGAGGTCACATCAAAGTGTGACCTCATATACTTCACTTAACAGAGGGCCCCCACTTGTAGGAGTGTAATGACATCTGCATCTGCCGGGGAAGATCCAGAATAAGACCTTGCATATTTAACATACCATCCCTCATTATGGACCTGCCACATATGCACTGTGTTGTATTCAGAGAGTGGGTTACAGAGTGAAATATATATAATACACATAAATGGCTTGTTTTTGTATAAATGTGGCTTTTAAAAAACAGGCAGGTCAGTATTTTACCGTTTGTAAGTATAAAAGTCCCACTCAAGTATTCATGTATAGCATTTATTGCACGAACAGAAGGGTACTTGCACAGAAGTGAAGGGTAGAGAAAATGATACTGCACTGCATCAAACCCACACTTAAACAAGATGGTGGGAATATTCAGGTTGGTATGTTTTGCTGTTCTAGAGTTGAACACCTGCACTAAATCACTGCATTTCCTACTGATTTGGATTATATTTATGGGGGAGAAAGGGAGTGTATCTGCAGCAAGAAGTCACACCCAGTTTCCTAACCCAATTTAAAAGAAAAGTAGCTCTCCATCTCAGAGAAGATTTTAAAAGTTCTAAAAGAGCCACACACTACTTGGTTAGGTTCACATCAGTAAATCCTTTCGCAATGTTGTGCATCCAGTGGGAGAAAAAGGTTTTTGCCTGTGGTCTCTTTGTGTCTGTTTCAGACTTTGGGTGCATTGTTTAGAAGTTTGTCAGACTACTCTGCACATTGGAAAATGATGCTAAAGGGTTACCCAGTGCATTAAAATGAGATGCCAGTTATCTTCACTGGTGTCTTAGTGCATTGTTTGCATCTTTCTTCTGTCTATCTTCTATCTTCTTCAGGATTCAAGTCTGCTTTGAAAGAACTTCTGAAAAACCAAAGGAGCTCTGACAGTCATGAACCTTCCTCCATAATTACCTAACCTTAACCCCACTGAGCATTTTTCGGCGGCTCTTGAAGGCAAACGAAGCAACACATTCTTGAAATCACAATAAGGTCTTTGGAAGATCTTCTAATCATGCTGGGATATCATTATTCAGTTATCAAGATTTGCATAAACTTGGCGAGTTCATGGCAACACAATGTCATTAAAGCAAAAGGGAAAGGATATAAAACACTAAGATATTCTGTAATTTTTCACTCGAGTTATTAAGTAGACATCATTATTTAAAGTGGGAGGAATCGGAACGAATAAAAAATAATAATTAACTATACTAGTAATGTCAGACTTTAGATTCTGTTTTATGTTTGTAACTCTAACTCTAATAGCAGCTAGTCAGAAGCACTCTCTTCTCTGATTGTATGTGATTAGCACACTGCCTAATGGCCCCTTAACATCAACAAAAGCTCTTCATCACAAAACCTCCTCATTTATTTCATTGAGAGCACTGTATTAGTGCAGCAGGGGGTTCTTCCAAAGAATTACAAAGTGGGATTAGCTGCCAGTGCTGGGAGCATTTTTTTCTCTGTATAAATTCCCCAAAGAGTTTTCCTATCTATCCAATTCTTAAAGTGACCCAGATGTTTGTCATGGATCAGTCCCTATGCAAATGTAATGAAAATCTTTGTAGAACTCCAGAAAATCTGCATCAGGAATTGCAAATGATTGCGTTTCCATGTATTACTTTTATTCAAATATTTGGGGAGATAAACATTTGGAGTGTGTGTTATAGTTGGCAATGAACTACTTCAGAAGAAAGAACAGTATATGTAATAAAAAGCACATTAATCAAAGGTTAGACAAGAAAAAGAGTAATAGAATGTAGAACCACTGTATTTCTTTGATTAACTGAAGATTAAAACTTTCTTATTACTCCACACAGATAAAACCTTTTGGTCTCTTCGGTGGAAACTTGATGGAATTTTATGCTCTTTTTTCTCATTGTTCTTCTGTCATCCTCAAACCAGTCGCTACAGATGGTCGGCTGCCCCTCAGCTTGGTTCCTCTGGAGGTCTCTTCCTGTTAAAAAGGAGTTCTTCCTCCCCACTGTCAAGAAGTGTTGGTCGTAGTGCCCTGTCTCTCTACTACTGTAGGATCTTTACATTAGATATAAAGTGCTTTCAGCTGAATGGATGTCATGTTTCATGTACATCATTAAGACTGTTTATACAATGCATCAACTGTAATGCTATTCTTTAAAATGTATTTTTTTAAGGTTTCTACCAAGTTTTGCTTCAAATTCAAGAAAATATTTGACTGGTGATGTAGCACCAGAGGAAACAACCAGGTTTTTCATTAGTTACAAAATGTAGTTCTCTTGTTACCATACAAAGAAGACACTGCGCCTACCTTCTACATACTTCCTGCTCGTCTTCTGTCTGTACCCTCAGGCAACACAAGCACACAAATGTTTTTCCTTGTTTTATTTAACTGAAAACCCCCGTAGACTCCCTGGAGATGCCACATCAGTCACCTACAGTGGCCCTTAGGGGACAGCAGAAGTCAAAGCTCAAATAAAACAATAAAATGGGAAAAGGGATGAAATGCAACAGATTGTTGCTACAAATGTCAAAGCACATTGGGATTTTACTACTTTTACCTAACATAATAAATACATAAAATATCCTCTTTGCCATTTTTCCCAAGACTAACAATTTTATACTAGATTATCTTTGTTGTTCTTAGTTTTTCACTTCTACTATGCTGCACTGGACACACTTTTATTAAAGACGTAAGATTTCTCCTTCCTGATTTCCTTATTGATCAAAGTGTAATGATTAAGCTAGAAGAGAAAACAGGAAAAAGAAATATCTGCAAAAATCTTAGGATAAGTCAACCAGTAATAGTCCAAAATCGTTAAGCTTTTCGTTCTTTATGGAGTTAATTTCATGGCTGTCAGATACAGCTGCTCCTACTGAGTGACAGGACCTGTTGGTGCACGCCTGCTTCTGATTGGTCTGACTAGTGCCTGACGTTAAAACATATTCTCTATTAGTTTGACTAGATCGAGAACTTCCAAATGTAGTCTCAGTGCATGGCAAGTGTTGCTTGTTTTGCAAAGTAAGACATTAAATCAGAAGAAACGTGGAGGTAATTTGATGGGTTTTTCTCTCCTACCCTCTCCCCTTGTTCTGAGCTGTGGATATTTTTTAAACAGAGATGTCTGTTTAAAAAAACACTGACAACTGAAATGATCAGCACCTATAGTCCCACAAAAACGATTTACTTTAAAATATCCATTCAGAAAAATATACTTAAAGTGAAATAAAGGTTTGAACTGAAAGAAAGAACAAACCTCTTACAGTCATTCTAACCTCCAAAAACGATACAGACTCAGGTAATAATCAGAGATAACAAGATGATTGCAGTGGCCTCCTACTGCCTCCCTTCCTTCCTGTCTATAATGACCTTTCTTTTACTGAGGCTGCAACAAATCTTGAAACTTTTATGTAAGCCTGTCAAAAGGCTTTTGCCCTCATTTTTGTCATTCTCTACATGTCTGCATGCTTTCAGCAGCATCTGAATCAGCTGATGTGAGAACAATTTCGAAATTGCAGCTGTTCTAATTTCAACAATATTTACTTGCCATGCTAAGTAATTAATTTCATTTATAATGTTATCCCTGAACATTTGACTACATTTTGTGCAACACATGTGCAAACATGCATTTTAACTTCATTTCACTAGCTGGGCCCACGTCCTCATTTTAGGTTTGACAGCGTTTTAGTAGGTAAAAGTGAATGCTTTGACATGAATTGAGCTGCGGTTTGGGGTAGGCCTCGAAGGGGACTGGCGATGGCTCCCGGGCCTGGCAGATCCCCATGTACTAAATAGAAGTGAAGAAGTTAAAGAATTGAGAACAAGGAGGGAGGGAGGGTGGGGCACGTAAACGAGAATGATCAGCTTGCAGAACTGAGGGAACCTATATTGATGACAGCCGGAAGGAGCGTGTTTGGAGGCGTGGTCCTGCTCCTGAAATTCCGATACATAATCTCCAATATAAAAAAAGAAGTGCACATTGAGATGAACCATTAAATATGGCGTAAATAACCAGGAAGATGTCCATCCATCCATCCATCCATCCATCAACCCATCGATCCACTACAGCTTACTGATACAGGTCACTGAGGGAGCAAAGAAGAGAGGCAAAACTTCCCTCTCCCAAGCTCTTCTGGGATGATACAGATGTGTTCCCAAGGGGTCCAAGAGACAAGATTGTTTGATATAGGCAGCTTACCCTGGTATGTTCTCCTAAAGTAAATTGGTCCTGGGTGATTCAAAAAAGCCCATGAAAACAACATCTAGCCACCAAGGAACCCTGCTTAGAGCAGAAATACAGGCTTGGGGGGAAGAGGTCATTGGGAGGCATCAGGTGGCTGCATGAGTCACACTAATGGACCAGTTTTTGAAAACTCTGAATCCTGTCTAACCTGTTACAGACTGTCTTTATTAGCATTACTTTAAATGTATATTTTGTAAACATATCACTCTCTAATAGACCTAAACTTGTAGAACAAGTTTACTTAAGGGAAGCACATGAAAAGGAATGGAATTCTGAGAGAATTGTGGATACATTCTGTAACAAATTGTTTTCTTTTCCTTGGACCAGTGTTGATACTGCATCGCGGAAATAGCCTGTTTGCCAGACTTCTGCCCGATAGCAAAAAAAAAGCCTGTGTAACATATGGAGCCATTTTTCACAAAGAATCATAATCTCCCAAGAGATTCATTTAAGTAGAGTAAGAATAAAAGCCTGACAAACAGGTCTTCTTCTTTTAGATGCATCCATTCGGGGTTGCCTCAGCGGATCATCTACCTCCCTCTCACCCTATCCCTAACATCCTCTTCTGTCACACCAACCATCTGCATATCCTCCTTCGCCACATCCATGAATCTTCTCTGTGGCCATTCACTTTCCCCCCTGCTCAGCAGCTCAATATTCAATATCCTTTGCACAACATCTCTACTTTTCTTCTTCTGCACATGTCTAAACCCTGCACCTCTAACTTTAAGTTGAACTTCTTCAGGCCATTTCAACCTGAGCTCTCCCCCTGATGCACTCATTTCTAATCTTGTCCATTGTGGTCACTCCCTGTAAAAACCCTTTTTGCAGCTCTGCCACCTCCAGCTTGGTCTTCTGTCTCCTTGTCAGTGCAACTGTCACCATACCTTACATCACAGAAGGTCTCACTACCTTATTTCATCTCCACCCACTCCACCCCACCTGGACTTTCTTCTTCAATTCTCTTGTGCACTGTCCATTGCTTTGGATGGTTGATCTCAGGTATTTAAACTCATGTGGATGTGGATTGCACAACACTGGATATTATATTTCTTCATTTCCATTTAATACTTGTACAGCTGCTGTTATTGTGTATATATATATTTATATTTCTTCATACATTCTTATATATTTCTATACTGTATATTGTGTATTTTGTTGTATAGTTATTTTATTTTCAACTTTAATTTATATATTTTATCTTATTCTTTCCCAGTTAAATTTACCCTTCATTCTAATTTGTGTTGTACAGTTATTTCATTTTTAACTTTAATTTTTATATTTTATTTTATTTTATTTTATTCCTTCCTAGTTAAATTTACCCTTTTTAATTTTCATATTTATTTCCTATCTTATTCATAGCCTTTTCTTTTTTCTTTAGGTCACGAGCAGTTGTGTAAGCATTTCACTGCATATCGTACTGTGTATGACTGTGTATGTGACAAATAAAATTTGAATTTGAATTTGAATTCATGTACTCTCTACTTTTTGAATCTACACATTTCCCCTTGCCTCCCTCTCATTCACACACATCTATTATGTCGTGCTTCTACTGGCTTTTATTCCTTTTCTCTCCAAAGCATACCTCCACATTTCTAGGCTTTCTTCTACCTTCTACCTCAGCTCTACTCTCACTGCAGATTATGACATCATCTGCAAACATAATAATCCACAAAGACTCCTGCTTGACCTCATCTGTCAACCCAGTCATTACCACTGCAAGAAAGAAAGGGCTCAGAGCAGATCCCTGATGTTGTCCCACGCCTACCTTGAACCCATCTGTTACTCCTAACTCACCTCTGTCATGGTGTCCTCATTCATGTCCTGCACCACCACTGTTCTTCTCCTTCCATGTCTTTCTGCAGATCCACAAAAACACAGTCAAACTCCTTCTGACCTTTGCTATACTTCTCCACCAATTGCTTTTCCAGCATGATACCATTTTGCACCTCTTCTTGACTCAGCTTCAGCAAGTTTTTCCAAAGCTTCATAGTATGTCTCATTAACTTTATCCCTCTGTAGTTTCTACAGCTCTGCAAATTGCCTTTGTTCTTTAAAAGCATGTATCTCATGTAAAAAGTTCATTATTGTTCAAAACATTTCCAAAACAGGCGTAACACGAGTAATTCAAAATGCAGGAGACAGCTGTGCACGCATGTCCACTGATATGACAGAATGCATTCAGAGTTGAATTCAACTGGTCTAAAAGTAGTATGTCAGAGTTAGCAGGTCTAAGCTACTAAGATTACCTTAAAGACTTGTACTGTAAGATGATGTCAGGTTAAAATATGGAAGTGCAATAATTACAATTTCTGTTAATATTTCTTGAAATAGTAAAAAGTACTTGTTACACATGAAAAGCGTAACAAGTACTTTAGTAAAAAGTGGCCATGAGCTACAATCAAGACTCCAAAGCCTGACTCCTCTCTCGCCTCCACATACTTGCTCAATCACAGTGTGACATCAATGTTGGACTGTTGGTTTCGGAAACTCACAGCAAATGGCGGAAACAAACACCACAACAATGGAGCGATGGAAAGGTGTGGAGGAAGGGGCTTGCGACACTATCCAACCATCTGTGATACAGTGTGGAAAGATCATAAACCCTCAGACTTTAAAGTTGTTTTGTCTCTGAACGTCTTTGCAGCTTTTGGGAGGTTTGCAATTTGAAGACATTTTTAAATTAACCATCAGCCCTTTGCTGTGAAGTGTCAGTTGTCTAATTTTGGACTGAGAGGAAAACATAGTATTATTTACAGAAAACAGGAACACATCATAGAGACCCCCAGACCACAAAACACACATAAAAATACCACCTTCACAACTTTTATTGTAAAACCTGATGTGCTGATGGGAAATCAAATACAGAACTGAAAGTGGGCTTGCAGTGTGTGCATGTGTGTGAGGAAGTTTGCAGTGGGCTGGGTGAGTAAACACTAACGGATGGGGAGGTGGAAGATGTGTGACTGCTAACGGTTCTTTCACACTTAAAGTAGCAATAGCGGTTTCTTCATTCATGTCAATGAGATCATTGTGGGGCATCACCAGATACTACAGAGAAGAAAGGGATTATCCAGACCTTTTACTGCAATACAAGCTCATTTACTGCAGACAGCAGCTAGTCACACCACAACCCTGTAAATTCAGTTTACAGTAACATGTCGTACATTGAACAACATTAAAGACTTCCTTCTTAGACAGTGTATTGCCAAAACTAGAAATATTCTGTCTCAATAATGCTGAAAAACTAGTCCATGCATTTATTTATTATCTGGTATCTTAAAAGATCACAGAGAAGCCTTCCGATGACGCTCAGTGCTGGAGAATTCTTTAAAGCACGGTCTTTAAAAACACATCCCACCAAATTCCTGGACATCCCGGATGTTAGTTTTTTTTCTGGAGGTGTTTGTGAGCCCACGCTATGATTTCCATGACAGAATCAATTCAATTCTATTTTAATTCAGTTTTTATTTATATAGCTTACTACTGTAAGGTAAAG
The DNA here is from genome assembly GCF_051167445.1 of Perissodus microlepis. Taxonomy (NCBI): domain Eukaryota; kingdom Metazoa; phylum Chordata; class Actinopteri; order Cichliformes; family Cichlidae; genus Perissodus; species Perissodus microlepis. The sequence goes on along the minus strand of NC_140465.1, from coordinate 24,418,806 downwards.
ATCCTGCAATCATGCAGAGAAAATCCTAACAATCAAAACAATCAAACAGCCCTCTTTGAGCAAACACTTGGTAACAGTGGGAAGGAAAAACCCCCTTTTAGGAATAAACCTTCAGCAGAATCAGGCTCAGGGAGGGACAGCCATCTGCAAGGACAAAAGATGCACTGTAGAAAAGAACAACAGATTAATAATAACTAATGATTAAATGCAGAGTGATGAGTAAGCACATAGTGAGTGAAAAAGGTGCATTATGGCCTCCAGCAGCCTAGACCTAACCCAGCCTAGCCTAGCGTAACTAAGGGCCCTAGCTACAAGCTTTGTTAAAAAGGAAAGTTTTAAGCCTTGAAAGTAGAGAGGGTGTCTGTTTCCTGAATCCAAACTGGAGCTGGTTTCACAAAAGAGAGGTCTGAAAGCTGAAGACTCTGTCTCCTAATCTACTTCTAAATATCATAGGAATCACAAGCAAACCAGCAGCTGTAGAGTGAAGTACTCTATTGGGGGTGCTATGAGGTCTTCAGCCCTAAATATTCTATTAGTCTATATTATACTTGTATATGTGTAAAAGGACTATTTCTAACAAATTCTGCCTCTCTAAGATGCTCTTTTTGCATCCAGTCATGTTACTGATCCATTGGCAATTAAAATACCGTTTACTTTTCCAGCCTTTATTTTGTTCCGATCCCAACTTTTTTGAGAAGTGTTCCTGCCATCGAATTTAAAATGTGCAAATGTTCCTGAAAGGGACCATTTCCTGCTGTGTGCTACATGTGAAAAATGACAGCTCTTAAAAATCCTGACCTGATTCTCACTAAACTGTCCAAAGTGCATGTGTGAAAACAGTCTGTGTGTATTTAACCCCCCTCCAAATCAGCCAGCTTTTCTTTGCTCGTCTCCACTAGAAGATGAAAGGCATTTGTTGAATATCAAACAACCTGACACTTGACCAGACTAACACAACTACCTCCTCCTCCTCCTCTTTTTCACCTCAGTCACATTCCTAGAGAGACATTTAACCCCACTCCATCTACAGATGGTGTGAATCTGTGAAATTAAGCTGTAAACCTTAGTGATGATCCAGGGAAGTGTCCTGATGAGGACAGCAGTAATACCATAATCAATTTCATTTTCTTACTGTTTGCAAATAGTAGGATCTATAGGTTTAATTTAACTTTTTAAAAAAATGTTTTATTGGAGGCGAGTGTCCCTCTGCCCGTTAAAGTCTATACTTATAAACCTATGTGCTATTTTTTTTTCCAGAGTACCTATCTGGAATGGTTTGTCTGTTGTTAGGCAACTTCACACAATGATTTTTGATTCTCTTGCACACAGAGAAAATTTTAACTCCATTTGGAAATTGACCTCACCAATTCATTACGGTTAGTAAGGTATGCCGTGATTAGATCACCATGGTAAATTATTCAGAAGACATATCCTTGGCTGGAGCAAAATATATTAATAGTTTCTACCTATTTTTTTTTTTTTTACTAATTCTTTTAATTACAATATGTAACTACAGTATATAGACCAGATTCTGTGGTCTTACCTCAGGAAAAACATTAAAGGGAGTCTAAGTTGTGCAGTCAAAGTAAAATCAGCACAGGAATTTGCACATAGTCAGCTGGAACTCAGTCTACTTTGTGCAGAAGAGTGAAATGATGCATTGAAATGCCCCTTCTTAATATGCACTCATGCAATATCTGAAGCAGTGTTATCAAAGACAACTCATAACCACTGTTATGATACCCATTATCTTTCACTGGTCTTTTAGGTTTTATCAAGCCAACTAAGGCAAAAACACCTAGCTATGATGGGGTTTTTTTATCCCTCAGATAAATTCAGCTTCCGCTTTGGCAAAAACTTGTGAAAAATGGTGACACTGCTCTTAATCTGTAGTTTCATATATAAAAATTTGGCATTAGCTGGACTATGATAGCATTTTGTTGTTAGCATCCTCCAGTTAGCATGCTTCTCTTACTGTATGTCAGATACCAAAATGGCTCCAGTTCACCTTCGGACAGCAGCAGTCCATCTTCAGCAGTCTGAAAGGTGACAGATGACCGCACAGCTGCGGCACACACACACACACACACACACACACACACACACACACACACACAGCTGCAGACATTAAATCAAATTTTCAACGCAAACGGTCTGCAGATATTAACATATGTGTAAAACTGATAGATGCAAACAAATACTGACGTGTCAGGACAGAGTCAATGGATAATTGGATGGATGTTGGTTTGGCAGAATGTGATTTGTGAAGGAGAAGCAGAGGACAGGTGAGGGATCGTGTGTGATGGCGTGTTTGCACACAGTGTGACAACAGGTGTGTGTATGTGTTGAGTCAATCATCGCACATGCACACAGTGGGATCCTTTTTGCTTGACAGCAAGACGAATGAATGCGACAGATGCAGCCATAACTTTTACTTACAAAACACTGAGTGTGGATATAAGACACAAAGAAAGAAAGAAAGAAAGTTCGGGAGAGCAGAGGAGGGAATGAATGAATGGCTGGAGACAGGAAGAGAATGAGAAAAGATAAGATCAGTTTTTTGGTGAATGGGAGGAAAGGCATAGGCTTGCTTTTCAGGCACAAAAAAAGAAAAGTGAAAGCAATTTATGGCTAGATAAAACCAAGCTTTAGCATCAGACAGATTTAACTAGAAGCAGGCTCAGAGGCATACTTGGAGGAATTCAATTAAAAAAACAACAAAAATGGACACATCAGTTCTAAATCATGATTGTACCTCTGAATACTATCACTGCATAAAAGTTACATACATTTGTGAGATTTTGAGGATTACATGAATAGCATTTGAAGCACTCCAGTTCTGCACCAGCTTTAAAATATCCTGAGACACCAGAACAATTAGACTATCTGAGAAGCACTGCATGTAATGTTTTTACATCTCCTGTCTTTCTGCTCAGATCTCAGCGTTTAAAAAGCAATTACAGAAATTATTTTTAGATCAAAATTTGTAAGTGCAGGAGGAAAACCAGCATTTGGATTACCCTGAATACTACAACTTTGTAGAAAAAAAGCTGAAAACTTAAGAGTAAGAAAGAAAAATCAAAACTTTGCCTTTAGTCTATCAAAAAACTGCAGATATAAATATGTTTATCATTTTACAGACACTTAGTTTCGACCCCAAAAGATGAAACACTGAGCTGGCGTTTCAAGATTTATAAACTCTGGAGCAAGTTTTCTAAATGCAGAGTTTTTGGATGAGAAATATGTCATTTTATTTATGACTGAGAGCTAGAGAAAAACATTTCTTTTTACAGTTAACTGACTTACTTAATTTGCTTGCTAATGAGGACCTTCTCTTGCTGTACTGTAGCAACCAGTGGCTCACGCACACACACAAATCTCAAGCCAGAGGAATACCATGCTAACTCCTTCAAGCACAAGAGCTTGCCCTCTATCATGCTGCAGGCAGAGGTGGAGGGACTCATTTACACTCATTTAAAGCTATGTTTCTGTGTGCTGATGTTTGGACTGCATCATTAACAACAACATGGAAGAAAATATAATTATTAGAATTTCAATAATCAAGCTGGATAAATATTTAATCTAGTGTGAACACAGTGTTTATCTTAAGTTACTTCACTTTTTGGACTTAGGTCAGCCTTAGGGGGTCCAGGGATGGAGAACCAAGAGATTTGGGGGTGAAAGGGTGAGTAAGGTGTTGAGGGGATGGGAGGAGGGTCACCGGCTAATGATCTTAAATCCTTGACAGGTCAAAGGTTTTCATGAGGATCCACTTCCAGGACACAATGGAGTCCTGTTCTTCCTCCGAACTGAAGCAGTCTATTCATTTACAGAGCACTGACCTTTGACCCTCCCCTCCCCCTCCCCAAAAATCTCCTGTGGAGAAGCAGTTTCTGCTTCTGACTTTAATACATGATTGTTGTGGTAATTTTCCATTTAATGTTATGCTGCTTTTGTACAGCTCATCACACCAATGTGTGGAAAACTTTACGATCATAGGAGAAAGAGGCCTTTGTGGAAAGGGAACCTCATCAGCTATTCCAACACATTTTCCTTTCAAGTCCAATGATCCAGGCTCTCCTGACTGCCTAAACTAGAGATTTTAAATCTCTCCAATAAACAGAGATGAATGTTTTATTAATGACCATAGACTGACAGCTACTACTTTATATTTCTGTTTAACGTAAAAATATCTACTGGTTTATATAAAACTTTATTAATATTTGATTTACAGTTTCCTTGTTTTCTTTTTAAGTTTGGGTTAAATGATTAATGACATCCAGTAAAAAAAAGCCACTATTAATAAGCTCATGAAATCCTCCATCCTACAACATAAATTAAAAACTGAAAAAAAAAGTTTAACATTTACAGAAATCTTTGAGCGTTGTCGCTCAGCTGATAGAGTTTTACAATCTAGATGGCAAAAATCTGTGTGTCTGGAGGCCATCTACCCCCAAGCGTCTTATTTCCATGGAGCATTTCACTTCACAGTCCGATATCTTCCCATTTTACGGTTTCCATGTATGGAAGTTAATATTCTTTTCACTAAAATGGAATTTGTTTTGCAGTCATATCTCTGCCAGCCAGTGGGCAGAGCCCAACTCAATACATCTAAGCAGCTGACAGCAGAAAGGAAGTTACCACTCATAACCAACAGTGTGGCAATAATGTAGCACAATACTGATTTTTGTCTGTGAAGGTTCTCAGTCATCCAGGTCATCGTAGTCAAAGGAGCTTGCAAAGAAAAGCGTCTGGACTTCTTTAAGTTACTTGAAGACGTTTCACCTCTCATCCGAGAAGCTTCTTCAGTTCTAAGGTCAAATGGTGGAGAGTCCCAGATATAGACCTAGTGGGAGTATCCCCCCACAGAGGGACAAAAGGACCCCCTGATGATCCTCTAATCGCCTGAGCCAAGGTGTGAAACTGGGTGTGGGTCCCAATCAGCCAGAGTTTCGGGTGTGTTCATTGTGAAACCTGGCCCCACCTTATCATGCGAATTCCTGAGGTCAGATGGCCCAGGATGTGAGTGGGCGTTGAGGCGTCTGGGAAGGGATCTCAAAACTGGATTATAGATGGCAGAGAGTTGGTGTCGTAAACCACCGCCTCTGTTCAAAGATGGTCGCTCACAGTGGACATAGATGGCTTCTTTCACTCCTCTTTCAAACCATCTGTCCTCTCTGTCCAAAATGTGAACATTGGCATCCTCGAAAGAGTGTCCTTTATCCTTAAGATGCAGATGGACTGCTGAGTCTTGTCCTGTGGAGGTGGCTCTTCTGTGTTGTGCCATGCGCTTGTGAAGTGGCTGTTTGGTCTCTCCAATGTAGAGGTCTGGGCATTCCTCGCTGCACTGTACAGCATATACCACATTGTTAAGTCTGTGTTTTGGCGTTTTGTCTTTCGGGTGAACCAGTTTTTGTCTGAGCGTGTTGCTGGGTCTGAAATGCACCGGGATGTCATGCTTGGAGAAAACTCTCCTAAGTTTTTCTGATACACCGGCTACATAGGGGATGACAATGTTGTTGCGTCTGTCCTTCTTATCCTCCCTCGCTGGTGTCTGGTCTTCTTTTCTGTGCCTCTTTGCTGACTTTAAGAACGCCCATTTAGGATAGCCGCACGTTTTGAGTGCTTCCTTTACATGTGTGTGTTCCTTCTTTTTTCCTTCAGGCTTAGAGGGAACATGTTCTGCCCGGTGGTGTAGGGTCCTAATTACTCCAAGTTTGTGTTCCAAAGGGTGATGGGAGTCAAAGAGGAGGTACTGGTCCGTGTGTGTGGGCTTCCGGTAAACTTCGATGTTGAGTTTGCCGTTCTCTTCAATGTGCACAGCGCAGTCCAGGAAAGGCAAACAGTTGTCCTTTGTGTCTTCCCTGGTGAACTTGATGTTTTTATCCACAGCGTTAATGTGCGCAGTGAAGGATTCCACTTCTTGTGTCTTGATTTTGACCCAGGTGTCGTCCACATATCTGTACCAGTGGCTGGGTACTCTTCCTTTGAAAGAGCCAAGAGCTACTACTGATTTTTATTTTTCATATAAATCAAACATGTTATTTTTCTGAAATGCACAAACACAAAACCCATGTGAGGCAGATCTTGATGCAGGTGAAAGCTGATAGACTCACTAAAAACATCTAAAATCAGTTGGAGTTTGACTCTACTTTCACTTTCTGTTTTTTTGTGTTATTATCTCTAAACGTTTACCACAGTTAATCTACTTGTTCTAGCATACAGAATGTTACCTATATATGAGAAGTTACTAGCAGTGACAAGGTAAGTTTCCCTGTTTTGGCTGCACACCAAGCTTTTATTTTCCTGGGAGATTTCCTGACCAATTATATTAAGTGCCATTAATCTATAGCCACTGCATCATGAAATCAACATTTACAGCATACTGGTGTAGTAAAGCAATTGATTTGACCGTGGCTAAATTTATATATATAGAGAGAGAAAAAAATGCTTTTCCTGCACCACCCCCACATACTTCTCTGTCACTCCTGACTTCCTTATGCAGTACCACAGTTTCTCTCTTAACACCCTATCATACGTTTTCTCAGCAAAGACAGTCAAACTCCTTCTGACCTTCACTACACGTTTCATCTTTGCTTCTTAAAGCAAAGATCGCACTTTCTTAGCATGAAGCAGTACTGCTGCTTATTGATCATTACCTCTTTTCTATAACCTAGCCTTAACAACTCTTTCCCACAGGTTCATGGTATGGCTCATCAACTTTATCCCTCTGTAGTTACTACAGCTCTGCACATCACCTTTGAAAATTAGTCCCAGTACACTTCGCCATTCCTCAGCATCCTCTCATGCTTGAAGACTGTCCAAGAAAGTCCACTGCCCTCTCTCCTCGACACGTCCACAGCTATGTCATTTGGTCCAATCCCCTTTCCATTGTCCATCCTTTCAAACAGCTGTCCTTCCTACTTCCTAATCCTCTCCACTTCCTGCACGATCGTTGCTCAAGAGTTGGCAGTTTGTCTTGTAATCGGAAGGTTGCCGGTTCGAGCCCCGGCTCCGACAGTCTCGGTCGTTGTGTCCTTGGGCAAGACACTTCACCCGTTGCCTACTGGTGGTGGTCAGAGGGCCCGGTGGTGCCAGTGTCCGGCAGCCTCGCCTCTGTCAGTGCGCCCCAGGGCGGCTGTGGTTACAATGTAGCTTGCCATCACCAGTGTGTGAATGGGTGAATGAATGTAGTGTAAAGCGCTTTGGGGTCCTTAGGGACTAAGTGAAGTGCTATACAAATGCAGGCTATTTATCATTTTACCATTACTAACCTGTCTCTCTCATTTCCTTCATTCATTAGCTCCTCAAAATACTCCCTCAATTTCTCACCACACTTCCTTTACTTGATCTCACTGTCTACTTAACTGGGCATGTGTCTCCTTCCTTAGTGTCAAACTTCACACACAACTCACTAAGTATTTTCCTTTTCTTTTGCTACCTCTCTTTGCTGTACACTTACCCTCCTACCTATACCTCGTTTTCTCTGCCAACCTCCAACTTCTCCTTGTCCTCTTTCCTCTGCCCAGAAGATATAGGAAATACCTTCTTGGCAGTTTCCCTCAGCTCTACAGCTGTACTTTCCCAGTCTTCTCTACCATAGACAGATAGATATTTTCGCCATAGCAAGCAAAAGCATGTTTGGTTGTGGTTTTATTTGCTGTGTTTCACATTTCTTTTACTGCACATATTTTAATTCAGGAAGATTTCTGTTCTAGCCATTTAAAGTCATCCATATCTGGGTGGTCTCTTGTGTTTTGTGTTTGTCCACTTCTGAGTCAAGAAAAAGGTGTATTCTTCACCCTACATGTTAACCACAGTGATATTTTCATATCCATGTGCCACCCTCTAAGGGACAGTTCATGGGTGGAGTTGAAATTTTTTCAGTGAAGAAATGGGGAAATTGTTAATCATATGAAAACCACCAGATGTCCATAAAACAAATGAACAAAAACTGAATTTCCATGCCACACTTGATCTTCAGTTTCTGTATTAATATTAATATTTCCAGAGAACTGCAGAACATTTACAAAAAGTAACGCAAAAGAGTCAAAATCTTAGGTATTAAAAAAAGCAGTCTGTGGTAGTGAAAGTAGTCTTTTTTAAAATTCAGATTATAATGAAAATGTTTTCTTTCTCTGCCCCTGAGATTACAGAAATGACTGACAGTTTAAACTCATTGTATACTGTCTTTAAATTATAAGATTTTACTCATCGGGGCAAAATAAAAATAATTTGGTCCTCAGTAGGTCTTAAAATTCAATAACTGAACTTCAGAGGAACCCACTCTAACTTAACATAAACTGAGCCAAAATCTATGACAAACTAGGCTTCCACAGAAATCAAACGGGTAAGGGTATGCTAATCAAATGCACTCAGTTAACTGATCAGCAGCTGTGAGCACTGTTATAAAAGTAGAAGTTTTGGCAGTTTTCTAATCTAGAACGGGTGTTTGTCAACACAATGCGTGAACGTCACTGCAAAGTCACTCAAGGTCAGAGCATGCAGTGCTCAGAGAGAATGCAAAAATCCAAGAGCTGCATCATGGCAGGCTCTTCAGGCCCCAGATAGCATGTTAAATGGTAAAGTTCTTAGCAAGAAGCTGGGCAATTTTCAGGCATTGAGTCAACAATGGACTCCTCTGTGTAGCAAAGTATTCGAGAGTAAAATCTGTCTGACAGCTAAAGTTTTATTCTCACAGCTATTATATCTTGGGTTGTACTTAGTTTGTCACACTGCTTCTGTATTTGACCTTCAATCTCAGGTCCCCTACCAGAGACCTGGGAGCTTGAGGTCTTCGCAATTCCTAGGACTGCACTCTTCTGGACAGAGATCTTGGATGTTGCTCCTGGGAACATCTGCTGGAGCCACTTGCCTAGCTTGGGGGTCACTGCACCAAGTGCTCCAGTTACCACTGGGACCACTGTTACATCTTCTCGAGTTCTTCTCTCAGGCCTTGGTACTTCTCCAGCTTCTCGTGTTCCTTCTTCTTGATGTTACTATCACTCAGCATAGCTACATCTATCACTACGGCCATCTTCCTCTACACATATATATATCTATAGAGTAATTATATATTAGTGCCCTGGTATTTAAAATCCTTGAGCTAACAGAGGCTGTGCTTTCTTTTAACTATGATTGTGGATCCTTATTTGAATAAACAAGATGTCCTCCCTCTGCATAATATCTTATTCACATTCTGGTGTGTGGCTTTTGCTCTGAGAGGACAACATGTACTTTGAGGATGACTGTGTTGAACAGAAACTCTTTTCTCAAAACTGTAACTCCATCCATCCATCTGTGTGTATAAATTCAACATAACACTGTAAAATTACAGGGACAGCTTTGAGGACAGAGGAGATCATGTTTGTATGTGTCCTGCTGACTACCTATAAAATTAGAGGGCCCAACTGTGGGTTTTATAGAGTTGTAGTACGTGTGTGTGTGTGTGTGTGTGTGTGTGTGTGTGTGTGTGTGTGTGTGTGTGTGTGTGTCTAAATGTTCTCTAACAGCCTGTGAAATTACAGGGAGAATGATGGAGTAAGGATACAAACACACTGCGTGTGTGTGTGTGTGTGTGTGTGTTTAAGGGAAATAGAGAACCATTTCAGCCTAGATGCTAACATCTATAAGCAGTAAACCCTGACACTAATGTTAGTGTGAGTATGCAGTTAAAATAGTTATTCTGCTAACTGTTAGCATGCAAACTCAACAAACACTGACCTCTTTTAACACACAGGGAGGGAAACATGCTAAATCTGATTTGTAATGATGTTACTGTTGTTCATTTGCTACTCAAATTAATTTTGTTAACTTAATTAAAGAGAACAGTTCATTAATGCACAACAATTAAATCATGATGCTCTCACCAAGTATCAATTGAAATTTAAAGCAATCAGTTAACTTGGTCGAAACTACATGTTGATAAAAAAATTTTTTTTTATTTATTATCCATCCATCCATCTCTTCCACTTATCCTTATCAGCATCACAGGGGGACTGGGGTGTATCCCAGCTACCTTGGGATGACAGGCAGGGTACACCCTGAACAGGTTGCCATCATGTCGCAGGGCTAACACAGAGAGACAGACAACCATTCACACCCATGAGCAATGTAGAATCACCAATTCACCTAACGCCATTAATTGCGTGTCTCTGCATTGTGGGAGGAAGCCGGAGTACTTGGGGATAACCCACGCAAACACGGGGAGAACATGTAAACTCCACACAGACACACACAGACTCCACACACAGACTCCACACAGAGATAGTGGATTCAAACCCAGGACCTTCTTGCTGTGTGGTAACGTTGCCAACCAACATACCAATGTGCCCCCCATATATATTTGGTATCCTTATTTATAAATGCACATTTGAAGCGCATTTTGATTATTGATCAAATCTGCTCACTAAAGACTTTCATGGTATTCACACCTGGCAGTCATCTTGTCTGGTCAGGCAGATTACTTACAGAATTGCATCCAATATGAATTATCATGGAGTCATTTTCCAATAATAATGGCAAATAATAATCAGTTTACTTACTTTAAGGGATACCACAGAAACTGGCAGCTGCTGGTCAGCAACAAAACCCTTGGACTAACATTATGTACTACCCCCAAGTAGAGACTTAAAGTTTTCTAGACCCCATATAAGGTTTCTGTATGGGAAGACAAAGAAAGAAAGAAAAGTTTTTGGCTGCAGCCCAATAATGGAACAGAAAAACAGCAGTAGGACACGTGTCACTATATAAAAGAGATCCCAAAAGAAAAGAAAAGAAAAGAAAAGGAAAGACAAAACAAAACAAAGAAAACCCTTCAAACAAACAACAAAACAAATCTTAATTCAGTTTGCATTTAGTGTGTAGTATGCACACTCAGTTTACACCTGGTATTACATGCTATAAGGGAAAATGACCTTTAACTTAACCACATTTGGAAGTCATTCACTCTTCACTCTGTCACTCTTCTATTGTGAGTGAATTTTAAGAGGTGCAAATGCAATTAAAACAGCGTGACCACATCATCCTTTCGAGTTGAAAGGTCATCAAACTCTGCCTGTTCCAGCTAAATGAACTGTGACTTTTCTTGACATGCCAGCCAGCCCTGTCTTACTAATCTGGGCATTTAAATACTATTAATGGTTTTAAATATTGAAAGTGTTGAAAGAATATTGGTTCACTTAAAAGGGCAAAGTGGTACTCTTTACTTCATCCATATTGGGACAAAAACAGAATTATTGCTGTGGAGGTAATTTCCCCCAACAGTGAAATGATGCCCTACAGTTTATGAGTCACAAACACTTTCAAGTTCAAAGATGTCTTGTGTAAACAGGTTTTCCCACAGACTTTAACCAGACTTGCAACTGGCATGCAAATATTTATAATATAATATGCAAAACTTTCTCCCTGCTACTTTTCATATATTGTAACAAATCAGTGCAGCATGCAAGAACATTTTTCCTTTAAAAAATATAGACTATTAAATACTGACACAAACCAAGCTTTCATTCTCCAACTGCAGCATTTAAAAATCCCCATCAAATGGCTTCACAAACATATGGTCCTGGTTTAATAGACCACTTTGTGGGAAAACTTATATCCAGCGTAGATCCCACAAAAAAGATGGCACATTGTTTCCCCCCATATAGCATGTGCCATCTTTTTTTCTTTTTCCAAGAAGCAGCCATTTTTTCCTGGAATGTCGCCCATTCCTCTTGCCCCCCCCACCACTCACAGCTATGATCCTCGGCAGCATCGCATTTCCAATGTGTTTTTGGAAAAAGGTATAGAAAGGGAAGGGGGTGTCCTTAAAGCTGTGGCCTTTACAATCTGCAGGGGCCCAAACCGTTCAGAGGAACTCCCTCTCTGTTCTGTATTGTTGGGTCTGTTTTGAGGTCTGACCTTGAAAAAGCGTCCTGACTGGTAATCAGGAGTTTTTAAGATGATCAAACAGTCTCCATTATGATGGAGGACAATGGGGCTGACAGGAGAGGCAGGGGGGCTGAGCAAAAAGAGATGACAATGGGTTTCCTCTTTCTTTAAAACTCACTTGTTCTTTCTGTTCCCCTCATATAATTCAAAGGGTTTTTTTTCCTCTTCATGTTCACTACTGAGCTGTTTACCAAAAGGTCATAAAATGTCTCCAAAATCTTACAGTGTAAAAGTTTGTTGGGTTTTTTTTTTTTAGTAGAGTTTTTCTTAAAGTTTAAGAAATAATAAATATATTAATGACTGGTATGAAAAGTTGCTAATTTTCCAGTCCTTTAAAGTTTAAAGTTCTTGTCCCAATGCCACTTTTATTCACATAACAAAGCTCCTCTTAAAGTTGACAAAAGCAGGAAAAACCATTTATTATTCGTTATGATGGTCTTATCTTTAAAAGATATTTGAACAATTTGGAAAACAGAAGCAATGAATAAAGAGAAGCGAAAACAAAAGGAAATATCACAACACCTTTTGTCTCTTTGACATCAACTCTAGGGAGTTTTGTGGATTCGTACAAAGGATCGCATTCACAAATATTTTGAAACCACTGATGGGATATTTTTCATATTTGTCCTTAAATACTGTCCGTCAGACACGTTCACATTACTGGAAGAACTCTGTGTGGTTTAGGTGCTTGGATTTCAGTCAGCACACATGATGGTCCTTTATTAGCAGCAAAGTCACCAGACTAATAGATAAAACTGCAAAATGAATAAAATAGATAGTGTGGTTAGCACTGTTGGAGTTTGACTCCACTGTCCACTGGCTGGGGCCTTTCTGTTCTCCCTGTGTTCGCGTGTGTTCTCTCTGGGTACTCTGCCTTCCTTCAACGATCCAAAGACATGCAATTTGTAGGGTTAGGTTAATTGGTGATTCTAAATTGCACACAGATCTAAATTGTCATGTGTACCTCTGTTATACCTGCGACCGACTGGCAACCTGTCCACGGTGTACCTCGGCCTTGCCCTATGGTAGCTGGCATAGGCTCTAGTGCCCCCTCCCCCAATGCCATTAGGTAGAAGAAAATGGAAAAATAAAATAAATAATACATACCAGTATTTAAAAGTTAAGCCACAAAGGAGTAGAAAATGAAACAAAGAATGGATCTACCTGCATCTACAGCCCAAGATCATATTCAAATAAAAACTAACCGCAGTGGCTCTTACATTGTTTTTAAAAACTATACATTTTTAAAATACACCAAACCACACGGAAATGGCTCTAACTGAGAATTTAAACTTCCGCAGGATGCCATGCATCGTGGGAAAGGAACCAGAAAACTGTTGCAAACTGGAGCAAATAGGTTGTACTACTAAACACACCCCAGAACAAGGATGTATGTGTGGCTTTGTCATGTGGTTGCTTCGGTTAAAAATCACATTATTGGAGTAAACATGAACAGTTAGTGAAACTGCCTGTCAGACCACCTGTTGAACTCTAAAAAGTCAAGACTTCCAAGAAGCAAACACACAAACAGTACCAAGTCTTAACTCCTGCATGTTAAGTGTGCCACTGCATGTGAGAAAAGTATAAGGGGCGAGTTCAACCATTTCCCCTACAGCCAATGGCAGAGAGAAGAGCCCGTCTTCCATCCAATAGCATTCAACGAAGTCCTCAGCCAATGGGTGGCCGAGAACTCCACGTCTCCACGTGCAGATGAACAGATCCCAAACACTGAAAAAAAGAGAGATATTTGGAGCTGAAAAGCGGGGTGGGGGGTAAAAGAGGGCTACCAAAAAGACAAAATGTAAACTGGAGGAAAAGAACAATCACTCACATACACTTAGAATCACATTTTTGTATTTATTTAAGATAAGAACTTTATTCATCCCGAGGGAAATTCTTTTGTCATACACATGCTCAATGCAGCAAGAGAGACAGAGGGACAGAGGCATATAATATATAATATATATTAAATATTATGATTTTTTTTATTTCTATTGTGCCAACAACAACAACAACAACAACAATAATAATAATAATAATAATAATAATAATAATAATATAACAACAGCTGCCTCAAGTCACCTAATAATAAGTAAGTTTACAATAAGTTTAATGTAAATGTGGTAAAGAATTCAACTAAGCCACAACTAAAAGAACAAAAGTATCAGCTTAATTTTCTGTCTGATTTTATCATACAGAGTTGAAGAAATGGAAACACTTTCAGTCACATTCTTCTATCAAATGTCTCTCTCGCTCTCTCTCTCTCTCTCACACACACACACACACACACACACACACACACACACACACACACACACACACACCCCATGGGTCTGAATCTGTAAAAATCTCTAATGTGGATCAAACTCTAATGTGTGAATCAGCAGGCTCTCAGCTGTTATTTTTCACACTGTACAGGAAGTCATTTCCCCTCAGAAGTTTTTGTTGTTTGTTTGTTAAGGCAAACACATCTGTGTCATGTTCTTTTTTCATCTAGCAGCTGCACAACTTCTAAATGTTCTGACAGCAAACTGTGACTCGATTTAGCTGCATGAAGATCTGGACCACATTTGTAATGACAGTGTTGATGCATGTGTGCACACATGGAATGAAAGAAACACTAATGAATCTGGGCTTCTATTTCTACAGAACTGGGAGGCTAAAATAAACATGGAATATGTTGCACTTCTTGATTCGTCCATAATAGACGTTAAATAGATTAAGGGTACAGTCAATTGTTATTTTTTGAGTTTATTCAAAAAGAAAAAAGAATATTGCACTCTCATAAACATGTTGCTGTTTCACCTTGAGCAGAGTGAAATGAACATTGCTGTTTCACCCAACTGTGTTTATGTGGGTAGAAACCAGTCCCATACGTAGTACAACGAAGGCTGAGGAGAAGAAAACTTTTAATTAGTGTCTGCTCTTTCAGACTCATGATCAGAAGGATCATACCTATGTCTCATCATAATAAGAAGTTCCTGGATCTGGAAACAGTGTCCTCTTTCTCCTGAACTGAAGTAAGGAGTCTAACACAGAGAAATGTGTATAAACATGCCTATTTACTCCCAGTATTGTCAAAATTACGTTTTGTCAGCAGAACATGCAACCCTCCCCCTCCCTTCTCTGGTGAGCTAAACAACAACAAAAGCTGGTTATAAGCTAACACTCTGAAAGCTAATGCTAGGTTTGAGTGTCCTAAAAAATCACACTTTCCCTATGATGAACACTTTCATTAGCTTCTCACATTGTATGAAAATGTATTCACCAAGTTTCCAAACTGAACAATGTTAGATGCACTTTTAAGAACGTTTCACTAATGCCAGCTAATAGCATCTAATAGCAAAGCTTACCCAGGGATGTCCTTGCCAACTCATGTCAGTATTGCTGACACTAGACAGAAGCAAACTTCACTGGTTCATTGATATGCAGACTCCATTGACAAAACTTTACAGTTTCTTTGAGAGTAAATAGATGTGGATACCAGCAGAGACAAACCGCAGACTAAGAGCCTATACACACTACAGCAGAGTGCAAGAGTTAGTTCTGCAGCAGCAAGCGTAGCTAAGATTATGCACTTGAGATGGGAGGAGTAAGAAAAAATAATTCAGTTGGCTGCAATCTGCAATCGAGAGACATCTAATAGTAAGATTTCACACACTGTAACTAGTATGGTTAGACATACCTGTTTGACACATGTTAGACCTACATCAACGAAATGAATGTAATATCATAGACTACATTGCACTAACAAACAGTCCGTTGCCACACAGACAAATACTATACTGAATAGTTCACTGTGTCTGTGTGTTGGGACTGGCAACCTGTCCAGGGTGTGACCCGCCTCTCGCCCTAAGACAGCTGGATTCGCTCAATGGATTGATGGATGGAAGTTAAAACAGTGCTTTACTCTAGCTTAGCTTGTTACCTAGTAAAGACTCTTCGATGATGAGGAAGAAGACAGAGAATCATTCACCTCTAGATTAATGTGTTGTGAACACATTATAATAGCACCTATGCAGAAATAAATATAGAGACCAAATGTGGTTTGTTACAGTATCACCAATCACCAATGTGGGTGTAAACTCCTTAGTGGTTGCACCTACTTCTAATACATTCTTGTCTCAAACTTTCCTCAACAAGGGGGAAGCTACGTCACACACAAGTTCCTTAAAGGGAAAGTTAACCATTTGTAAACTTAAAGGAGGGCTGTTACATGGATAAACACATTTGGGCTCTTTGATTTATGCTTTGACGAGGGGAGCCCTGATGTAGAGTTTTCTTTCAAACACAAGCTGGTCTTTTTAACTGTCTGTTTTATCTCAAATCAAATAACCTGCATGTGTGTATATTTTTATATGTCCATTTATACATTTCCTACATCAACCATCACATTTTGCAAAGTTTCTCAGTAAGAATTGCACTCCCAGTTTATCACAACTAATAATAATATTACATAGAAAAAAAAAAGAAAATAATTCACACCTGCAAGCCATTCAACCTTCCAAGGCTTTGTGAAACTGTGCTTTCTCATACTGAAACCACACATTCGCGATTAGACACACAGTTTGTGGCTTCTTGTAAGAGAATGAATGCCCATTCACTCTGAGAGTATATTTATAAGTTCTGTGCACATCATTTATACAGAAACTAAACCGTTTCTCTTGATTATTACCTGTAGACCTCAGACTTTCCAAATATTCAAACTGGACCCGAACTGGGTGGCAGATCTGTTACTGGAAGGTCTGTACACAGTGAACTGAGCAGCAACACCAACACTTTAGAAAAAACAGATGATTCGTAGTATATGATATTTTCTTGAGAACATCAAGATGTTGTCTCTTAGTTTGTTTTTATTTCCATTTGATATTTATTGGTGAGGCATGGCACAAAATTTGGTTCAGTTTTGTCCTACCTTGCAATGGTAAACAATCGTTAGAAAGTTCCTGGTTTCAGATCTGGATTCAGATCAATCCCTAACAGTTAAGCATTTATAAGAAGGGCTGAGCCACAGGTAAAACTTTAATTTAAATCCACCTATAATGTTTTGCATCATCCTGCTAACCAAAGGACAAACCAAATCAGTCAGATAATCTTGTTTGTGGAGGTAAAAGAAGGATGTTCTGCTACGCCTACTTCTGTTTCCTCTCATGCCTCTGCCCCAATTCTAGGTCTATGCACAATCTCATTTCCATGAGAAACCTTCTAACCTAAGCATCTCTATGGCGAGAAATTCAAAAATCTCAATGCATTAAAGGGGCACTACACCCATGAAAGTCCGTTTTTTAGTCATAGGGAGCCTTTGAAATGACAAAGTGTGTTCTGTAGTTCTGGAGAAGATCTGTGGAAATGACTCTTGACATCACAGTTTCGGGTTTGGAAACTACACAATATAGATGCAGAGTAAGTGCTGCAAAGCAGGTAGGTGTAGAGTTTAAAATGTGGGTGTTTACCAAGTAGGCCAGATCTAAAAAAAAAAAAAAAAAGATGCTATCAACTTGCATTATAGGAAATGAGAGTCCCCAAAAAAAAGAAAAATTCACTAATTATGAAGTTACTAGCTATATTAGTTAAAATTGTGTTTACTTCATGTTCAAGAGTTCTGATACACTCCATGAAATAACTGTTGTCAAAGTTAGAATCATTCTTCTGTTACATGTTACCCATGAACATTATATGGGTGGCTTTTGCAGGCCTCTGGCTCTTGTTCGCTTCACACATACATGTATGTTAATTTGTCCTGTAATTGGTTTTATTTTCATTATGTCAGTGTATAATGCAAGAAGGCAAAAACAGTTCATCATAGACACCAAATACATGAATAAGAATTCATATGTTTATTGTTCTTCTTTGCGAACTATATATTTATTGCATAAGACAAAGTGATCAATTACAGTGTCATTGTTTGAGGAAGACTTATTTGCAGATATGCACGAGTCCATGTCACCGTTCTGGGTGATTTGACCAAGCTTTTTGAGTTTTGTGACTTCTTTGTATTATAATGTTTTCCATTATTTAGTATGGAACGAGTCCTGTGTTTGTTCTCTTTAGTACTATTTCTGTTTCCATGGTTTCCTGTCGCTGTATCATCCTTGTGTCTCCTGTCAGAGTCTGTCGTGTTCTCTGCGTGTGTTTCTTCGGTTATGTCTCGTCTCCCCTTCCTGTTTACATTTCACTCGTGTTTCGTTCTCTCTCCCCTGTTTGTCATGTACGTTCATGTGTGTTCTCCTTAGCCTTCATGTCCTCTGTATTTGTTCCTTAGTAATGTCTGTGTTTCGTCTCCCATTTCTACTTCCCTGTCACCATTGGATTTCATTAAGTTCGTTAAGTTCGGTCGTCCCTCTTGTGCGTCTCATTTTGGGTCCACACCACTATTCACCAGCCACTCGGCAGTCCATATCGTCCATATCCTTTTACAGCTTCAGAGTAAACAGACGTGGACACCTCTCACCCAACATATTGACAGCTGAGGTAAACAGCAAACTGACAGCCTACACTCAATGCAGATGAACGAGGGTTTGCTATGGTTCAGGGGCTAAAAATGTCAAATACAACAAAACATTTAATTCACACCTACTAGTTGACACTTATCCATTTATATACATGAGCTTTCATCTCTGCTCTGTTACACCATACAAGACTGTTGTTTAGAGCATTCTGATGTCTGACCTTTTGACTCATTTACACATTGACCTCATTTATTGAAACTTTGGTCAGGTTTAATATTAGCATTCACCACTATAACATAGTTGTACATTTTAGTTAAAAAACTGTTACTTGATTTTATTTGTAATCCCCCCTCATCCTCAGACACTCATTAAAGCTCTTGGAAACCTGTGTCATGTGTGCCTGCTGATAGAATAACAGGGAAATTACTTGTGGCTGCTTGCTGGGCTTTAAATGTCATCTACCCAAAACAGAAGACTGAAAGACTCTTCAAATGGAAGCAAATGGAGCCAAACGCCTAAAGAAACCCACTTCAAAAACAATTTGACCTTAGCTGTAGAGCACCAGTCACACTCCCATAAACAGTGAGGGGTTTAACACTTTCCTCAGTGGTCTTTTGGCAGACCTAAGTTATCGATTCTTCATTTTCTCCATTTTTAGTGGCAAAGCAGGGAGCTGAAACTGAAAAAACCCAAGCCCGTCCCAGACTGACAGTGTGGTTTTCTTCACTCTGTCTGTGAGTCACTGAATGAGCCTCACAAGCTGGAAAATACAGCAGGGGAACTTTCTCTGTGCTAAGAGTGTACATATACTGTATGTAATGGTGGTTAAGCATATAGAAACAGACGTGGGGTATGTGTTTGTGTATGTGTGGTTTATGCTTCACTGAGTTTCACTTGTCTGCAATGGAAGCCCCTCCAACGTCAGAACTTAACCGGACTGTGAAGTTTCCACCATATCAAACAGAAAACTAAACACACTGACACAAATACATTCTTGATCAATAGATCAGTTTTAGATCAGCGGTTTTGCATTTTCACTTTTCAGAACACTTCTCTGAATACTTGCTGCTGTGCAGAAAGAAAAGCCATTGGTCTAGGAAGCCTTTAGTGGGCGGGGCTAAAAAAAAACAACTGAACGATTGATCATCAAAAATTCTTTGCTTGATTCCTGTCAAGGTCATGCATTTTCTAGTGAACTGTACTACAAGCAAAAATAGCATCTTGAATGTTTATGCAAATAAAGTTTAGAGGAAAAAGTCCACTCAGGGTTTCTGAATGGAGTTTTAATGTCAACATACACAGTATACATTAAAAATCATTGTTATGAACAGATGTTCTTAAATAATTTGGAATTTGACAAAGTACGTGCACATTACATTTACATGTGTCGTCCAAGGTAGCCTGGTTTCCTGCATAGTCAGTGTTTGTTGTTGAGTTTGCATTCTCCAAAATGAGTGTGTGTTTTAGAATAAGCCTTGCAGCATGGTGATCGTCTCATTTCCATGAGATATTACTGCAAAAACTCAACAATACAGAACTTGAAAAAAGCTTGAAGAGACTTTCTGGACAAACAAAACTTTGATAATTCTTTGCTTCCAGTTCTTTTACTCCTATAACAGGAGGGATGCAAAGGTTTTGTCTGAATGGCGATACCTATCATGTAGGAGAATAATGCGATGAGTACCTGCAGCCTCAGCACTGGTAATAAATGCTGATGTGATTGTGGTGACATCAGTGTTCATGAACAACACAACCAATGTGGTAACCATTATGGGTCCTTTATACAGACACTGTACTGGTCTGTTATGGAGCACAATCTGAGCAAGAGGGCAAAGCTGTTGATTTAGTGGTTAATTTCATTTCATACGCTCACTGATAGTAAGAATACAAAGGCAGATACAGGTGGTAGAAATGTGGACATGCATCCAAACAGTATCTGGCTCAGCTCTGGAGATAGGATGGGGGGGATTAATAAAATGAGCTACTGGTCCTCAGTAAGGCTTCAGGAATATCCAGATGAGAGGAGACCCTCGGGCAGACCTGGGACACACTGCAGATGTTATATTTCTCAGCTTACTTGGTAATGCCTTGGGAATCCCCCAAAAGAGCTGGAGGTTGTGGGGGGGGGGAAGTGGGGGTTCTGCCCTTTTGACCCAAAACTGTATAAATGATGGAAGACGGGTGGATTTTGTGCTTTATTTAATATTTTATAAGAAATAGAATTATAAGATGTTATTTAACACACAGAAATCCTGGGGCTTTGTAACTGTTAATCCAGTCCAGGAATATTCATATGGTATCTGGAAAATGTATACATGCTCCAACAATGAAGGTTCCTTCTGTGGTCTGCTGTGCACACTGTTCATGAAGGTGTAGGGGCACATAAACAAAGCACAGAGTGGGTGGAATTATTCCGAGCGCAACATGGAGCTCCTTATGGTCGCTCTAATCTGGGCATAAAAACCACAACTGATTACATTAACAGATCTTTGCTACAAAAAAAGTGCAAAATATTCATATAATGTGCTGATAAACCCAACTGATGACTATATGGCATTAAGGCTGACACAGAGTTGATAATACTCACCTCTGTAACTGTTGGCTGAAAAGCTGTTTTATGCTGACAGATGCACAATGAGAACAGTTCCTGAGATGGAAACATAGTTCTATTGTCACCAGATTTGATTTCAAGCAGCATTGAGGCAGATTATCCTGTTTAGCATTATTGTAAAAAAAAAAAAAAAAGAAAAAAAAAGAAAGAAAGAAAAGAAAGAAAAGAAAGAAAAGAAAGCGCTTCACTTTCTACTGTAAGCAAGCAGATGGCTTTTTTGCTCTAACAACAGAAACAGCTGGTGGTTTGAATAGAGTTTAGAGGATTTATTTATAAAACAAAACAAAACAAAAAAACAAACAAAAAAAATGCTTAAATCCACTTTAAAGACATCCTTCCTGTGTTTCTTTGTTTTACACAGATGTAGCTTTGGCTTATGTGTCGTACAACTGCTTTTGTTGTGGATTTGTTTTTTAATAGTTTTTTGACAGATGGTTCGCTGCATCAATACGACACAAATTCATGTGTAGCACGCACACACAAACACACAGAGATGTCTTCACCACACATTCAACCACATATTCTCATAGTCATATGACTCAACACACAGAGACATGCGCACACAAACTTTTTCATTTTCTTCTCAAACACCTCCTTGGCCAGTAAACACCTCCATTTCTTGGTTATTTTTGTTGTCAGATTAAACATTTTGTATTATTATTAACATCCTTCTGCGTAACCAGAAACACGTTAACAGGAAATACTTTTTAAAAGGTTTACATCAACATCCTGGGAAACTGAACTTCTTGAACACTTCCTTATTCATGGGGCACAACATTAGCAGACTATTACTGATTAAACCTGACCAGAAATGTACAGCAATGTCAAGTTAAAGTCAGCGTGTATTCATTAAAGAAACCAAAATAGACATACTATTTATTAATGAAATACACTTGTAGAATTTGCCATCCTTAGTGTTTGGACGCTCTGGACCCGAGATGATACTCCTTTCTTGTGGAACTAACTCTACAAACATTACTATAAGTGCCTCAAGCCTTTAACGTCTTTTAGAGTGTAACTTTTATATCCAGCAACAATTACTCTGGGATGCATTGTGTTTTTAATCATTTAGTGTCTGGAAAGCCTGTTCCACATAAAACATATTACTGGGCGAAAAAATCTCAACTCAGAGGTATAGTTTTGGTCGCACTGACATTCTTCTTCAGTAAATGGAGCTTTATATATTATATTTGTGCATGTCAAATTTAATATTGTTTAATTATTAGTGCATGAATGACATTTGCTAGGTGCCATCTGGTTTTTAGTTAATAAAGTGAAAAACATAAGTGAAATGTTAGTCATGTGTTTTCTGTGAGTCACCTGTCCTGCTAGTAACTTTTTGACTCTGGTAGAGTTTCTCTTTGTCACCAATTCTTAATTGAACTTATGTTAATTTTTAATGGACAGAATTTGTAAACACAGCCAAGTTATGGAGAGTGGACACATGGGTGGTTTCAGTATCTCATCTCTCCTTTTTGCAGATTATCTCATTCTGTTTGTTTCATCAACACCCTGGAGCACTGGGGGCACTGGGGCAAGCAGGGGTTTTTCAGCCAAGGGTGAAGCAGCTGGGAGGACAACATAGTTCTTAACTTGAGTTGTGTTCCAGTAGTAGGAGTGCAAGTATCTGAACTTTCAATGCAACAGACCCAAGTATGCCTGCTTGGATGTCACTTCACGTGCCAATGGTAAAATCATCACACAACCACATGTATTTATGCTCACTGTTAAGGCACCGTTAGCCGCAACTGTATTCTCCTACACAATAGGTGTGGGCACTCAGATAATACCGCTACATCAGTGCATATATAGGAAAAGATGAGTTGACAACAGGAAGCAAAAGGTGTTTTTTTTCCCCCAAAAGTTTCATCTTTTCAAACTGTTTCGGCATCATCATCTGTATAATCTGTGAATCTCTGACCTTGTGTACTGACATAGCGTTTGATTTGTCCATTTAATCATTAGTTATTATTCATCTCTGGCTCTCTTCCACAGCATGTCTTTGTATTGTCTTCCTGCCCTCATCCCCAGCTGGTCATGGCAGACGGCCGCCCTTGTCCTGCTTCTGGAGGAAGTTTCTTCCTGTTAAAAGAGTGGTTTTCCTTTCCATTGTCGTCAAAGTCCTTGCTCATAGGGAGGTCATCTGATTGTTGGAGTGTTCAGTATTTTCTCTGTTGGGTCTTTACCTATTACTATAAAAGTGCCTTGAGGCAACTGCTGTTGTGATTTGGCACTATATAAATAAAACTGATATAAATTGAATGGGGGAGGGGCTCAGAGTAAAGCATCAAATCTATCTGTGAATCCTGGCTTGAAAGAAGCCAGTTGAGGTGGTTTGTAATATGTTTGTATGTTCAGATCAAAAAGTTTAATTTTAATATAAAGGAATTTTCTTATTCCAGGATATAATATGATGCTGCCTTAGACACGAGCACCTCCCTGTTATTATATTTGGTATCCACAGCTTTACTAGCTGCAAGAGACAAAAACATTAGTAGGTTAAAGCTGTGGTGGGGACATATGTTGTAGGTTGGTTAGCCACAAGACTGGTTCACGTCAAGTATGGACCTCTGTGGTTTGTACTTTGTTTTGTTTTTCTTTTTTCCAAAAGCTGTTTTGTTTTCCCCTGACTTTTTACTTTTGGTTTCTGTCACAAAGTTGTCTTTCTGTTAAGTAAATTCTTCATTTATTCAGTCATTTATAATTTTTTTACACTGTCCGAAGTTTTGCTTCAAGTTCACCAAGTCTCTCCTGTTTTGGCTTTTACATGTGTTTGCTAACAGCCCAGTACATATACCACTTGCTTTGTACTCACCAGTTAACAAATCATCCTGTTGAATTCAAGCTTTCCAGTACTCCTTATGACCTTTTTTGTGATTTCTGTTTGCATTCATTTCTGCAGTAATTCCCTGCAGTTATGACCTTTTGCCTGGTTTTTGGACATGTCCTTTGTTGCCTGCCCTTTGCTGGATTTATGTGCCTCGCCGACTGTCTGTGTATGACCCCTATCTGGATAAATGATTTGGATTTTACTTTTCCGGACTCCCGCACATCCTGCTTTTAGGTCTTCATCCTCTGTAATTGTCAAACTTCACTGCCACCGGTTAGGTATAAGCACTTCCACTAGGTTTGGAAGAGATTGTGGTTTGAGTATAAACAGACCTTTTCAGTAACCCCTGCACACCATAAAATGCCACCCTCCAGTGGGACAAACTCTGATGATAACTTGAGCATAAATGATCAATCCCAATGGCTTTGACCAAACTGGATATTTTACTCCCTGATAATAAAATCCGCCGTAGAATTAGCACCTTGAAGAATGAGGCCAGTGGCTTAAAAATGCAACTTCAGAGTCTAAATAAAGTCAGAATGCAGTGGATGAAATGTACAAGTATGTTTGTCATTACGCAGCACTCATTAATTTTTAGAGGTTAAAAGAAGGCCACATGATTAGCTGAACAATGGGGAAATCTTCAACATTTGAACTAAAACATAAAATATTTCCAATTGACTAAAAAACAAACCTATTAACAGTGAAACTCCATTTGTACCATTATCATACAGTTCATTTTTTCCACTGATATCTGATGTATAGCAAAAGTGTCTTATCTCATATAGGAGTTCACTAAAACTTTTGGTGCTATTTATGGAAATATAGTCTACCTTCACTACAGAGCAATCAAAGGTTAATCTCTGGGTTCAGACAGATTAACAGTAAACAACACTGATCATACGGGGATCTTTTGTGCCTGTAATGATACACAACCACAAGTACTCAAGAGACTCTCTTCTGCAAAACACCCACATCCTCATCTGCATGTTTTTCATGGGTTCAAGTTTGGGGTTTTTTGAGGTAACATTTCCCCCTGGAAAATAACTGGGCGAGTCAGGTGATTTTTTTTTTCATTACCCTGTTTTTGGGCTGATTCACAGTCATGGCTTCGTCAAATTCACACCCGAGGTTTCTGGTTCAACTGAAGTTACGTATTTCATATGAAACGAGAAACCCAAAGAAGGAGTTTCTTCTGGTTTCAAGGAAGGGATTATTACTTAAACCTCTCAAGGGACCAACAAATCGAAAATCAAAATCTACAAAGAGCTACTTCTCATTTTATTTTTAATCATAGTTTCAAAATCATTAAACCATAAACCATGTGGTTTTGTTTTTAATATAAACTAATGACCTGAGCACTACTGGAGTTTGTCACTACTAGACAAATGACAAATCCATCACAAAAAAAAGAAGAAAACTCATGCACACTAAGAGCAAGCCAAACTTTGATAGTGATTTTAAACACCGGCAGAAAGTATGAGAAAGAAACACCGGAAACCGCAAACAATCTGTTTGAGTAAGTCAGGTTATGGGCTGCGTAAATAGAAAGAAGGATAAATACATACATAAGCAGCTGTTAGCACTGTCCACTCACAGCAAGATAATTCTAAGTTCAAGGTTGCTCGTCGGCTTTCCTCCAGCAGTCCAAAGAAATGTATGTAAGCATAACTGGTGATTGTTGACAGGCTGTAGGTGTGGATTTGTACATGACTGGTCACTATCTATGGACTGGACTTTATATAAAGAAGGGCTTCTCGCAAATTCAAATTTTGTCAGTCAAATATTCTTCGGGGGGGTGGCGGGGGGTAAAAAATAAGCTTCTAGCTTGATTTCAACTCACTTTAAAGAATGTGCAAAAGTATAAAAAGAATAAAATTAAAACAAGATTCTTCTTTTGCCTGTTAAGAGGTAACTGAGCTCCTCTATGTGCACCTTACCAGTTTAACAAAAAGTACTGCAAGCATCTCACAGTACTTTTTGTTACAGAATAACAAGCTACTTCCTTCTTTGAGAGTTTGAATTTCATCTTTTAATGTTTTATAAAGTGCAGGTGTTTGCTCTGACTTGGATTAATAGTTAGTAACCTTCATGTTTTTTTTGAACCAGCTGCAGTGATGACGGGAAGGATGAGGGACCGTCATCAGGATCACAGTTACACTGAAAGATATGCAAATATCAAAAAAACCTTACAAATTTACTTAATCACAGTCAGCACACAATTCACAGCAGCTGCATCTCACACACTCATCTCACATACTGATCCTTTAAAGGGAAAGGGAAATACCTTGGCTTCCGATTTCTAATTTGTTTATCAGTTCAGGATGAGCACAGCGCTTGTCGTTATGTTGATAAACAAATGCGCAGCGTAAGTCAAATATCCGAGATGGTGCTGACTGATATTGAAAGCATTATGCTGATTGTGAAGAAAATGTTTCAGGGCAGAGTGATGGAGTCGGCTTCTGAAGCAGAGTAGCCACAGACTACAAAGGAGTGCCCATGCTGACTCTCAACCACTGAAGAGCCCATTATGGTCACCAGATTGGTCGTGCTGAATACGAACAGTGACATCACTACAGCCTCATCACCATTTATATCAGTGCTGAGGGCGCTACACTACACTTTCCTGAGCGACAGGCATTGCCACTTAGGCAAAGTGTGATGGCAAGCCACACATGGTAAGCTCCACACCTCACCACCAGTTGATCCACTTTAGTTTACTTTGCAGTCACTACTTTAATATATTCTTGTTCAATATTGTTTCTTTATTAAATTTATTTATTTTTCCATCACACCTTCCAATGTTTAAATGGCGTGCACATATATTAACACTGCAAGGTCAAAGTTCTGTTTTATGTTATATTAATACATCTTTCTTTGTTTGAGTTACCTGGGGTTTGGCTTCTCCTCCTGTCTGGCAAAAGGTGTGGCAAAGGGCTGGGAGAGCTGAAGTACCACTGACAGCCTAATTGGATAAAACCACATGCTTCGTTGCCTGGGGGGTGTTTCATGTTTGTTTAATTGTTTTGTATTAGTTGGTTATATGGCAGCCATTTTGGTTCCACCCATGTGTGTCATTTGGTTTAGCTAAACCAGTATTTAAGTTAAGAGGTTTAGTTAATTGTTATTCTGAGTTTAGTTTATTGAGTTGACCTCTTTTGTTGGTCTGCCTGTTTAAGTTTTTTTGGCTTTCTTAAATATATTTTCATATTTTGGGGTCAATAAAACCCCTTTTTTGAATTAAGCACCTGTGTCCTTTATGCTTCACTGCTTGGTCCCTGACACAAAGCATTTGCAGTGATGGTGGTATAGCTGTAGAAGATTTCAAAAGAGGAAACAAGACCATAACGGTTTTTATTCGTGTGTTTTGTTTTTCAGACACATTTGTTTTTCTACATAAAGTATCTTCAAGCTGTTACAGCATCTCACTCTGAGCCCATGTACTGATGTATACAAAGCCAAAGTTGAAATTTCAGGATAATATTCAATATAAAAATGAAATGTTCAAATTAAAGCCCTCTATGATATTGCATATATGTATTGCATATTGATGTTTAACCCTCATAACATTAAGAGGATCTATGTTGTATCACAAGACCCAATAAGATAGCTGATCAAGTTGCTTCACTAACTCATCTGCACAAGGAATTTGGTAGAGGTTAGCCTATACAGCTGTGGCAGTTGTTTGACCTGAAACGACAACTGTAATCTCCACTTTTTGACTTTATTCTCAAAATTATTATATTATTATTAATACTAATAATCTTTTTATATGTCACTGAAATATCAGTGAAAGAAACCCAAACATTAAACCCAGCCACGATGGTCATGACACCCATGTGACATGCATAATAAACCAAAACTACACCGGAACGTGGTTTGTGCTTGCGAATGTGACGTGACTTTTGGTGTGTGCTGCCGTTTACAAAGATTACAACAGCAGGTACCGTGGGTCCTTCAGACCACCAGCAATGTGAAACTCAGTGTCACAGTGGGGTCAAGGAGTAACTGAAGGTGGCTACTTTTATCATGAGAAATGAGACACCATGATTACTGTTCACTGTCTGCAGTTGACTGGCCAGTGGAGAAGGACGTTACATATACTGTGAGTCACTACACAAGCTGTAAAACATAGAGCTACTATAGGCTGCGGACGGATGAAGCACCTCTAAGTTGTGATGGAAAAACAAATCAGACACTTTCAGGATGTGTTGCAGGTAAGAGCTGTGGTCAGAAGGAAGGCTATCAACCTTTACCATCCTGTGCATGATCACCTGGTTTGAACAAACTGATGTAGACTTCTGGTTTCCAAGTACACTCAATAATGAATATATAATAAATAAGCTTTTATTAACTCAGCGGTTCTCAAACAGGGCAATCACAAAATATATGGTGTAAAACTAAATAATATCAATGTTTAGGGACAATAAGTAAGAATTTGTTGATCACACTGACCTTTATTTCACCAGGAGTGAACTTTGATTAGATTTTTATAGTATTTATCTCCTTAAAAAGTTCGAGGTGCTTCTTTTTAGGGAACCGTTGTAGGAACTGAACAGGTAACTGAAAAAATGTGTGCATTTCCCTTCATTGTTGTATATGTTCGTGTCCTCGGGTTACATTTTAACAGACTCTCTAACAATTGAGAACATTTCCTGGTGTAGCTAGGTTTGTAATTGGATGACTCATTCCGGTACATCAGAAGCAGTTTGTTTAACTGACACTGATATCACTATCTTCACAAGCTTTACAATTAAATGCACTTTTACTTTTAGTTTCCCTCCTCACCAGTACCAAGTGAAGCACTTTAACACATATACTACTGCATTTGAGCTATATGATTAAATAAATAAACAATTACAATATGACATTACATTGACAAAATACACAATAACAATTTGTGCATTTTGTCAGTGAGCAGGTTTTCAGACTCCTTTCCAATAAATGGCTTTTTGCACATCAGGAAGAAGTTAACCGAGTAGAATCTGTAAAACGGGATAACCAGGAGAATGAGAAGAAGAAGAAACTATTCAGTTATTTTAAAATGGTATTAAGATCATGATACGAACAAAACGTTTGAACTTGCTGATCTGGGTTCACTTGGAGAAAAGGTTGTCTGTATTTAAAGTCTTTGCTCTTCATTCAGTGGGCTAACCATAAATAGGTCTACTACCTGAAAGGAAACCAGAGTTCTCTTTAGTTTCTTTTTACTGTGGGTCTGAAAGCAGCCTCTAAAGGTCTTTGTGTGCGTGAGTCATTAAGCGTCTCAGAATGAACAGAGAGTCGATTGGCCAAGTCAGAAAGTGACTGTGTGGCCGTGAACTGTGTTTAATCATTGACGATGCTAGAACCAGAGAACATTAATTCTGAAAGTCATGGTGGTCTCTATTTGAGCTTTCACACAGCCTGCCATTCTGTTTCACTTGTCAGCCAATCAGATTCCTCTCCGGGTACAGGCCAGGTGATTGATTGGTCCATAATTTGAATTGAAACAAAGCTGATTGTTAGCAAGTTATTACCAGCTATGACAGTGAGGCTCTGCGTGTGTGTGTGTGTGTGTGTGTGTGTGTGTGTGTGTGTGTGTGTGTGTGTGTGTGTGTGTGTGTGTGTGTGTGTGTGTGTGTGTGTGTGTGTGTGTGTGTGTGTGCAGACAGCTACTGTAGATGAAACTACCAAATAGGTAGTTTAGAGTCATTTTGCAGATGTTTGGTATGTCTGTAGAGAAATTGTGTCAAAAAGAAATTGAATGGTGCAAGATATGTTTTTCTTGCTATGCTTTCTGCTCATCCCGTAACTGGTGACTAGTTCCAGACAGCAGTTTTTTCAAGATGGACGATAACGCGGTATGCAGGGATCACAGGGAATACTTTATGAAATCAGAAATAAATACATAGAGTATGATTTTTCAGGCTCATTGTCTGCTCCTTCTCCCTCATACAGATTTATTACATGAAAAGAGTACGGTGGCCCTGAGAGGCCAAACAGACTGCAACTTAAGGAAACACCAGCAAAAACAAAAACGCTGCAAAAGCACACAAAACACAATGGAAATAGGAAAAACGACCACGGAAATAGGAAACAACAGATTTCCAAAAGCACAAGGGAAGTGTTTCTGGGGAGACATTAACCTGACGGACCAGCTGCAGGAACCCAAAACATGGTAGATGTATTTTATCATGATTCATATAATACTGATGACGGATTTTTAGGCTAATACTTAGGTTAACACACTTACCTCTCATCTTTTCTTTCCTCACAAAACCGATAGATCCTCCACTTCTTGTAAGTGTCTCCCAGCGTAATTCTTAGCATTTTTTGGTTTCTGCAACTGGTCCGTCAGGTTATTATCTCCCCAGAAACACTTCCCCTGTGCTTTTGGAAATCTGTTTTTTTCCTGTTTCTGTTTTTGTTTTTCCTATTTCTGTTTTTGTTTTTCCTATTTCCTATTTGTGTGCTTTTGGAGCATTTTTCTTATTGCTGGTGTTTTCTTAAGTTGCAGTTCGTTTGGCCTCTCAGGGCCACCGTAAAAGAGGCTGCACAGGTGCCTGAAAATGGTTTTGTGCTGAGTAACTTTACTTACAGTGCAGATGTAAATATTCATTTTACCTTCTAGATGAAGGTTATCTAGCCTGAAAAGGTTCGAATGAATTCTGATAAAACCTCGAAAGGTGGGGTCATGTTAACAACCTATTAAAAATTTGACTGTCCATCAAGGTCTTTAAGGTCAACTTAATGATTTATTGGTCACAAATTGACAAAAATCCTGATTTTTTACAATTGTGGTGTGTATTGTGAACTGTGAGATTAGCAGCACTTGAGTTCAGCTGCTTATTTGGAAAGGTATTTGCAGACAGTGTTGGGAAGGTTACTTTTAAAATGTATTCCATTACAGAATACAGAATACATGCCCCAAAATGTATTCTGTAACGTATTCCGTTACGTTACTCAATGACAGTAACGTATTCTGAATACTTTGGAATACTTAATATATTATCATGCTTTTTACAACAACGTGAATGTACTATTGCTGTGTGATTTATTACTATTACTGAAGGTCCGCGACTCCGAACTGTAGTAAAGGGACCTCTGACTAATACGGCGGGGTCCCTGTCGGCTCGTAGCCGAAAAATAGCTTTACTTTGTTGTGTGGGTCAACTTTTCTTGCGAGAGACAGAGAGAGGCGTTGAAAGACTGCTGCAACGGAACTTATTGTTTTCGGAGGAAAACACGAACACAGTGTACAGTCGAGTCTTAATAGCTTACTTACAGCTGGGCTCGTCAGGCTCTCTTCTTGGCTACAGTGGTTATTATTATATTTACATGCTTCCAGCTCCCGTTTTTGCTCGATGACAACTCGTACCTTTCCACTCCCCTTTTTCTCCCTCCTCGCGCTCACAGACCCATAACGTGTATGGCAGTCCATTCTCCCTGCAACACGGACTACACTGCCCATGATGCTACATTCTTTAGAGCTATGCTTGTAGCATTCTGCCTGTTAGCTTAGCACAACACCAACAACAACGAAAAGGCGCTCTCTCACCCAGGAAACACACAGTCGCAGAGAGAGAGAGAGCGTCGCCCTGTAACCATGGCAACCGTAACGCTGCCGCCTGGAACAAGAGAACGTAGCTGTCAAACAAAACCCAAACAGTCCTGACCCGCGACAAAATGAAACAGGAAAGTACCGCAGTGTAATCCATTTATTTCAACAAAGTAACTGTATTCTGAATACCACCTTTTTAAACGGTAACTGTAACGGAATACAGTTACTCATATTTTGTATTTTAAATACGTAACGGCGGTACATGTATTCCGTTACTCCCCAACACTGTTTGCAGAAGGGGCATATTTTGTGTCCCCTATAGAAACATCCTATGTTCACAAAACTTTGCAAGTTTAAAAATAAAAAAAAAAGATGAAGGCCCAAAGACAAGTGTGGTTCCACTCATGAGGTCTGAGGAAATATATACGGAGCATATATCTGCATATATCCAATCTGAGGCTTGTAAATTCTTTGTAAATATGTTTGGCTCCAAATTCTTCCTCTTCTGATTTTGGGTTTAAATTCAGTGAGAAGATATTTCATGTTTTAACTAGTTTATTTCAGAAAAAGTCATACAACAATAACCACTGGGACAGAGAACAGTGGAAGATAACGTCACCCCTGCTATTCCTTTTCATCTCTTTCCACTCACATTTTCACATCCTTTGAACCCTTTTTAGCGATTTTTTTCTTCATAGGCGTTTCCTTTTCTGTCACGTGTTGATACTGTGACGGAGTTGGATTTTTTATGTGCAATATTGCAGGCGTGTAAATCCCCTGTACTGCGTATGGCTCAGTTGTTCCACAAACAAAATTAAGTTACATTTAAGAAAAAGTAAAAGCTGAAGGCTAAATTCTCTGTCAAAAGGCAAACTATTTGCATATTGTAGTAAAACAGCACATTTCATTTTTGTCTGTTAGAATTAACAATTTTAAACAAACTAAGAGCATACAACTTATTTATTTTGCGCAGTTCTCATGGAAAATATGTTTAACACTAATTTAGTCTTCTTCAAAGGAATATGAAAAAAAAAACTGTTTTGCTTTCATACAAAACATTTCAATCTTTAAAAAATATATAATTAAGGTGTACAGTAAATTACTAACTCTGATTTGGTTTAATTGTTTTATGTAAGTAAATACAAAATCGGACATGTTAAAAAGGTTTTTGAGCTAAAGCAGACAATGAACATGATGAGTTATTTTGGGTTATAATCTAGAAAGTGAGTTTCTAGAGTTCTGTAAGTAAGTTTTTTTTCTTACACTATTATTATTTCCATCACTATATAATTCTGGATTTTTACTTTTTTCCTGGATATCATTGTGAGACATACATAACATAGCAAGATGAAGTGTTTTTCAACCCTTTTGGCAGCATTTTAAACAATGTGGTCTTTAACTTTTCAAAGCCAGATGTGACCATATGGGGACAAGAGGTGGAAGTTAGCAGCTAATTGAATTTCCTTTGTGAATTTCCCAACAGTGGGGAATAATAAATGCTATCTTATCTTAACCCTCCAACACTGACATAAGTTTTATAACACTATCACTCTCTCTTTTTTTACGATTTGTCTGTTTATGCTTGGATCATTTAATTCATTGTGCGTTCCAGAGGACGTCAGATGTCAAAATTTTCATC
Source organism: Perissodus microlepis (assembly GCF_051167445.1). Taxonomy (NCBI): domain Eukaryota; kingdom Metazoa; phylum Chordata; class Actinopteri; order Cichliformes; family Cichlidae; genus Perissodus; species Perissodus microlepis. Next base: position 24,385,803 of record NC_140465.1, on the reverse strand, counting down.
TAAAACACCTCCTCATCTCACATATCCAACGCGGAAACTCTGAGCAGCTCTACCACGCCCAGGTTAGCGATCCAAGAAGGCTTCAGCCAACATAAACAGTATTAAAATTATGAAACTTTTCTGTCACTGTTGTGTGTTTGAGGCTCTATCCATAAAAGCACTGTAGCAGTGTTTTGAAACATTGAAAAAACAAACAAAAAAAACATTGTACTGTATTGCTACTGAAGCACGAATTGTTGCATTTTGCTCAGAAGGAAATAGAATCCTATGTTTTCTTGCTTTTCCAATTTTCTAGCTGGAATCCATTCAACTTGGGAAGGACATCACTTCAGAGTTCTGACTTTCTGACTCAGTAATAAGCTAACTCTTTGTTCCACCTTCTCCAAAAGGGTTCCAGTTTTCACCAATGTCTTTGATATTCTGTCAGTACATTAACTATAAACCAATCTGTATTATTTGTCTGATAATTCCATTAAAAATGCCCAGGACAGCATTGACCATAATCCACTTCACAAATTTAACAAATTAGCACAAATTAGCAGAAGGTGTAGCCCAGCGAACAGCTACCAGCTATAGCAGCCTGGAGCCATCTGTGAAAGGATTAATTAGGGTGGTGAAAGGAGGCTTATGTGTCAAATGGAAAGTTACCCACATCACAACCTGGTTTCACGGCACTCTGTTATTATATAGTCACGACTTTTAATCTATTGATTCGTGTTGCTGGACATAAATTTAAAATGTTGTGTTTCTCAACATGAATTACCCCAGACCATTATTTTTTAAGCAAAAAAAAAAAAAAAGCAAGAAAACAGTGGAGGCGGAGGGATGGTAAGTCCTGAATGTCATGCTTCATATATGTAAATACAGTTTTTCATAGATTTATAAATATGTTATTAATTACAAATATTTTTCATGGTTATCTTTAGGTATTAAAATACTATTTTGTTAGTTTTATAAAATCATAACTGTTGATGTAAAATGCAACCTGGTTGTCATGTTGACACCTACTGGCTTTCTCTAACAAAAAAAAAAGATGCAACATATGAAATATGATTATGAGGACAACCTGAGGGCATACTGGAGCAGCGTGGTTAACGATGCAAGCTGAAGGGATTTCTCTGTGGTGAAGGTGTGAAGTGAGCGATGACTGGAACATAGCTAAGAGATAGAGGGTGGGGTCAACAAAGGCAGAACAGCCTAACGGGAGCCGAGGTGAAGTCATACTGAGAAAGTTTGTTGATCTTTTAGGTCACCAGAGTGAAAAGACTCCTCCAAGTATTTCCATCACTTTCCATCAAATTGTACTTTCCACTTTAACTTTGGCTGTCTGTTTCAGTTTTGAAAATGATCATTTACATTCACTAACTACATGAGATAGGTTAAGAAAAAGAGGCCATGCAATAAATCATATTTTTTTATCATGCTTTATCACGCATCAGTCGGTTTGCACAAACTACAAATAAATGGCTTCGAGGGATGAAAGAAACGAATATTTCTATCATAGAAAAAATGTAACAGCCAGTTTGTAAAGCTAAACTACTACTGAGAGAACTTTGTGTTGTTAAACTTCTAACACTGGATTGATTGAGTGATTCCTTCTGATTTGTCAGTGTTTCTGTATCAGTTTACTGACAACAGGTATGCAAAACAGAAGTGTTAACGGAAAGTTCTAATCTAATTGTGAACTGGTGTAAGCTCAAAGAAGGGACTGTGTAAACAGAGCCTACAAAGCCTCCACAGCGCCTGCCTCCCGTCAATGCTGGCAGTAGATAAGCAACAGCAGAGATAAGCTCTGCCCTGACAGGAATGTTCTAACGTTTCGGTTGCCTCATACTTCAGGTGGCCGCCTCGGGTCAGCTTCCACTCACATGCAAATGCCATTCAAATACTAATCTTTCAGTGACAGGGAATTTGAATGCCAAACCATCTTGAGCAATTCCCAGGAATTTCGGCGTGTGTCTTTTTTGGTAGCCACTGAAGATATGTTGATTGAGGTGGGGGGTTGATACAACCCACACAGGCCAGGGTTCACACATGCTTTTGTTGAATGATGGCTGAAAAATTTTCCACGTGAAAGCGAGTAGACAAATTCCACATGAAGGTTCCTGAAAGCACTGTGAAGTGCTAAGTAGCAAGATGCATATTACAGCAGTGGCTCAGACGTCTTCTTGCAAGACACCCTTAAAATAGTCGAAAAAGTCATGCCACCGACCCCACAATTTGAGAACAGTAAGGATGCTGCCTATACTTAGGCTACGCCCACACTAATGTGTTTTCATTTGAAAATGCATCGTTTTCTCGCCGTTTTGGCCTCCTGTCCACACTGAGACAGCGTTTTTCCTTTTGAAAACGCTCTCGAAAACACATACATTTCAAAACGGTGCTGTCCCATCGCAGTGTGGACACTCGAAAACGCAGACTTTCTAAAACGATGATGCATTTTAGTCATGTGATGCAGTCATGTGACCAATTAAACAAAGATAGCGGAGTGTATTATACAGCAGTTGTTTTGATTGCTCTCAATTTTGACAGCCCTAAAAAAGATTAATATCAGTTTGTACATGCTCCAGATAGCTTTTCTTCAAATTCTTAAATTCTCACTCGCTTTTGCGCATGCGCAGGACTGGAACGTAGCATTTTCGGCCATTTCAATGTGGATGCACAACTCTGTGAAAACTACTGAAAACACTAGTGTGGACGTGGAGCGTTTTCAGACGAAAACACCGTTTTCAAATCTATCTGGGCTAGTGTGGACGTAGCCTCACAATACCTTTAAATACCAAAATTTAAATTGTTATTGTAGGTAGCATAAGTAGTATATGTACAGAGGCTGCACATATCTACAAGGTCTCTAATCTATCCAAACATGCTAATGTGACCAAGTGGTCGGCGGGGTTATAAAAGAAATAATAAGATGACAACGCCACCTGGGGGGAATTCTAGCCCCCAGGAAATATGAACTTTAGAAATGAAATGTAATTAAAAAGAACGTTTGCACAGGTTCAGGGATGCACACTGAGGCCGGCTCAATGTATTAACACCATTTTATTTATTAAAAAAAAATAAAAACAAAACAACAAAGACAGCGCACTAAATGTCTAAAATAGTGTCCCAAATTACAACAAAAGTGTGGAAAACGACCCGCCACCAAAGGTCCCACGGCCGCTGGTAGATCCTCAGTTCACTGAAATAAAAGCACAAGATATACACGTTAAACAGGATAAAACAAAAAAGCATGGGACATAAAAAGGCTCTCTATATACTAAAAAAAAGAAATTAAAAGGAAAACGGAGACCTGCAATAAAACACACCCACATACACACCACAGAGCACAGATTGGAAATACTCGTGCTCTGCGAGCCAGCCCACAGCTGGTGCTGGTTCCGATTGTCCGTAGCCCTACTCAGTCTTGCGCAGCTCTCCACAACTGGGAAAGGGAGAGGCGGGTACCAGTTTTTGTAACACCAGCCCAATATGCAGCTGAAGATCGCCCCGACCAGCCGCGAAAGCTGGAGTAAAACGATAGTCCAAAAAGGGGCTTAGCGTGAGACCCAAAGCCCCCAGGGGCGAGGCGAGGCCAGCAGCAGGAACAAAACTGGACGGCCAACAGATCAGAACACAAGATAAAACAGGGCAAGACAAGACAGCAGCTAGGCAGGCGTCTCGACTCTTTGCTTAAAATCAGGCAGTTGGTCCCTGAGAGGGTGCGGCAGCAATCAAACCCCCAAGACTGGAGGCGCTGTACTGTACGGTGAACGCAACTCACGCGTCTCTCCACCACAGCTGGAGTAAAGAAAAGAGAAACAGCCGCGCTGTAGCAGTCACACAATCCGATTGTATCGGTAAATTAACCAATAGGCCAGCATTTACTGCTGTATCGCACCAGAAGCTCGGGAGGAATGATCCAACAAAAAAAACCGGCTTCCCTTTATACAGGTAAATACCACCCTGTAATCAATATGCAGGTGGGTTCCTAATTAACCCAATCACATGATACAAGGAGCGAGTGCAGCGGAAAGAGAGCGAGGGTGGTAGAGCGAGTGAGAGAGAGAAAGAAAGAAGGGCGAGTAGCCCATCCGGCTACATCTACCCCCCTTTTTTTGCATTGGCGCCCCGACAATGACTCAAGAAACCTAACACCATGGCCTGAATATGGCAAGCTGAGCATTGGCGACCGGTACAGACTCAACAGGACGTGGCAAGTGATGTACATTCGAGTGCTGACCAGCTGTCGAACGTGCTGTTCTCCGCAAGTGTGGCCCACTCACCTCAGACTGTTCAACAGAGCCTGAGGGAGCAGAGGTCGAGGGTGCTACAATCACACTGGGAGTAGACCTGAGCTCCACCGATGGAACTCTAGAGGCATCGGGAAGTGACACCACAGGTGCTACAGGGTGTGAGGGTACCTCAGGGACAAAGAGCCACAACTCGTCGTCACTCAGAGAGGTCTGCTCTGAGTCAGCAGGCACAGGTGGGGGTGGAACCTGTGGACCAGATGTAGGAGGCCCTAGGCTGACCTGTGCCTTCAACATGTCACGATGGACATGTCGAACCTTCTCCAAGTCTCCCACGGGGGCGATGGTATAAACAGCCCCGTTCTCTTGGGGTGCCCTCAACACCTGATAGACCACAGAGCTCCAAAGGTCCTGGATCTTGTGCCGGCCCCGGGCGCTGTGATCTCGAAGATACACCAGCTGACCGACCTTTAAAGGAACAGGGTGGACTCTCTGGTCATGCCGCTCCTTGCGACGGTCAGCGGCCAGCGACAACCGTGCCCGAGCTCCCTCAAAAGCCACCATTAACCTGGCTTGGTGCTCGGCCACCCAGTCCTGTACCTCTCCAGGCACTGGGTCCTGAACGCGGCCTAGAAGGAAATCAATAGGCAGCCTAGGATCCCTGCCAAACATCAAGAAAAACGGTGACTCTCCAGTGCCCTGATGCGGCGTGCTATTATAGCAAAAGAGCACATGCGGTAAGCATGCAGCCCAGTCGCGTTTCCGAGATGATGGCAGGGTCCAGAGGAGGTTATGGAGGGTTCGGTTAAACCGTTCGCACTGCCCATTACCCGCTGGGTGGTAAGGGGTTGTACGGGACTTGGCTACCCGATACAACTCGCATAGCTGTTGCATCACCAAACTCTCAAAGTTTCTACCCTGGTCAGAGTGGAGGCGGCTAGGAACGCCAAACTTAAAAAACCACTCTGTTAACAGGGCCTGGGCCACAGTAGAGGCCCGCTGGTCCCGGGTAGGGACTGCAACAGTGTATTTGCTAAAAACGTCAGTCATAACCAAGACGTTTTCAACTCCACTACGGGAAGGTTCCAACACCGTGAAGTCTATGGCCAGGATTTCATTTGGCCTAGACGCCAACAGGTGACCCATATAACTATGAGACCCAAACTCTGAGTCCTTTGCGACCTGACAGCGTTCACAACGCTGAACCCATTGCTTGATGTCAGAGGACATCCCGGGCCAATAGCAACGCTGCCTGACCAGTTCAGTGGTACGCTCAATACCTTGGTGCCCATGGTCCTGGTGCAGCTGCCTCAAGGTCTCAGGCTTCAGAGCCTCTGGGAGAACAAGTTGGAGGGCTTCCTCACCTCCACCTGGACGCAAAATACGGCGATAAAGGATGCCATCCTTCTCCACCAGACGATCCCACTGATGCAGCAGAACCATGGCTGGTTTGGGGACCTGACTCCTTTCCTCCGAAGAGGGCGGGGTGTGCCTCCTCCAGTATACCAAGAAATCCTTGAGGAGGGGGTCAGCCTCCTGCAAAGCACGAATATCCCCCAGGGAGTGAGATGGAAAGGCCCCAATCTCCAACTGAGTAACGGAGGGCAAAATGGCTGGACACTGAGCCTGCTGAAGTGAAGTTGGGACACGAGTCCCAGGCAACACACCCTCGGCCAAGCTGGAGCTCGTCTCATACTGTCGAGAGAGAGCATCAGCATTCCTATTACTGCGGCCTGAGCGATACTTTATCTCAAAATCGAATGCCGCCAGCTGGGAGGCCCACCTCTGCTCGGTGGCACCCAGCTTAGCTGAAGAGAGGTAACTGAGTGGATTGTTATCGGTGTAAACCACACACTTCTGCCCCAGCAGGTACTCCCGGAACTTCTCGGCCATGGCCCACTTGAGCGCAAGAAACTCCAGCTTCATGGAGCTGTAATTGTCCATATTGCGCTCATGTGGCCAAAGACCTCGACTAGCATAAGCCACTGGCCTAACAGCACCTTCTACATCTTGGGAGAGAACTGCACCCAAACCACTGTGGCTGGCGTCAATCTCCAAGATAAATGGGTGCGTAAAGTCAGCATATGCTAGCACAGGTGCAGACACAAGCTTTGCTTTCAGGGCCTCAAAGCTCTCCTCACGCTGAGGGGTCCAAATAGCACTCAAACTCTGTCCTGAGCCCTTCTTTGTCTTGGTGCCAGCCGATTTAGCCACCACTTGATGCAGGGGAGCCGCCAACGTGGCAAACCCCTCCACAAAGCGCCGGTAATAGCTGGCGAAACCCAAAAAGGATCGCAACTCTGACACGGAACAAGGACACTGCCACTTGGCTACTGCGTCAACCTTGACTGGATCGGTAGAGACACCCTCACAGGAGATTACATGGCCCAAGTAGTTAACCTTCTGCTGGAAAAAGGCACACTTTTCTAACTTAGCCTTGAGCCCCTGTTGCTGCGGCCTTGCCATCACCATCTCTAGCTGTTGCAGGTGCTGAGAGACAGACGAGGAGAACATAATGATGTCGTCTAGGTACAGCAGTAACGACTGGCACTGCTGATCCCTGAACATCCTCTGCATTAGGCGCTGGAAGGTACCAGGAGCATTGCACAGCCCAAACGGCATACGATTCCACTCGAACAGGCCAAACGGCGTGCAAAAAGCGGTCTTGGGCTTATCCTGCTCAGAAACTGGCACCTGGTTGTACCCGCTGGCCAGGTCGATGGTAGAAAACCAGCGTGCGCCAGCAAGGGCATCCAGACTTTCCTCGATGCGAGGTAAGGGGAAGGCGTCCTTCCTTGTTTTGCTATTCAGCAAACGATAGTCAACGCACAGATGGAGGCTTCCATCCTTCTTGCGGACCAACACGATGGGAGAGGCATAAGGACTGCTACTCTCCCTAATTACCTGGGCCTCCAGTAGCTGGTTGATATGGGCCCTGACAGCCTCATAATCAGAAGGAGGAATTCGCCTGTACCTCTGCCGGACAGGTGCGTCATCGAGCAGAGGTATGTCGTGCGAAATGAGGTTTGTGCAGCCCAAGTCTCCCTCATAAGTGGAGAAAACAGAGCGGTACTTCTGCAAAAGTAACCGTACCTCATGTTGCTCTGACTCAGCGAGAGCAGACAGGTCAATCGTATCCACCATCTCTTGAGCAGGGCTGCTGGTTGTATGGGAGGAAACGGCAACGGGAAAAGAGTGTTCCTCGCTAACACCAGCAGGGAGGCTAACAACAGTAGCTTTGCTTATCAATCCCAAACGGGTCCGCGGGTGGAGAACAGCTTCAGCTGTCCCCACATTGGTGACTGGGATGTAGGCAACGCCCTTATCCACCTGGACCAAACATGGAGAGGCCAGCAACCCAACTGGCAACCCGGACTCAGAAGGCTCAAAAAGCACAGCCTGACCTGACAACTGCTGAAAACAGGTGGTAGCCACCAGCTGCATGACGCCACCAGGTATCCGCACAGCCCGCGGGCCCTGTACCTTAACGGTACCGACCGGGTCCTCTTGGGCTTGGGCTGCAGACTGGTGACACTGATGTAAGGCCTCAAAAACTGGTCTCGATGCCTGTGACACAGAAGGAGAATTAAACAAGGAGCCACCGAAAGCCCCAAACAGTTCTTGATAACAGCGGCGGATTACATTCATTCCTAAGATGCCAGGGACAGAGGGCGTAGCCCCAGGAGGGTCCTTCACTATAAGGATCCCACAAGAGGGCATTTCCTTGCCACACAGGAGTACACTGAGCTCCAAATAGCCAATGTAAGGGATGGCAAGCCCATTGGCAGCCCGAAGCTGTAACCAATGGCATGACTGAAGGCGTTCTTGTCCCCAAGGGGCAAAATGTGCCAAAAAGAAACTTTCTGTGATGGTGGAAACTATGGACCCAGTATCCACCAAACAAGGGACAGTTACCCCACTAATCAGCACATCCATCTTTGGACACGATGAAATTAGCCTGCCAATCCTATCTTTCTGTGAGCCAGTGAACTCCCCACCTGAACTGTGACTCTGCAGCTCAGAGGGCTTTAGTTTTCCGACTGGGTAGCGGGAAGATGATTGCCAACTGCGGTATAGGGAGGGCCTGAATCAGAACCTGCTCTGGTGCGGTGTAAAGCCCGCTCCCCAGTGCACTCCCTAGCAAAGTGTCCTGGCTGCTGACACCGGCGACAAATCACCGAGCCAGCCCGTGAAGGCCGAACACTTCTTCGGGGGTTCTGTAAAGAAACCACTGTCTCAGTGAGCTGATTTAACTGCTCTTGTTGGCGCTTTAGGAGTTCCTTTAGCTCACGCCACTCGGACTCGGGTGTACCAACAGGAGCGAACCTAGGGCTAGTGTGCACTCCACACTGGAAACCATATGCCGATGGGTGAGAATAGCCACGGTCGCGAACACCGCCTGAAAACCCTTCTCTTTCCCATCTAATTGCTTCCCCGCGCACCTCTAACAAGGTGGCAGTAGGCATACGGCGAACGTATTGTTTAAGCTCTCTGCGGAGAGCACTGTCAACAACATGTTCTACAAACTGGTCTCGGCGCAACACCTCTGCGTTACGCATACCATCAGGTGCACTTTGTTTTACTTGCTCCATCAGAGCCATTAGCGCTAAGGAAAACTCCTGCAAAGTCTCTCCCTCCCGCTGTCTCCTCGAAAAGAAAGCCTGCAGCAGAGTGACATAGGACTGCGCATTGCCATACAGTTCCTTTAAAATGGTCAACACCCGAGCAGGATCCCCTCGCTCTAAATTAGGGCGAAATTTGATCTCCTCCCTTGCTTCTCCCTCTAAATGGTCAAAAATAAAGAAAGCTTGATCAGCAACAGACAGGTGCCGGGCACGCATGCATGCTTGAACCTCTTCGACCCATTCAGCTATATTGATGCCCGTTCTGCCATTGAACATGGGACATTTACGGTCCCTAGGCACCACCACCAAACGCTCTGTAACGGCGGCCTGGCTACCAACATTTGGTATGCAACCAGCTGGTGCGAAGGAGGACGACGCGGCACCACCACCAGACTCGAGCACAGCGCCCCCATCCCGGCGCAATTGCTCATTATCTGCCTTTAACTGCGCTACCAAGTCTCTAAGTTGCTGCAATTCTTCCTCCATAATAAATTTTGACCAAAAAAAAGGAAAATTAAATCAACAAGGTGCTAAAATCCTATTACTCTTCTTCCTACCTGGATACTGCTGTCTTGTCTATAATCACACTCTAAAACAAATAGAGCCTTCAAACAGGTGAACTGTGATCTTTGCAAAAAAAATAAAACAATTTACAAGACCAAACATCTACCTCAAATGTGCATCCTGTCGACCAACGCCAAGTATGTGACCAAGTGGTCGGCGGGGTTATAAAAGAAATAATAAGATGACAACGCCACCTGGGGGGAATTCTAGCCCCCAGGAAATATGAACTTTAGAAATGAAATGTAATTAAAAAGAACGTTTGCACAGGTTCAGGGATGCACACTGAGGCCGGCTCAATGTATTAACACCATTTTATTTATTAAAAAAAAATAAAAACAAAACAACAAAGACAGCGCACTAAATGTCTAAAATAGTGTCCCAAATTACAACAAAAGTGTGGAAAACGACCCGCCACCAAAGGTCCCACGGCCGCTGGTAGATCCTCAGTTCACTGAAATAAAAGCACAAGATATACACGTTAAACAGGATAAAACAAAAAAGCATGGGACATAAAAAGGCTCTCTATATACTAAAAAAAAGAAATTAAAAGGAAAACGGAGACCTGCAATAAAACACACCCACATACACACCACAGAGCACAGATTGGAAATACTCGTGCTCTGCGAGCCAGCCCACAGCTGGTGCTGGTTCCGATTGTCCGTAGCCCTACTCAGTCTTGCGCAGCTCTCCACAACTGGGAAAGGGAGAGGCGGTACCAGTTTTTGTAACACCAGCCCAATATGCAGCTGAAGATCGCCCCGACCAGCCGCGAAAGCTGGAGTAAAACGATAGTCCAAAAAGGGGCTTAGCGTGAGACCCAAAGCCCCCAGGGGCGAGGCGAGGCCAGCAGCAGGAACAAAACTGGACGGTCAACAGATCAGAACACAAGATAAAACAGGGCAAGACAAGACAGCAGCTAGGCAGGCGTCTCGACTCTTTGCTTAAAATCAGGCAGTTGGTCCCTGAGAGGGTCACACAATCAGTAAATTAACCAATAGGCCAGCATTTACTGCTGTATCGCACCAGAAGCTCGGGAGGAATGATCCAACAAAAAAACCCGGCTTCCCTTTATACAGGTAAATACCACCCTGTAATCAATATGCAGGTGGGTTCCTAATTAACCCAATCACATGATACAAGGAGCGAGTGCAGCGGAAAGAGAGCGAGGGTGGTAGAGCGAGCGAGAGAGAGAAAGAAAGAAGGGCGAGTAGCCCATCCGGCTACACTAACGTAGAAGAGCGTAGAAGTAAGATGTCGACTAGTGCGGCTGCTGAGCGTTATCCGGGCTCGCTGATAGAAAGGCAATTAGAATCAAGTGATAACTCTTTAACTAAAGAAAATATGCAAACAATGCTAATGTGCTTTTTTAGGCTAAGGTAGGAAATGCTTCTGAGCTCTAAAGCCTTAATTGTATTTTGTGTTATTGTTTTGTTGTACATTCAGTACCGTTGCACGTTTTTGCACCAGCGCACTTATTGTCAAATGTAATGTTCTGGTTGTTCAAACTGTTCATTCAGAAAAAATAAACGTATAAATCTGTCCAGGAAAATTAAGAAGTCGATGTGAATGGCTGCATTAACAGAAACATTTTTAATGCATGAAATATTCATACAGATTTTACGTGTCCAGTGTGCGAAGGCCTTAACCCTACTGGTGTTGGTATGGACTACTAAATGATACAGGAATCAAATTATTGTATCAGCAAAATAAAAAAATTAAACACAAAAGACCTTCAAAGCTTCAAAGCACCAACAAACACACAGAAATGCACAGAAGTTGTTCGAGAAGCTCCTGCTCAGTGTTTTTATGTTTCAGCTGTGCATTTAGTGCCCTCATGATCTCTCCTACTGAACCTTTACTTTTCACGCTGTCTTGTATTTTGGATCAGATACACGCTGAAGACACATTTACAGGAATGCAAATCTTATTTAAATGATTTCAGCAAGAATATGAAAGTGGTTATTTTAAAGCGCAGGCGAAGTTACAGCCTGTGTTCAATGGTGATGCACTGAAGAAAAACAAACATAAACATGTGGAGGTGGAAAGGTCACTATGGTGGAAAATTTCTTGTTTTTCAGTTTGATCACCAGCCTTTTAAGAAAGCACCTTCAGCAGAGCGGCTCAGTTGTGATTTCCAGAGACGTTCAAGCTGTTGACGGGAAGGACAGGGTGGGTGTGAAGTCATGGTGGTGCAAAAGCAAAAACGGCTCACAATTCAATTTGACCTGATGACACACTCCCAATTTTGAAAGAGAATTCACACTCATCTGTTTGTTGTTTCTTGCTTGTAGCTTGTAAGCATGTGGCTGCAGCTCTTTCAAGGAGGTGGAAGACAGCCTTGAAACGATCTGTTACAGCTCAAAAGCATGAGCAACTCTACAAGCCACTTTGGAACCCACCTCCTCTCCATCTCCTCTGTTGTTTCTGACTAGGTTATTGTCAGTTCCATCATTACTTATGATGCCTGCTCCATTCAATGAGGAGGTCTTGCTTCTTCCCTCTCTGCATATAGGCTGTACATGAAAAGATGGGGAGGTCCCAGAACAACGCCATACTCCCAAATATTACAGATGGAATAATAGTCCTACATTTAATACAGTGGTCCTCAAAGAAAGAAAGAAAACCATTAATGGTCATTCAAAATTTTATTTGTTGAAAGTCTGTATTGAGGCTCATTCTAAGTTTTTGTGTAATTGTAATATATTCAGTTGTTTAAACAAGAACACAGTATCAGGGTCATTTGTGTGATTAATAGGATCAGCAGTTTCTGGACCTGCCAGGAGTCATAAATCAAAATATTGAACAAAATAACCTGCTGGCGCATGTGGATATAACGTATCTGACAAGCTACCATATATGGACGTAAGGGAAGTGCCTATACCCAGTTTCATTGTAATTCATTCATTCTTTGTTAAATAATTTCATGTCTGAACAAAAAATTGCAGCAATATTGCCATCCCTAAAGCCCCACTATGGCATGAAACCTGATCAGTGGCTTTTACTGCCAAATGTAAGAACTGTAGGAGTTTGCACTTGTAGCTGCATGTCAGCTGCCTGTGGTTCAGACAGTAACATAGTGTGCTGACACACAGGGCCATGAAAAGGATCATACAGTCCTTCCAGGAAAGCATACCACATACATGTGTCTGAGGTCTAACCTTTCCAGGCAATGTGACTATGTGAAGATGGGTGAGAGAGTTGGCTTGTATATAAGTACCTCTAAAACCAAAGAATTGAGATTGCAAGACGTCCGTAATCCGCTCTTCATCTTTCTTCAAGGCTATATTCCTTCTTATTTGAATTTCTGATTAAACTGAAGTTGACTTCCACTATTTCTGCTCAAGAGTTGTCTACCATATTGGACATGATATAGCAACTGTTTAGTAAGAAAGAAATGTGTCTCCTGACTGGGTGACAGTGGATCTGGAGGTTTCTGGGTCTCGCTGGGTAAAAACTGTTGCAAAAAAGGCGCTGAACCAAAAACCTCCTAGTGATTGCTTTGTAGTTTTTTTGTGTTTGTCTGCAATGACTTGCTGACTATTAGCATAAAAATGGAGAAGGTTCACTGTCAAAGTGAAAGATTTGCCTCACTGCTGTGAGAAAACGTGTGACACAAACCAATTCCGGTTTGTGTCACACATTTCGCACTTTCACTACAGCTCAGAGAGCAGCTGGGCAGTGTTTGTAGATAACTTCCATTCAGACTATGACTGCAGCAACATATTAGCAACAAAGCATTCACAAGGTGGTTTTTATCAACTGGTTGGGGAGTATACATTTTTCCCTTTAGACAAGTGGTTACCAGATTTTCACAGATTCGTCGTTTGGCCTGTTTGACTGGGGCCTTATTCATTTGATTATACATTTTCACCATGAGTGTCAGACGGCCAAAGTGGTGGACAAGTTAATGTCTATGTTAAAGTCTATGGGTAAGCTCTAGTGCTCCCTTGATCTGTGGCCTCAGTGAAACACTCTAAAAGAATTTATCAAAAAAACTGCTTGTTTCAGGTCTTACTGACTACAACACAATATTCATTTAATAAATTATGGTTCCCAAATGAGCCAAAATAGACGATAAGTCAGACAGGTTGCAACCACGTAAGGGTACAGTGTTCCTCAGTCAATATGATTATTAGGTAAAGAGTGATCGCAGACTTTGTGAAGAACAGTTGATGAAACATGTCCCAAGTTTTGGAGCAAGACAAGTAAACTCTATGTTTTGTTCTTTATTGTTTCAGTTACATTGATAGTAAACGCCTTTTGTTGAATGAGTGTTACGGGGCAAACAAAGGGAGCGGGAGATGGGTAAGTAACAGACAGTTAAAAAAAGACTCGAGTTGTTGTATTTGTAGAGTGTTGCTAACAGGTGTTGACAGCATATGATCAAAGACCACAAGTTTAAAGATCAAAGCATCTGGACAGACGTTTATGATACTGTGAGAGGAATTTACAACTCTGGAAGTGATCACATTGATTATCGTTCTGTCTCCTATCTTATTTTGACATAATCAATAGGAATGAGCCCTTGGCCATTTTGACTGGCCAACAGCAACTGATAAGACATAGTATGGTTGATGTCTTCAGTGTTTTCTTATCCTGGTTTTTCAGTCTAAATGATTTTTATCTTTCCAAAATGTTCCTTAGGCATTGTTTGAGTGCTCCTCGTGACATACAGTGACACAATGAAGCACTCATCGTGTCACTGTATTAGTTGAGGGCTGATAGAATATCTTATCCTCGGGCAGTTTTTGCAGCATGGATACTGAAAGATGTTTTCAACTTGTTGTCGCTTGTCCACAGTTTATCTCCTCCTCTGCAGCCAAAGATGTTACGTGAGTTATCAGGATCTCGTGCTGGTAGAACCGGGTTTTCTTGACACTTTCACAGCTGACTAAATTTGTATAGTAATTTAGTATTAAGAAATAACAGCAGAGTATCTAGTCTCCACTCTAAACTCCTCAGAATGTTCCTTATTGAATGTAACCCTAAATAAAAGTTAAGATTTGATCAATATGTGCATCCATTTTTGAGAAAAGATACACAAAAAAGCAATTCCCTGGATTACCCACTGACATGCTTACACATTCAACTCATGCTGTGCCAAAAGTTCACACATGGGGTTTCTGTTTAGTTGGGCTCGCAGCCAGAGGACACACGCATGCTGTACACAGTGAACTATTGCCTAACAGGCTCCAACAGGAAAGCCTCTGAGTTCAGCACTAAGAAATATGAACCGTCAACCCCAGAAGGAATGAATGGGCTGTTTCAGATAAAAATTTGGATGAGCACAGCAGTGCAAGACTGCTGCCCAATAGAAGATTTTTAGGAATAAGAGCAGGAAAAGACAGAAACAAAACAAAATAAAATATTTATTATGTAGACTAAGGATGGAGTGAATGGAGATTACAAATATTAATATCAGAAAATGTCAAAAACATGTTTCCTAGAACTGATTTACCCTGGAATTAATAAACCACCCTTCACAGGGTGTGTGTGCCTCATTAGCGGAACTACAAGCTTCAGTTCCTCTATGACAAAACACTGATGTCAGTCAGTGCACAGTGGTCAAAGTTCAAAGGTTAGAAAGGGTATACAAAGTCTGTGTAACCTCACTGTGGCCTTTTTTAAGGAAGGCCGAGAACCTTGGTGTGTGAAAAAACCTGGCAAGGACCGAGTCTCTAACAGTATCATTCTACAGTGATATATCCTAACAAGTCCTCAAATCTGATCAGCCATAGCCACTAACAACAATCCACCAGTGTGTTTGTCTGTTTAGCTGCCTGCTCTGGTTTGTTTAACATAGCTTTATTTGTAGGGCACTTTTTAAAGTAAAATACACTCTGAAAAGAACTAAACTGGATTCCTCCAACACTCTCAATCAACAGAGACTTCTCACATCACAGGCAATATATAAATTCAAATTATCCCATTTTGTTTTCTGTGATGTTAGTTTGCCCTGAGACAGTGTTAAGCCCCTTTTCCATTGGTACCTACTTGGATTGACTCTCCACAGCTCACCACAATTTCCAGTGTTTTCCATTAGGCCCTTTTTAGTACCTGCTTGGCCGGGGTTCCAAGCGATCCAACCAGGTACTAAAATGTATACCTGCCGCTCAGTCTGTGGCTTTTCGTCAGACTCTGGGAACACGGCGTTGTTTTTGTAGCCTTTTCTCTCGTTGCCAGGTTTCAAAAATGGTGGTTTTGATTTTTATGAACGATTCGCTCTTAAGGCTCATTAAGTGACACCACTGACCAGCCAATCGGTGGCATGTGCTCTGAAGACGTCACATTCTTGCCTCAACGTCCATATTTGTTGTAGCATTTGTGTCACATTTTAATTACAACACAGGACGTTTGGATGCATTGCTATGACAATGACCAGGCACATTAGGTGGTACTCGATTGTAATGGAAAACCAGTTGATCTGAGTCAAGTGGAAAGCTGTGGCAAGTCGATCCAAGTAGGTACTAATGGAAAGGGGGCTTAAATTTAGGCATTATCGAGTGATTTTGGTTGAGAACAAGATCAAAGTTCGGGTTAAGATAAGCCTCTGCACAATATTAATGCACTCACTGAAGAGAATGTGTCACACGTTAAGGTAATGAGTGCAGAAGTGCTAAGAACTGCAGTTCTCCTAAAGACCACTTGGTGTTCCCTTTAAAAGTGAGTCAGTCACCAGTGATTTTCACATTAAAATGGCCAGTTTTACAGCAGAAACATGCAGCCTGGTGTAAAACATGTTCTTTATCTCTTCTTCTTTTTGTCTTTCAGTTGGTCCCTTTTTGAGTCACCACAGCAGATCACCTGCCTCCATCTCACACCAACCCTCTCTGTTTCTTCCTTCACTATGTCCATAAACCTTTTCTGTAGTCTTTCTCTTTTCCTTCTGTCTGGAAGTTCCATCTTCATCCTTTGCCCCATATATATTCACTACTCCTCTTCTGCACAAGTCCAGATCATCTCAACATTGCTTCTTTAAATTTGTCTCCAAACTGCTCAACCTGAGCTGTACCTCTGATGGACTCATTCTAATCCTGTTCCTCCCAACAAAAACAAAATCTGCACCTCCTGTCTTTTTGTCAGTGGCACAATCTTCAAACCATCATCACTCCGTATTATCGAACTAATTTATGTCATATCGTTAGTTCATGTATTGTAACTTATTAGGGACAGATACCAGATGGAGATATCAGAGAAAGACACAGTACTCAAAGAACAGAAATCTGTAAGTGAATTCTCTGAAAGATGATTTTTGTTATTCTATTTAGTATTCTATTACTTGTTCTAATTAAATTTAGAAACCAATAAGTTGGGAACAGAGCAAGAATAACAACCTGCAGCTAGCACTTCAAAAGCACACACGTGCTATCCAAACAAACCGTGACGTCCACTGAGGTAAAAACAGGCATGAGCTCCTTGATATACAAAACAAACAAACCCAGAGTAAAGACACAGAGATCAGCATCCACTGTGTTCACGAGCAGAGTGCATGATCAACTGGATCCATCCGATACAGAAACACTTTCCCTGCGAGTCCTGAGGGGTTTTACTGTAATCAGTAGTCTGTTTCATGTGTGCTCATTTAATTTCCATCAGGTAGTCATGTTTATAATGTGTGATTTCTATAAAATATATAAAATATCCTCAAAGAAGCGCTGACATGCTAATGCGGATGATGAGTTCTTGAAATAATTAAAATGATAACTACTTGTTTGTTTTGTGTTTCACACATGTACATGTTTAAATTACACAGTTTACACGGAGATTGTGAACTTGACCTTTGACACACTTAGAAAAAAAAACACCTCACTGTTTAAGTTGTGTTGTAAACACTTTTATCTGTTTTCATCACAGCAGCCTTTTTTTCTGCCTGTTCCTCACTTTGGATGCGAAACAATCGAAACAGCTCAAACTGTGAAGGTCAAAAACATCTGTTGTTGAAATGCAGATGTTGCCTTTGCAATTTATAAGCCAGAATGCTGAATTGTAAAATTCAGGATATTCACATCTTGTACTGGTTAATAGTCATGTTGATGTTCTAATGTAGCTACATGCTTGTGCTGATAGTGTCTCTAAACCATGAGACTAGAAGGGTTAGGGATCATTGTCCTTGGCTGTCAGTCTTTGTCAGCTATCTCAGCCAGTTCCATGTATGAAGCCAACTGGGCTTTATACACTGCCATTAATGTTAAAACGTTTAACAGGGATGGGCCAGTGTCCAGTGGTGGTGTGGCAGGTACAAACAGTGGAGCTTTTTTCTTTTTCTGAACTCGCTGACTCTTTCCCCGTATGCAGCTTGCATTCCAATGATTGCACTTTGTAAATAATCACGACTGATGTAATTGTGTCTTTATTTGAACTCTCTCAGGCAGAGGAAGTCTGAGAGCGTGTCTCTCTCAACATCCTTAGTGAACGTTCTCAACTTGTTTCTCCCTTTCCTTGACCACGTTTTCTTCATCATGTTTGGGTGGCTTTTCATGTCCAGTATGAAATGCACTTTTTTCATCCGCCTGGGATCTTCCAGTTGCTTCTGCATGTAAATCAGCCCAGGGAAGTTTTCACGTTCTACACAAGCATCTAAGCCTGTGGACTGCCACTGGATTTTGTTAAGCAGCGCTATACCTGAATACGCACTCCTTCACACAGTCTGGTGAGAGCGTTTGCACGCACAGTATTTCTTGGTGCAAGATGTAATGAAACATAAACAGTTTTCAGTTCATTAACTTCTGCTATAAAACCCTCTTCCTCCCATATTTGGCCATGATTTCTTTCCATCTGAGTTCACAAACATACACATACAATGCTATTTGTTCAATATTGTTCAGGTACATTGACTCATCACGGGCAGCTGACTATGCTGGAGCTGAACTGATATTCTGCATTTGCTAACTAGTGATGTTTGTTGCCAATTTTAAGGTCTTGTATTTGATTGTATTTTTGGAGAGAGGCATATTATTATTAGCTTTTTAATTATCTCAGTTTTGTTTTTGAAATCTAAGATTAGAAGCTCTGATGTTATAATAAATTTAATTCAATTTTAATTAGATTTACAACAACAGTCGCCTCAAGGCACCTTAAACTGTAAGGCAAATAGGTGATAATAAAGACCCTAAAACACAGCACTCTTTCTATTGACCATCTGTGAATGGCTTCTTGCCACTTGCTGTTACCTGAACTGCCTCAAAACTAGCAGCAGCCCTGGAGTTTGAAGATTTGATCCAGTTCTTAGAGCGACTTTTGCACTGCACTGCTTTCAGTTTTAAACAGTCTTTCACATGATCTTGTTTGCGTTGGTTTTACCCAGGTTTTTTCACTTTATGTCTCCTTGCTTGTATTCTGTCATTCAATCAGAATCAAAATCAGAATACTTTATTAATCCTAAAGGAAATTATGTGGGTTATAGTTGCTACAAGACAGAAAGATTACAGAGGTGGAATATATATGATTGACATTTGACTCTAACCTGTGAACAGTGTCATTTTCTATTTTACTGTAGAGAGTGTTCAAAAAGGTGTAACTATTGCAGTCTTTACAATGTATTAGATGTTGTACCCGGAGATGGCCACGGGCAGGGATGACTTCCTGTGTCATTCAGTGGTGCTTTTTGGTAAACTCAGTCTCTTGCTGAACATGCTCCTGTGACTAGCCAGCACGTCATGGAGTGGGTGGGAGTTATTTTGTCCTATGTTTTTTGTTATATGATTATTTTAGATAAACAGACATTTTTAAATGTGCTATAGAAATAAACTTGACTAGGGAGCAGGCAGGAGAAGTGGGGGCGTGCAGTGGAGAGAAGAGGAATGAAAGTCAGTAGCAGCGTGAGAGAATATATGAGTGTGGATGAGAGGTGGAAGGTGAGCATGCAAAGAGTGGCAATAGTGGAGGTGGATGGGTTTAAATGGCTGGGGTCAGCCATACAAAGCAACAGACAGTGTGCAAGGAAGGTGAATAAGAAAGTGCAGGCTGGGTGGAGTGGGTGGAGATGAGTGTCAGGAGTGATTTGTGACAGAATGATAGCAGCAAGAGTGAAAGGGAAGATTTACAAGGTGGTATTAAGACCTACTATGATATATGATCTGCCACTAACAAAATGACAGAAGTTCGAGCTAGAAGTGGCTGAAACAGCTGAGACTTTCATTGGAAGTGACAACATTAGAAATGAAATGAGATCAGAAAGTCATTAGAGATAGGCAAAAGAGTCGCTGTGGGTTTGCAACCTCTGGTATAAATGAAAACTCTTGAACGTCAAAGAACTGAAGCAACGCTGTAAAGAGTGGCCGAAAACTCCTCTACCGATTCCTCCATCACAACAATGGGAAAACCGATCAAGCCAAATGATAATAACTTCAAGTTATTGCTGCTAAAAGTGGTTCTACAAAAGCTGTTCATTCATAGGGTGTACTCAGGTTTTTAGACTGCATCTGTGACCGGATCAGTTTATGATACATTCTTGTTAAACTGAAATTTTGTGTGGATAGACCAAAATATCTTGCAGCTTTTTGAGTTATCCCAAAAAACAATCAAACAAGCTGAAACAACTGCTTGAACCTCCTTGGCAATAACAACCTAAATGTATTTGAATATAATGTTTTATTGTTTTTGCTGAATGTGAGCAAATGCCTGAAACCAAAAGTTTCAACAGACCTTAAAACCAGAGGAGTAGGTTGTTACAGCAGGCTGTAATCATGTGTTCACTGTTGCTTTTTTTATACTGTCACGATGTCCACTGACTTTGGAGCATGTGCTGTATTGTAAATCCCCTCTTTCTACTCTTTTCTTCTCCCCTGTCTCTCGCACACACACAGAAAGTCAAGCACCGCAGGGACGTACTTAACAAGTAAAAACAGGAAGTTGCTCACATCCCACCACACATTCCACACACCCTTGCGCACACAAGCCCCCTAAAGCACACACATAATGGAAAGAACAATCGAGGGATGGACAGAAAAAAGGAAACTCTAAACCGCTGCTTTAACGCTCATTGCTGAGGAATGAATGGAATACCACTCGTGTCCCTCTAAGCTTTCCTGCAATTGGCTGAGACAAATTGTGTGGGTGGCAAGGAATTCCGTGATTGGCTGCAAAGGAACGCCGGGACCGTTTAAATTGGACTAGGTTCAAGTTGCTGTGTAATTTAATATTGAAGTGACTAACAGACCTCTTCCTCTTCTCAGCGATTTGAAAAAAAAAAAAAAAAACTCCATTTACTTACGGGAAGGTTGGCAAACCAGACACACCCTCTTGATTTTTTTCCCTTTTTTTCATTCATTGATTTGAAGCAGAATGCCTTACAACATACTGAGTCACCGGATGTTGGCAAAATAAATGCCAGCATTTAACCACAATACAAGGAAGGTACAAACATCCATTGATGTGGAAGTTATTATGAAAGATGAGGGCAGAAAGAAAATGTAAGCACACAAGTAAACAAGTTTTGTCTAAGAATACAAGGGTCACTAACACTTCCTTTCATCAAACATTAATTCCTGGGAAAAATGATCCTAGACTGATTAATGAATGAGACAAATGTTTGGCCAAAAGCAACGAAGGAAAGGACAAATAAGGAAAAGAGGAAATAGGCAAAATGGGAGAAAGAAAGGAAAAATGAAAATGAGCCAGGACCGGAAAATTGAATCCACAGGAAAGAAGAGGGGAAAGAAGAAAGAAAGGGAAAATGGAAGGAAAGAAACCAAAAGAGAAATATGAAGAGAAGAATAAAGGAAAGAAAGGCCAGGGAGGTGTCAAAAAGAGAAAAGAAGAGGGCAACACAGAGAAATATTATAATAGAGGAAATGGGGTTGGCTATGAATACAAGCTCAGCGACAATTGTGGGACTTTTAAAGCAATAGACTAAGGAAAGGATATAAAGTTATAGCATTGAGGATAATTATAGAACACTGGAGTCTGAAAAACAGGAACGTGAGCATGCAGGAGAGGAATATCATGATGGGCTGACTGCCATGAAAATGTGCTCAAAGAGGATATGAAGGAAGACTTTCTCTTTTTCTGGGAAATAGAATTAATAATTATGCAATACTGGTTGTAGTGGGAGCAGGTATGGTTGTGACTGTAAAACACGAGTTGAATAAAAACTCAATGACTGATAATTTTAAAATAAAATCCAACCTCATGTGTAACGATACATTTAAAACAAATATTTCATCTTCTCCTCTTTGGTCTTCATCTGAAAAAAAAATCCAAAATTAAAACACATAATATATAGTAGAAATTAATTTATTGCCACTTGACACGTGCACAGCTTTGAGTTGCATCATTAATAGCACTCGACCTTCTGACTTCAACTCTCCTTGGCCCCAAAACACACACACACACACAAAACAGGCCGTGACCCCGTCCCATCAAAGGTTACCGAGGGTCATCGATGATGAGGACCAAATAGGATTTAAGACATTTTCACATCTCTAGTTCAGTTCGTTTGATCTGAAGAAAAGAATCGGGCACTTTATTCTTTTTAGGTTCAACACACAGATGAGCAGGTGTGTCGCTCACTGGTTTGTTTGTTTTTTATGTCATCCTGAATCATCCGGACACACATGACAAAATCTGATTCAGGTGACTGACGGCAGATCAGTTTGCAAAAATGAAATGAGTGATGATTACTGACAATCACTTCAGGCAATGTCATAGCTAAATATAACCTTTTCTTTGTTAAATATAATTTTGACTCCAATTTGCTAAGCTGTTATTTAATTTTTTTTAAATTCGGCTCTTGTGGCTGATTTTTATACCTTTTGTTAAAGGACACAAAGCTTGTTTTGAAGCCAATGGACTGCCATACCCGTTATGTGTCTGTGAGCGCAAGGGAGGGAGAAAAAGGACAGTGGAAAAGTATGAGCTGTCATCGAGCAGAAACAGGAGCTGGAAGCATGTAAATAGAATAATAACCACTGCAGCCATAAAGAGTGTCTGACGAGCCCAGTTGTAAGTAAGCTCTTAAGACTCGACTGTCCACTGTGTTCGTATTTTCCTCTCTCTGTCTCTCGCTAGCAAAGTTGACCCAGACAACAAAGTAAAGCTAGTTTTCGGCTACGAGCCCGACACGGAACCGACGTATTAGCCAGAGGTCCCTTTACTACGGTTCGGGGACGCGGACCTGCTTTATATATACGCCCGGAAAAGTTTTCTACATGAGATCGCTGCGAAAAGTGCAGCCTTGCCTAATGTCCACCCTACTGTTACTCATTTTATATTAAGATTTAAAAATCTAGTTGGCATTGGTATGGCGAGTAGCCTTCAGTAACAGTAATAAATCACACAGCAATAGGACATTCATGTAGTCCTCCATGCTCTGCTGAAACTCTGCATCAAGGTGTGATGAAGGTTGTCGGGGTGACTTTCAGGGTCCAGGAACCCCTGATGATATGCTTTGCCCTGTTCAAGAACAGAAAACCAGGAGCTCCCATGAAGGAAATCTAGCATGTCCTGATCTCTGGGAATTGGGTGCCTGTCTGGTACTGACTTCCTGTTGAGCTCGCTGTAATCACAGCACAATCTCAATTCCCCTGACTTTTTCCAACGCAGATGCCTGAAGATGAGTAGGTTGACCTGGACTCTGAAATACACCCACAGTTCAGCAGATCTGAAAGATAGTCTTTTGCTTCTTGCTGCAGAGGTTTTTGGCACAGATATGTAGGTCTTTGGAACAGGCAAAGGCGTAAGACATAATGTTGACATCCCACATGTTGGTATTAGCCATTGAGACTGGGAGACGAGCCCAGTCCCTCTTGGATGACAAGACCCTCAGGTGATGGTGATGATTCATCATTTGGGACAAACAACAGACTTTGTCCTGAAAACTGGGCTCCAATGTGCGCACGGACACATGTGGTAGTAATCTGTTCAGAAGCCAGACATAGTGTCCACTTGAGTCCGGTGTCTATAATAGTTTTAGTACTGATTTGGTAGTGTTTACTGATACTGAGAAGATTTGTCTGATATTTTGAATCTTGTGTGATCTTGGTTGCTGCTTGCCCCATTTACCACCAACTTCCTTTATTACATTAAATCCAATAATGGGCTGTTATGCAACACTGGGATCACTGGATACTAGCATTAGAACTAGAAGACAATTTTCAGGGTGACAGTCCAAGTAAAGCTCTGTCTCTATCCACTCATCACATGGGATTTCACTACCATTAACTGCTAAAGGTACTAGTGTTCCCAAAAGCTCAGTAAGTGGCGTGACAGTCTGTCTACATCCTCGAGAAAGATGGCCCTCCTGACCACAGCGGTACCAGTATCTACACAGGTCACCAAGCTGTCGCGGCCTAGCTGCACATTTGGCACATTCTCTCTTATACATCTTGCTGGTAGAAAGGACCGACTGTCCCTTCTTGCCCTTAACCTTGTTGCTTCTAAAGTCTACAGTGTTGGGAAGGTTACTTTTAAAATGTATTCCACTACAGATTACAGAATACATTACAAAATGTATTCTGTAATGTATTCTGTTACTTACTAAATGAGAGTAATGTATTCTGAATACTTTGGATTACTTAAGGAGCCTCCGGTATGTAATCTGCCAGCCATATTTGGACAACAACCTAGTCCAGTCTCCTTCATTTGATTCTCATGTTAAACACATCAGAGCTGTATACAGAGATAACAAAGACATGGTGTCAAACTCACACTGGTGTCTACAGAAGTGTGACGTCTTCAAGAAGAAAGTGCATTTCCTCAGTTGGATGTGGCAGTGGCTGCTCAGATAAATGAGTGACCGGCAAAGTAATCCATTACAAAAGTAATGAAGGGCCAGTGATGTTAATGGAAGCTGTCATTAACGCAGAACTGCTGCTGTGTTTCAGGCAAGAGCAGTATACAAGCTCTATATACATTTGTGTAAAGTTGTTACGTCCTTAAACAAACCTTTTTGGAGTGTAATTCCTGTTTATAAGGTGCTTAATGTGACCAAGTAAGGAAGACATTCAGGTTAGCCGTGATGAGTAATGTGCTAGCTGAACATTAGTCCTACATTGGACTTTGTAACCCTGCTTTTCCACCAGAAAGACGATAAAAGTAATCAGGTGGTTTCAGTGAAAGTTATAAGAAATGTTTTGGTAAACTGGACTGTACATCCTGTGTTGTGTATTGTTTATTGATTTAATGCCTGTCAGTTACCCCGATTACTCAAGGGTAATTACAGATAATCACTTAGAAAAGTAACGCAGGCCAGTCATGGTAATGCAAGCCGACGGTAACACAGTAACCGCTGATTAGACGTTGACATTAAAATCACAAAGGTTTTTCCTACAAATGCATATTCTCCTGGCTGTGTCACATGAATCTGTGACAGCTTTTTTTATAAAGCAGTTAATCTTTATTTTCTTATTTCATGTAAACAGGTCTTCATGAACACAATCTGAACCTTGTATGTAAGAAAACAAACAGAAAATTCCACTTTTAGATGAAGAATCAAGGACTCCGATGAGATTATTATCAGCAAACCTACGAAATGTTATAACAGAAAACAGAAGCGAGTTCTCACACCCTTACGGAAAAAATGGTCTCATAATGAAATCCCACAAGCACACAACAAGATAAAGAGCTTTTTTTTTAATTATTAGACAGAAAGTAGTTTGAACCTTTGAACTGATGATTAAAATGTGTTAGAAATGTCTTTATTTGCATGCAAAAATCCAAAAGCACAAAAAATAAAAATATTACGTTGAATACTAGACCTGGATGAATTTAGTTTGCAAACTTGTACTCAGTGGACTTAAAGAAGAGAAGAGAAGAAAAGAAAAAAAAGCTTAATCTTCAACACCAGTGTTCCCAGCCTGAAGCAAGTCCTACCATTCACTCACACACAAAGAAACTGAGAGATGCACTGCTTTGTTCATCTTCTAAAGCAGTGACTGTGTGTGTGTGTGTGTGTGTGTGTGTGTGTGTGTGCGTGCGTGTGTGTGTGTGTGTGTGTGTGTGTGTGTGTGTGTGTGTGTGTGTGTGTGTGTGTGTGTGCGCATGTGTGTGTGTTCAATTGTGCTTATGTGAGCAGATCTTTAACTCTCCGCTGACCTTTGACTTTCCATGTCTGTGTCTCGGTCTGTAAACGCAGTCTGTGATTTTCCTCCAACAACGTGGCCCGCATCGGTTCTATCGCAGCCGTATCAAGACTTCTTTCTTGACCATGGTTACTTGGTGTGTAGTACAAACATTCAAAACATACAATGGCATCTCATCTGACCAACAAGTGCTTAGGCTGAGCTTCTAACCAGGGCCCTGCTAGAAAGTCTAGCTATGTCAGTATCATTTACCTTTAACTCTCTATTATTTGATTATTATCTACTGATGTATGCCTTATTTTATTTCATTGATACATCAGTTGTCTTCCTAATTTATTCATGGAGTATGAATTTTTACCTTAAAGTCTTCTTTTTCTTGGTGTCTATATGTTTGATTAATTTTATATGTATATTAAATGCTTCTGTAAAACACTTTTTAACACTGAATTTGCTAAGTATTATTAAATAGTTTTTATCATTATTATTTCTCTTAATAAACATATTATAAGATACTTTAATTAAGCAAAAACTGTGTTCAGAAAAGGCACTAACAGCCACTTTTCGCCATATAACTACAGTATAATAACAAATATTATAAAACTATATATGGTTTATATGGTACTTTTCATTTCACTTTTTCATCCTTCAAAAACTGAGAAAATATGATTCTTCTCTTTTTCAGAGGATTTTAAATTCAGATTAGTTTCAAATTCCCGTCTACGCTCAACATAAAGTCACATTAAGCCGATATCATTTCAAACTTGTGTTAAACTGTTAGCCCAACAGTGACTCGTAACCAAACACCTATAACAGTTTAATCTATAAGACCTCTGGATATTAAAATACACTACATTGATGCAATTTAAACAAATTTAAACACACAAGTAAGCATTTTCTCCTGTTGGCCTTTGTTACTTTACCTTCTAGCAGCCATTCCCCAGAAGCCAGTGACTCTCTTTTTTAACTGTAATACATGGGACTCAAACCATCTCTCTATAAAACACAGATAGAGAAAGACCCCTAAATCATTGCACCCCAAATATACATGTAGCATTTCTTCAGTAGCTTTCATAAAGCTGCCATGATGAGACAAATAACAGCGTTCGTCTCAGCAGATTCGCGCAAAGTGAACTGAATACTTTCTGCGAGAGTGGACACCCAACATAACTCAGCTGACCTCTGTAACTCCAACTGCTTTTGATCATGAACCAGACACGCCCCCGGACTTCGTAGCCATCCCACTGCTCTGTGTCCCTCATTCATTCTCTTTGCTTTTTCTCACACTCATTCATACACTCATCCTGTGTTTCTGTCAGACTAAACAGTGGAATAACAACCAGTGAACGTGGCGTTCGTCTGCAGGGCGAGTGTTTACACAGTGTCCCCTCTCCCACTCTGCGATCACTCTCTCTTTCGTGCACGCTCATTGTCGTTTTATCTCTTTATGTTTTTCCAAGACTGCTGTTCTTGCTGTTTTTCCACTCAGGCTGTAATGACACAGTATGGACGTTAATGGACTGTGCACATGTGTTTTGAGGAAAGAAGAAAGGCATCATATAGCACCTCAAACACATAGTGATAAGGTCCCCCAGCCTAACACTGACATCATTGAAGTCCAGTTCAAACAGCTAAAACATTTATCTTAACGAAAAAGATGAAATAAAATATTTTGAAGCATTTTAAAGTTATACATTCAAACCTGTTAGATTGCATCAGCGCATCGACTGACTTCCTTCTGCCCTCGTTTTTTTAATGTTGCAGATTAATTGTCAGATTATAGTCTGCAGTTTTCAGATTGTCTCTCAGATAAGGCCCGATTTAGCCTTCTGCAGGGGAATCTTGGTAAAGCCTACGATGTAACACACGTAAGTGTTTGACATCAGTGCTGACATTTATGCCTGTGTTGGTACATTATGTGTTAATTACCATGTGGTTGTGTCTCGGGGTTTTATAAGCAGTGTCAGCCATGATTGAATCAGCTAACATCCTTTTAGCTAACTTTTTCCCTCCTGGGTCACCACTCTTTGGTGTGGTCAAACATTTGTCCCTCAGGTTTTTCTACTCCTTCACACATCCGTTCTGATAGTTTCAGCAGTCTATATCCAGGAATTTGCTGACATTTGTGAGTCCTTATTTTGATGCTGTTGTTCATTTTGTTGCTTATCATCCTCTACCTGATAAATTAAAAAGCAGACTGAAATTTATAAAAAGAATCAATGATTGTGAATAGTTGTGGACTGCATTGACCAGCTACAGCGTATTTCCTGCTGAAGTTACCATAATTTGTCTCACTTCCTTTCACTTAACAGATGCAGGGTTGGACATTTTTAAAAAATTAAACATTTTCATGAACATGAATATACAGAACTTTTTCCAGGATTTTACTGCTGGCTTCACCTGGATGACATTGACCACAACGAAGGTGCTATCTCCTTGCAGCTGCTTTGCTCACTAGCAGATTGCCGCAGTCAACCTTAGTTCGAATAGAGCATGTCGGCTTGTAGGCAAACACTCACTAACTAAGCGCTAAACCATAGTGAAACTGGAAACAGGGAATGGTCATCTTCAAAGTAAAACTTTACAGCTGAAAACTTAAATGTTTCGAAAGATCCATCCATTCGCTTCCGCTGGAGCCTATCCCAGCTGTCATAGGGCGAGAGGCGGGGTACACCCTGGACAGGTTGCCGGTCTGTCACAGGGCTAACACACAGGGACAGACAACCATTTGCACTCACATTCACTCCCGCATTCACACCTATGGGCAATTTAGATTAATCAATTAACCTATTCCCAATAAGTGCATGTCTTTGGACGGTGGGAGGAAGCTGGAGTACTGGGAGAGAACCCACGCAGACACGGGGAGAACATGCAAACTCCACACAGAAAGACCCCGGCTGGTGGAACTGAACTCAGGACCTTCATGCTGTGCGGCAACAGTGCTAACCACCGTGCCACCGTGCTGCATTGCATCTTTCGAAAGATGCAACTTTTAATTTGAAGACAAACCTTCTGGTTTGATCTAATTGTTTTAAGTTTCCCTACCACTCAGTAGGTAAGTAAGTGTTTGCAGAGACGTTGGGATCTTCCACTCGAACTATGGGCGACCCCAGCAACCTGCTAGCAAGCAAAGCAACTGCAAGGTTTA
Source organism: Perissodus microlepis (assembly GCF_051167445.1). NCBI lineage: Eukaryota > Metazoa > Chordata > Actinopteri > Cichliformes > Cichlidae > Perissodus > Perissodus microlepis. The sequence goes on along the minus strand of NC_140465.1, from coordinate 24,357,215 downwards.
AGAGCAAAAAAAAAGACAGTTTGGCTCTGTCTTTTGCAGACTGCTTGCAATCAAAGCCTGCTCAAACATGATTGGTGAACAGAGCTTGGACTACAAGCACGGCATATTCTTGCCCTTTGCCTACAAATTCAGTTTCCAGAGATTAAACAGTCAAGACCTCAGCTTCATGTGAGGGTAATTTTGACTCATGTCAAGAGCTTAAAGATGAAAAGAACTGTGTAGCAGGAAGCACTTCCACTTGCGTTTAGTTAGTCAGCCTAACCGCTGTGTGCATGTGTTTTAAACTACTCTGACACGTTTGCCTTTCTTACATGAAGCACACAGCAGGTGGTAGCTCTCACAAGTGGAAATACTCTGTTTGGTTTAGGGAAGGAGATTTAGAGTTTGGAGGAGGGAGTACACATGGCACAAACTGACTCACCAGGCAATAAGATGCGCGATTGAGCTTGGCAGCCTATACCACTATGTCATCAACGTGCAATGTAGGGCGGAAACGCTATTGTGGCGGAGGGGGTGGTTTGTGGCTCAGCTGCAGGGGAGGGGTGGAGCAGCGGATTCAGGGCGTTGTGTCAGGGGAGGCTGGTTGTCACAGACAGCAAGCATCTTCTAATCAGGCCCTCCCTGTTTCAGTAGCCGCCAGGCTCGGAGGAAGACAGCCGATCGGAGCGGCTGATAGGAACGGAGCTGGCAGCGGGGATCGAAATGACAGAGGACAGACACTGGAAAGTGTAAAATAAAATAAAAGTTGCACAGAACAGCCATATCTGGGTCGTGCCAGGTCCTTTTACAGCTATATCATGAGGCCAGATACTAAAACAGCTATTTTTAAATGTTGCACTTTGTAGCATTCAAGTTATATATAAAACTACTTTTTAAAAAAAGGGTCTGGTGTGAGTGCCAACATTGCAGCACAACTTGATAAAGACCACGTTGAAGACCACGTTCAGTCTGCCAAATGCTAGAAAATGTATAAGCCTCCAAAGTGTGGGCACGTTCTTCATTCCAGTGGTGGAAAAAGTATATTTAAAAACGACTACATTTTTTTCTAGCCATTTTCTACTTGTACTCTGTTACAACTCAAAGAAAAATAATGCAAATTCTGTTTGATTACAATATATCTGACAGCTTTATTTGTTACTGTGCAAATCATCAGACAGAACGCTCCATGGATTCTGCTTCAAAGCAGGGCCTCTGTGCTCATATGCATCAGACATTAGGGAGCAAGCAGGTTAAAGACCCTTTAATGACTTCACAGGACATCAGAACATGCAGCTCACTCGAGCAGTGCATGTGTGAAAACAGTGTTGATATTTTTCTTTTTTTGTTTCATTTTGTGATTTCTGTGGAACTGAGAAAAAAAGCTATAACAGTTTTGTTTTGTTTTTTTCTCACTGATTTCCTGTTGTTACGGAAGCCCCACCTTTTATCAAGAACATGCTCACCCCAAATAAAACCACACATCCTCTCCAACGTTGCCTTTTATGTTTTTATTTCATCCTTTTTGATTTATTTTTGTCTTTATCGCCTGCACTCTCTTTGTGCCATTTTCATGCTCTGGCAGCTGAATGTGGAGCCGGTCTGTTGTCTAGTTTAAGGGGCATGTGTGATTTTTCATGCTGTGGATATCGGATGTGAAATATCTCCCTCTCGTCCTGAGACCCTCTGCTCATTAAATCAAGTCTGTGAAAGCTCCTGGGGGGTGGTGTCGGGGCAGGGGGCTGGGTAGGGGGGCACCTGTGAGCCATTTGTGGATCTGACCCCTAATTTTGAGAAACCCCCCGCAGTAACGCAAGACTTCTGGGAAAGAGAAAAGTTGAGCTGTGCTTTGAATGTAGGAGGCCTTCAGTAGCTGATAATGACATGTCTGCTGAGTGTTCAGCAGTAAACAAAAAAAAAGGGTCTTTAAAAGCCATACAAGAGAGTGAACTAAAATGATCACATGGTTTAAAGGTAATCCTTAAGACTGTGATACAATGGGTACCCCAGAATACTCACTGAACTGATTCGGTTTTGTCACCTGTGAACAATGAACACATTTCAACTTTTAAACCATCATAAACTGGAAAATTTCCATAACTTCAGATCAATAAGTGAAGCTTCTGTGTCATGATCTAAACCTCCAAAGGTGCAAAAAAAATGCATCTTTGATGATTATTCTTAGGCTTTGTTTATTTTGCCTGTTGAGCAATTCTGTGGTAAATGTGGTAAAACTTATTGTTATTTATTTGTTAGTAGCTAAATGTAAATCCATTCATCTCCAAGGAGAACAGATATGCTGCATCGGATTTAGCTACTAGCTCACACACCTGCTTTCTTTGTCTAAAGTAATACAATATTATTCAGTAACTATTATTGCAGGGCAGAGTGGTGCAGTGGTTAGCAATGTTGGCTTACTATTGCCTTCATTTCATTATTTTGCTGGGGTCTTTCTGTTTGGGGTTTCTTCTTCTGTGCACGTTCCTCCTGTGTCTGCATGAAGAAAATAGATTTTCGATGAAATAGATATTCATCTCCCCCAATAAATGGAAAAAAAAATGGATAGATGGAACAATATCTTTAATTATAAACTAATATGGTAATTAGTAATAATTAGTACAAATCCAAGGTATGCAAAAAGCATACATAAAACACATTCACATATATGGTTACATTTAACATCCCAGTTGACCCCATTTTCCATTTTGCGAAGAGATGTTACTCAGAAATCTATTTCTTTTTTTTTTATCTGATTGGTTTTTGGTTTTTTTGTTTTGTTTTGCTCTCTGTTTTTCTGGTGATATTCTTCTTATTGGTGTTGTTGCTGTTGTTATTATTATAACTTTAGGACTTTTTGGTAAGTTTGAATACAGCAGATCCACATCAGTAACATCTGCTCTTCTCTCATCCTAATTTCTCATTATTTCTTCTTCATATCTTTCATTGACCTCATGATGGTTTCCAGTGAAGTCAACCTAAAGTTAGGAAAAGCCTGGACTGTGACAGTCACTGAGTCTGTGTGCACTGAAAAGTGTTACTTGTTCTTCCTGCATCACAAATGAAGGAAGGCTGCTATAACCAACAACAATACATGCTACAGTACATGCAGTAAATACAAACCAGTTCTTATTTGCATTTTTCTGAGTTTCATAACTTGAAACTACACAAGCATAAATTCAACATTGAACATAGCATTATGGTAAAATGGGATTACTTGTGTGCACGTGTGTGTGTGTGTGTGTGTGTGTGTGTGTGTGCTATCTTGACCCTTCAAGCACATAATTCCCTCTTTGGAGTTTTCCATTGCAGTCCTGAAGAAATTCCCACGCCTTCTTAGAAATGACTGAATGGAATTCCTCAAGCAGCTTTTCTCATTCTCCTTTCCTTTTTTTTTTTTGTTGTTGTGACTGCAAGAAGGCTGCAGGCCTCCATTCATTCTCTATGCTTGCCTTTCATCTCCCTCTTTATTCTTTTATGCCCTGCTCCTGCTCTCATAACCTGTGCACAACTTGTCTCACTTTCTCTATTCTTCTTTCTATGATTTTTTTTTCTCTTCATTTTCCTTTTCTATATTTCTTTCTGCTATTATGGTAACTGCAGTGAGAGTGAACCACTTTAAAGCCCTGCTCTCTTCCTGTAAGATTTCAAGGCATGTTTTCTTCTTGTTGCCATGTTTTGACTTTGACAGGAACTTGCTGCAGCCATGGAAACGGAGCAACCTCACTTCACCTGTTTGTGTATATGTGTGTGACCGCAGACCACAGACATACACTAATATCCACATCTGCAGATCTTTTCAGGTTGTTCTGTGATGTTTGTGTGCTGCCAAAAGACAGCAAGCTGCAGGGAAGCTTCCTGTCTGAAAGGAAGAGGCCAGAGTTGATTTTGTACTTCTAGGAAACCAAAGTAGTTTTATCACATCACAGACAACCGGAAAGAGCTGTAGTATGAGGCTGTAGGAGGAGCTGCTGAGCATGACTTTATTCATTTGTGCATTTATTTAATTTTAAATTTTAATGTTGTGTTTTGCGTTTGCTTCTCGTTGTGTTTCTTTGTTTCAGTCATCACTTTTCGTTGATGCATGCATGCAGAGAAGTGACATTGTTATGCAATAATAAGGAAGTGACATGTGGTATATTTTTAAATAGATTTAGATAGATTTGAAACCAAACAGTGCTGTTGCTAGCCTCGAACAACAAGCAAAAAAACACACTGCAGATTCTGACTTCAATACTAAGATCCAGCTCACCCCTGTTATAATAATTCAAAGTTAACTATACTCTTTAAATAGTTTGATTCTAACATTTGATTCTAACTTCAAGCTATTTTTGGTTATCAGAATTATCTCTACTTTGTGAGTGTGTGTGCATGTGCACAAGTACTAAAGCATGCATGCATGAGGCATCGCAAACAATGTAAGAGTTGCTGCTTCATATGAATTAAATACATGAAATGCAATGCCTTGCATGTGCTAAAGAAGAGTTGTAAAGACATTACATGCAGCATGATGATGAAGACAGCATTAGCATTTATACATTGTGGTAAAAAGGATGCACATCCTCTTTCTATTATAAGATGTTCTATCAGAAAGAAATAATCTAAGAAGCTCCTAAAATTAGGTAAATACAACCTTACATGAACAACCTACATGAACTAAAGAACATGGCATACGTCATCATTTTTTTTTTTAATTGAAACAAAAATTAAGAAGCAGTCATGTGGAAAAACTAAGCACATCCTTATTGTTTCTATGGGAACTAACGGGGTAATTAGCAGCCAGGTGCTGCTAATCCAATGTGCTACATTAACGCATCATCAGCAAATGTGAGCACCACAGCTGGACTGGCCATTGGGCGTACCGGGCATTTGCCCGGTGGGCCGATTGTGATTTTTCGTTTTTATGGCCCGATGTTTTTTTTGTTTGTTTGTTTGTTTTTGTAACGGTATAAACAATGAAAGGTGATGGATTAGCCAATTGGTCATAATGGACTCTGGTCTGGACCAATTATAGCCGAGGAGGTCGGATGCACGCTCCTCCTTGCTTGGGCAACGGCTCTGAAAGCAATCTTATCACAGACAAACAGAAGAAAATAGTATTGAGGTGGAAAGCAATGCGATTTGTCCTGGACCTCAGAATGAAAAAAAAGAGACAAAGCTGGAGTTATTCTGTGTCTTTACGCTGCGCACCTGCCTCTTCTTCTCTCATTCTCTGCCCCTACCTCTTCTGTTGCTACTGATCAATGATCAGCTGATCGGCTTTTCTCTCTTGTTTGTTTATTGCCCACTTTGCGCCAGAAAGAGGAGACCCGCAGATGTCGCACTAAAAAACAGCAGCACGTTTAAGCGTGATAAGCTGTTGATAGAATTTATTTAATATTACTTTCTAGTATCAGCTGATGTTTGCTGGAGCCACAGCTGTAAAACCTGCTGGTCATGATGTCGGTTTGTATATCTGGTGAGAGGGAAACATGAAGATGAAACCAGGAGATGTCCTTACTGAATCATCAGAGCTGAACAGGTGATGGAGAAACAGGTTTACCTTTTAGGTGACATGAATGAGTTGAAGGGAAGTTATGAACTGTTTCTGAGAGACAAATAACACCAGGATCATTTTTTATGTAGCTGACAGGTAACTGTGCAGGGGCGGATCTAGCAAAGTTTTTGCCAGGGGGCAGGTAGGGAAAGGAGGGCACAAAGAAATACTTTTCTTTCTTATTCTCATTTAAAATGTCTAGCTTTTAATAAATAATTATCTGAATCTTACAGCCATCAACAAGTGGTCATCTGATGTAAAATGTATTGAAATCATACATATACCAACAAGACGGTGCACATCACTGTCACAACAGCATTTGTTTTCATTCAAAGGCTTTATGGCTTTTCCCATAATACCCGGTGGGCCGGTCTCTAGTCAAAATGCCCGGACCTGCACCTCTTTAAAAGCACAAACCTCAGTTAGCATGTTAAATGTTAAAGTTAATTTTAAAAGAAAACTGCTAAAAAGAGTTAACTTTCTCCTCCATAGTGGTGTGAGAGACAAAAAGTAACACGGAAAACAATTATTTATTTAACTTTATTGTTGCTGCTAAAGTGGGTTCAACAAGCAACTGATTATGAGGTGCACTTAGTTTCTCACTCAGCATTTCTGAATTTTTGGCTCAGTGTTTGTCAAATAACACAACATGAGAGTACATTGAAATACAGGTTAAATTCTAATGAGTTTGAAAGTCAACATTTGGTATGACCACCTTTATTCTTCAACACAGCCACAGCCTCAATGCATATTGACACCTATTTGAACATAAACTGGATTCACAGATTTTAGGTCTTGTTCTTGTGTAATTTGGCGTGTTTCAGCCTTTTCTCCCTGCTTTGCTTCCTTAAGAGTGTCTTCTTAACAGCTACACTTCCACTGAGGCCATTTCTGATAAGACGAACAGCAGATGAACAGCAGATGGGACAACTGTATGTTTTAAAAAGATGATGATACTGAGATACTATTCATCTGCAGTAGAGGGTTGTTGTTCTTTTTAAGCACACACTGCACTACTAGTTCCTTCAGAGTGATCTTGATGGTACCAACATAATATTTTTCATAGATTGAACTAAAGAAGACACTATCTGAGATACGTGCTTTGTTTATGCTTTTTTTTAAGTTCAATACATTTAAGACAAGCTTTTTTTTATACATCCAGTACAAAATTTATTTTTTCTCTTTTAAAGTCCTGTAAAAACAATTTTTATAAAGTAGCTTTTACTTTGTATTTTAATGACTATTTTGTGTGTTTTCACTTTTTTCCAGTAATCTATCTGTAAAGCATTATGTAACCTTGTTTTATAAAAGTGGCATTAGAAGTAAAGCTTTTCATGATAATTAATAACTGTGACTAGATTTTCCACTTATTGTGACAATACCAATACTCTAATTTTATATTTCCAAACTAATATAGAAAATGCAAACACAGACACTTCAGCGTGTCCTGGTTCCACAGGTAACATCTTGCATATCTATCATCCAGGAGGCATTTTAGTAGAATAATTACATCAGACTACAATCTACTTTTTAACTCTGATGTGCTAGCAATTTTTTTGGTCCAAAGGTTCCCTTATCTTTTGTCTTGTCTTCCTTTTCTCACCCCAGCCGGTCGCAGCAGATGCCCCCTGCTCCCTTAGCGTGGTTCTGCTGGAGGTTTCTTCCTGTTAAAAGGGAGATTTCCCTTCCCATTCTAGTCAATGTGCTTGCTCATAGGGGGGGTCATATGATTTTTGGATTTTTCTCTGTATGTATTATTGCAGGGTCTACCTTACAATATAAAGCGCCTCAAGGCGACTGTTGTTGTGATTTGGCTCTTTTTAAATATAACTGAATTAAATTGAATTGAACTGAAAGGGTCCATCTACAACACAAAGTTTTAATTAATATGTTGCTGCATGGTTTGGGTAACTTGTTCTGAAAAACAAGTAATCCAGATAATTTCCACACTGAGTGAGTCTTTTCTGAAGTATTCCAAAATTTAGTTCCCAGGAAATTGTGAGGCTATGTACCGTTGTGTATGAGATTTTAAAAATGTTATTTAAGAACATGCAGCACATGAGTAGTGATGCAAATTATAAAAGCATTAACATGACAAGACAGCGACCTCGGTGAATGCAGTACAACAGGGGTCCCCAATCCCAGTCCACGCGGGTCGGTGTCCCTGCAGGTTTTAGATGTGTCCTTGATCCATCACAGGTGATTTAAATGGATAAATTACCTTCTCAACATGTCGTGAAGTTCTCCAGAGGCCTGGTAATGAACTAATCATTTGATTCAGGCGTGTTGACCCAGGGTGAGATCTAAAACCTGCAGGGACACCGGCCCTCGTGGACTGGGACTGGGGACCCCTGCAGTACGAGCTTGAACCCTGAAACAGGTTTATCGTTACTTTGGGATTCATTTTTAAAACATAAAAGTAGATGTTGCTGTTCCTTTTTGCACAACAAATCTATATTCAAGTATAATTTTTAAAGAAGTATAACTGATTCATTTTCTTTATTTTACAGCATTTTTGCCTTTTTTTAAAAAGGGGGAGTTTGTACACAGCATCTTGCAACAAATTACATAATTTAAAATAGATAAACTAGAATACAGATAAAGAGTTACTTGGGAAAGCTAATAATTACCTATACTTCAATGCCTATGCCAACTGTATATTATAGAAGTAAATGTGTAATGTAAAGTGTGGAGGAACTGGACAAAAAAAATCGGCCTTATCAGCAAACCTCCCCTGTGTACATAAAGATTAACCAAACAAAAGTTCTGGAGCCAGCGGTACTTCCATTAGCCACATCTCTTCACTAAGTTAAGTCATCTGTCAACTCACTTGAAAGGGCAAGAAGGCACTCCCACATTTCATAAAGGTAGGTATTACCCAGAAGGCCATTCAACTGTACTATGTACTCACGGTCTGAGGCAATATGTACTTGTGCTGTCAGTAAACTGAGAAAGGTTGGGGCTTTGTCAACCTTTCAAAGTCGCAAATGCTGGTCTTGCAGTCAGGAGTTGGAGCTATCACAAAAAATCATGATATGATATATTTGCCATGATATTTGTATTTTTAAAAAACAAACAAACAAAAACTTTCACTCAGTATCAATTTTAGCTTATTTACAACATTGTTTATTTGGATCAAGATGCTCAACACAGAGGGCAATAAACCAGTCCAGTATGTGAACTGCTAAAGTGTAAAAAGGTAAATTTATTTTCCAAATAGTTTACATTGTAGAAAGACAAAAGTCCAACAATATCTCTAATCAGGTGAATGTCAAAACAAAAAATATATATTTATCTATTGTAAACCTGTGTGGACGATTCTTCCTGGTTGCGCAGTACTCAGTTTGGTGCTCTGTGTTAGGTCCACAAACTAAAGTTACTCATTTAGGCCTGCTACATAATACACACCTGTAAGTTAAAGGGCAGAGCAGTGTGTTTTAATGAAGCATCTATTGTTAGATCAGAGCTCAGTGAGCAGAAAAGTAACAATAGAAGAAATAAGAAGCCTGAGGATGAGAAGAAGTTAATGATTACATTAAGAATTAAATCTGAAAAAGTTTGGTCATCTTCAGTACTTCAGTCAACAATGTAATGGCCTAACTGCACTTATGTAAGTTACTTACCCAGGAAATACACAGATTCATGTTTGTTCCATCCTTCACTCAGAAATCAAACTAGAAGCATTTCAGAAGCTCCTGCATAAAGTCTTATCTTTTCTTGCCTTATTTTGAAAATTCTCTGTCGTTCCCTTCCTTACCAGAACTTGCATAAAAGTTTGAATTTTTGTTTATATTTAACAATTAAATGGTAAGAAAATGTTTGTGTTTTCAGTACAACTTCATGCTAATTTCAGAGTTTATGTTTCTAGTAAACTTCTTTTAATTATACAAAAAGATATTACTTGGAATCAGCAGGTGAAAAAAAGAAATACCTGCCATTCCTAAAAGCTATTCATCCATCTTTAATAATCTGCCTGTCTGCTGTTATTATTTCAACATTTTCTCTCATTCACTCTTTCATTTTCAGCCACACATTAAGAAGTCTGACCTGCTGGCACATGCCCTAACCCTTAACTGCACACACGCAGAAAAATCCCATGGGAATCAGTGTGTGGGTGTGTTTGGCTTGGCAAGCTCTGCATAATTTCATTTCTTCGTGTTATCTAATACACAAAGAATAGAGGTGTACATGTGTACCTGAAGTCTAAAGAGACCAGGAATTGATGCCAAAACCTCTGCAACACCTTTATTTATTTATTCCCAATTTCATCACAGCATTTAAACACAGCATTTGTTTGAACATATTTCACAAGTCTTTTGCACCACTTGGCAAAACCAGAGCTGAACTTTGCACACGTTCACACACACGCACAACAGCTTCCTGTGAGTCCTAGAAATATGTCAGATTGCTCAGCCAAAACAATGAAAATGCTTGAGAGGATTTTGTTTTGCCCAAAGTTCAGCCTCTCAGGCATCTCAGATTCTCCATCCAGGAGTTCAAAGCAAAATCCTTCAGTATTAATGGAAATATCCTTTCTTTGTGGGTATGTCACATCATGTTCTTGTTATCAGAGCACATTTATAGTAAATTATTCTTGGAGCCTCCTAGGTTTGGGTCACAGATTCAAGCAATAACTAAATGATGTTTGTTAATAAATGTAGTTTTGCAAAATCTTAATGCAAACAGTTACACAAACATTCTGATTTATACAATGGTGAGCATTCAGTTAGCATTAGCATTGATCACTAGCTAACTTTGGCTAGCAGCAATCCTAATTTTCTAACATATTAATTACATGGTATAAATAAGGAAAACCCTTTAAATGCTTTTATGTGAACAAGGGTATTTTTCCCACATTGCAAAGCTATGACATCACAAGAACTTGACTGGTCAGTTGCAATTTTGATCCTGGACCAAAGTTAATGATGTAAATGCTATTAATGACGTTGTGCTGTGACAGTCATGACAGACTGGGGGTTTGTCTGGGATTCATTGCCCAGACTTCTCTAACTCAAATCTCATGAGAAAATGACACAAGCAGATGTAAGAAACTAATACAAGATTCACTTCCATTTTAACCTAATCATTTATGTCTGCTATATCATCCTGATTATCTCACATCAGAGCAATTCAGTAGTGACACAGCCTATTTATCTTGTGCTGATGGATGGCATTACCTTGAGCTCCAGTAACACTGTGAGTAATCTTGGAGTCATTTTTGACCAGGATATGTCCTTCAGTGTGCATATTAAACAAATATGAATGACTGGTTTATTCCATTTGCAAAGCATCTCTAAAATAAGAAGCTTCCAAAATGATGCTGAAAAACTAGTTCATTTATTACTTCTCGGCTGGACTTCTGTAATTCATTGTTAGGAGGCTCTCCTGAAAACTCCCTGAAAAGCTTTCATTTGATTCAAAATGATCTTGTGAGTGTACTGAGAGGACTCTTATATTGGCTTATCTTTGCTGGCTTTCAAGGTTTCAAATAATCAATTGTATCTTAAAGACCTCGTAGTACTGTGTCATTTCACAGTAGTACTGTGGGCTTATTTGTGGCTCCTAGAATACTTAAAAGTAGAATGGGGGGGAGAGCCTTCCGTTTTCAGGCCCCTCTTCTCTGGAACCAGCTCCCAGTTTGGATTCGGGAGACAGACACCTTCTCTACTTTTACTATTAGGCTTAAAACTTTCCTTTCTAATAAAACTTATAGTTACGGCTGGATCAGCTGACCTTTAATCTTCCATCAGTCATGCTGCAGTAGGTCTGCTGGGGGATTCCCATGATTCATTGAGTGTTTCATCTTCATTTACCTGTTTCACTCACTCTGTTTGTACATAACTCTGGATTTAATTATTAGCTATTATTAATCTCAGGCTCTCTTCCGCAGCATGTCTTTTGTCCTGTCTTCGTCCCCTCACCTCCAACCAGCTGCAGCAGATGGCCGCCCCTCCCTGAGCCTGGTTCTGCTGGAGTTTTCCTGTTTAAGGGAGTTTTTCCTTCCCACTATCGCCAAAGGGCTTGCTCATATGATTGTTGGGGTTTTTTCTGTTTTCTCTGTATTATTGGAGGGTCTTTACCTTACAAAATAAAGCATCTTAAGGCCTCTGTTCTAATTTGGCACTATATTAATAAAAATTGAATTGATTTGCTACTGTCTTTCAAATTGTACTGACTTTAAAAACTATAGCGCCACTGCAGACACCGCCTACTCTGAAGCTTTGTTTCAGATTTAACAGAAGTTAAAGCCTGGACTAAGATTATTAGTGCTATTTAAGCTTTACATAATGTATTTCACATGAGATGGCTGGCTTAAATGTTTTCCATAATGAAACGAGCACTATAAAGGAAAAAGATTCCTGGTTTTTTATTCATCTTTATAATCATGGTCTCTCTGTTCTCTCAGTTTGGGTCTGACAGAGTGATGCCTCTGTCATACACCGGCACTGCTCTGTAAACAGTGTCCTGCCCTTTCTCATTGTTCAACATGGGAAAGTATTTAAGAGGAGGAGTGACTCACACTGTCAGCTCTTCTGGTATTCAGTGTGTTGCGTATGTTCAGTTTCTGTGGAAAAGAGAAAGATAATAAAGTCAGAGTCAACTTTACTCTGAAGTAAAGTTTAAAAACAAGTTTTAACCATCGTGTAAATGTTATACTGTGCCTTCTTAGGATGTCCATGCACATCTTAAAATAATTCAACCTAACAAACCTTAAATTATGACGATATAGATGCCTGTCTGGTAAGTCTCAATAGTTCAGTGTTAGATGGAGCTAGGCTAGTCATGTCTTAGTTATCTGACCAGTCTGGTAGATGTTTGAGTTTCCAGAAGGTTTTGCAATCCTCTTGAACTTTTATTTCCTTACTCACACAACTGACTAATCCTTCAGTCGTGCAGAGCTGTCCCTTACATATACCACAAGTCTATAAAAGGTTTAACCAGTCCTTCAGGTATTTGTCAAGTCCCTCAAGTCAAAAGTGTTGCACACTTTTGACTGTCAACCACACAATATATGTTTAATCCTTGTGTCAGCAGAGTTCACAGTTAACCAAGCCACAGTAGTAGCTAACACAAATCATTCTCAGTTCATCAGAAACTGATGACTGATGGATCCAGTTCACTTGAGGGGTACCCCCTTTGTTCCATTTGTACAGGGTCCACCCTCAGTAAACCATCACTGTTTGGTTAACAAATAATATATATATGACAAAGTAGGTCTGTCTTGAAAAAGAGATTTTAATATTGTGAGACCTTTACTTGTAAAAAATAAAGGATAACAAAAGATACGTTCTGACCTTTTACAAATCTCTTGAATATTTCCTTTTCTGCTGACACACAGTTTCATCCTTTTCCAAAATCCAGTATACAGATGATGTGATTTCCTGGCTGTTGATCTACTTATGATGACATCACAGAAAATTGGCAGGCACACGGATATCTCCACAGACCCTCAGACTCACCATCTGATAATGAAACTTACGTCAATCAGACGCAAGCAGACCCGAGAAGAGTCATGGACACAGAATCTGTAAGACCTGTTAACATCTGCATGGTGACAATATGTAAAGAGTATAGTTAATCTGTTGGCGCTTTCAGTGCTACTGAGTGGGCATCATGAGCTGGCCTATCTGGAAAGTTCTCTAAATTAAAACAGACCAAGTATTCCCAATAGTGCAAACCTGTCTGAAGTGGACTATCTATGTCTATCTGGCTTCAGAATGTGAGTCCAAAGTTCACGTGTAAACTGTAGACATTCAAAAAGTTTATCAGACACAGAACTATTTAAGCCCGTCGCACTTTTAACCACGACTTTATCATTTTATCGGCTAATTCAAACACTGGGTCATTTTTGTGGGGGACTTGATTTTCTTGGTCAACAGCTGTTTGTAATCTATGAACGACAAGCTGTTCAGCTCCTTCAGAACCAAAATTAAAATTTTCCGCAGGAAAATGTGTTGTAATAGTTTCTGTGTAGATAACGGGTGTCATGAGAACATCAACGCTTAGACAAAAGATCACGTGTTTCACTAAATATGCAAGTTCTGGAGTGATTCTAAGTAATTTACACAGAAATATGGCGTGGGAAGTTATATAGATACTTGTGTTGTATGGGGAGTACAGTCTAACGCAGAGGTGAATCACATGTCACTTCATGATTTGGAGCTTGGTGGGCCTGGAGCAGGTATAAATCCTCCCTGTGTGTGTGTGTGTGTGTGTGTGTGTGTGTGTGTGTGTGTGTGTGTGTGTGTGTGTGTGTGTGTGTGTGTGTGTGTGTGAGAACTCCTCAGGGAAGTCTATTAGTTTTAAAGGTGTCACTCAGGAATGGAAAGAAGCACATGGGCGTAGACGTATATCCCACGATCCTCTGGGACCTAGTCTTAATTTCACAACTCAAATGACACACACTGTTATAGATACATTGTTACTGACTCACTAGTCATCAATATCCTCTTCTTTCTTTCAGCTGCACACTTTTACTCTCGTCTTTCCTTCTGCTTCTTTGGTTACCCTTTTCCTCCTCTCTGCCACCATCTCTTTCCACTTCACTTCCCCTTCCCTCATTATTTCTCTCCCTCTGATGTACAGATGAACAGTTTGGACATAAATTTTCCCGTGTACATCTCTGTAACAGGCAGTAACTTGCATGGCGGGTGTACACGCTACGTTAATCTCCTCAGGCTTTACTGTACAGCTTTATTACAGCTTTCATGTGAAGGATGCCTTTGATTCATCATCTGAAACATTGCACAACTTCATACACTGCAGCACATTGAATAAATGTAATTGCAGAGACCTCAAACAATAGCAGAAGATGGACGTGTTTCAACCTTTAGGACATACATTAATCTACTTTTAGATGTTGAAAGACCGAAGAGAGTTTAAGTTTGTGTAGCCTGGATTAAAGGTAATTGTTTATATCAGATTAATCACACTTGTATCATCAGATGATTCAAGAAAAGACAAGTTTACACCAAGTAACACCCTCAGGGCCAATGTGAAATTGCATTGGCATAATTTTTTTACTTGATGGTCACTTAATGCTGGCTTTCATGTAACAACTGGTTGAGTATTCATATGCAGTCATATTCCCAGAGTTTCACAACACTGCCATTATAACCTGATATTGGTGAGTATTCCGCTGCTGGTACTTTCTTGTCTAATAGGTTTGCTGCAGAACCACTCTGCAAAGTCAATATATAGCAATGTCCCACTTGGTCAGTGCAAATTTGCAGGTCAAAGTTTGACGTTTGTTCAAGTTTGACCTGAAAGATCATGCTGTGAGATAAGAATTCTCCAGAAACAGGCGCTTCAGTCGGTTTGAGCATTCTGGTGCATCTAGTTTAGTTCTTTAAAAGCCTAAATGCCTTCTCCATCCACATTGAAAGTGTAAGTTTAATGTATTATTTGTTCCCTGACTGGTTCTTGGATGGAATTTCCACCTCAACCAATAAACATTTGCTTTATTGGTTTATTTTATTTTATTTTTATACTGTAGGTACAGTTTTATTTGATGTAGGAGATGTCTATTATGAAGATAGTACATGTGCAGTTTTTAGTGAAAGCATGAGGTTAAAACATGTATTAGATGAAAGTTATTGTTAAAAGATGAATGTTTTCATTTTTGTCCGTTTCCTTTATGTCTTTTTGTTTGCCTCCTCTTTGTTACCTTAATGGGTTTTATGGGAAAAACATAAAATGCATTGCTATGTGAGGACTGTGGTTTTCTCAGTTCACTGGGAGAGCTACAGGTCTGAAGCAAGAAAGCTACACTTATTAGTTAATCAGGGTTTTCCCTAGTCACTTAGCAAGTTGTGTTTTCTGCTATGGGACAATTTCCTGCACTCAGAACACACTCCGCTGCCACAGGGAGACATAAAGTGATACGTGCAGAGACACATTATGGGCCCCTTTACTTCCTCTGGTAAGTGCAACCATGATAAGAGTCTGGAAGTACTGTGGAGGCATTTGCAAACCGTGAAGACATTGCACAGCGAGGAGGACTTCTGGCTCTTCCTGCTCCACCTGCACCTGCCCTGAAAGGCCATGTGTCTCTAACAGTTCACTGGACATTATACGGGATTCATCGCAGCTGTGTTTTGCAGTCATCTGTCTCATGCACGTCTGGTCAAACACATACTGTATTTCAATCAATACAGTGGTCTACAATGGCTCCTTACATGATAGTTGCCCTCCCTTTCTTGAGGATCCTCCAGCTCCACTTTCCTGGCTGTCAGTAAATAGAACGAAAATTTTATCTCCAACTTTTATTTTCCCAAACAATGAACCAAAAAAGGAAGTTAAGGCATCTCTTGTAGGCTTTACTTCTTTAATCTTTGCTAAAATTTCCAGCCCTTCCGAATCACATTACACCTGCACAGGAAGAACAATGAAAGAAACCTGTTACTAGGAACTTAACTGACACTATTAAAAATGTTGTTTTTATTTCTAAAAATTGCTCACACTTTTCAAACCACTTTCAAATCCTGGAGAAAAAGTGATTTATTTAAATAATAATAAGACCTGCTGCTTCTGCCAGCTTGACACATGCACGCATGCTGTAACAGATGCCGGCTGCTCTTGCTGCCTTATTTGGTCGTTCCTGTGACACGCTGCACTGATACACGTGAGAGTTTCAAGACTGTTCCTTTCAGCCAAAAGATCACGTTTCAGTGCACAACTGCACACAGACATGGACACACAGAGCGTGCACGTAACAGCTGCTGCAAGCCAAGATATTTCTCCGGAAAAAAGATAGTCAAGAAAAAGAAACTAAAGGAAGCAACTTAGAAAGGAAGATAGGGGAAAAGGTGAAGGGAACAAAATTAAAGGAGAGGACAAAAGACAAAGAAGGGCCACTTCAAGTTTATTGTGTGCATGCACTTTAACTTTTTTGCATGTTATCTAATGTTAATAAAATTACTCTGAGAGTCAAAGTTTAGATCCATAACTAATAAACCAATACATTGCATGAAATGGCATGCAAAAAAACAAAAAACAAAATATCAACAGAAAACGCACAAAATGTGTTCAAGCGCTTTCATGATAGCACTGTGTAGATAGAAAAGGCGATGCAGATATTGCATATGTTGTAAAAAGACAAGAGGTCAGAGATTAAGGGTTTTACACAGCAGCATTTCTGAGAACACAGCAGAAGGAAATCTTCAGCGCTTCAGCACAGCAGATGCAACCTGCCGTAAGACACAGAAAGCAATGAGCTTAAAAGAACCCAAAGAACTGAAAAAAACATGGAAAAGGCTTATTTTAGTGCAGTGAAATGGCTGGAGCGTTATGTAGGTCTTCAAAATGCATATAAGCAGTATTCACACGATTGGCATTTGACAGCAAATTTTGTGGCAGCTGTTGTGTCAATTTTGATGAGACCAAGTTTCCTCAGTACACAAAAAGCATCTCCAGAAGAGGAGATAAAAGCAGAAAGAAAGATTTGATGTAGAAAGATTTGCTGCTTTTACTCAGTGGGAAAGGAAAACACCAAGTGACGCATCTTTTCAGTGGGAGCAGACTCCAGACAAATACATACTTTCTTATCTTCTGTCCACAGCACAGCTTTCTCTCCTTCAGGGTGACTGCAGGTACAAATATAAAACAGAAAGATGTTGTGAAGCAGCTTCTCTATGCTTAACACATTGGGAAGCCAGAATGAATTATTTTTTTAGTTTATCAGTACTTGTGAGTGTGCATTTCTTTCTTTCTGCATGAACCTTTGTCCAAGAGCAGTTTCCTGATGGTGGAATCTTGTGAGTGTGTGAGATGCATCGAAGTATGTGATCAACAGTGAAGAGGATACAACACACCAACAGTAAAAATGAGAAAAGGATCCACAATGTAACCTGTCTACAGCTTCAGCTGGACCAGTGATGGTAACAGCTCTCAGAGCATCATTTGCCAGTAAAAGTTGGCTAATGCTAACATGGTGACAAGCAAGCTAAAGAGGCACCTGGAAACCAAACATGCCTTCAGAGATAAACTAGACTTACTTCAAAAAAAGCACTGAGTTTCATGCAGAGACCCTTGGGCTGTGAAAATGGAAATGAAGTGGTAACAAAATATCATGCTATATCTATGTCCTGTCAAAAATGGCTTTGTCTGGCAATACAATCAAAAGAGGAAATGATGACATGTCCGATGACAGAGTCTATTCTGCAGATATGATGGCCAGACGTGCAATGGAATTTTCAGTACACATATACACATGCATGTTCATCCACACTCGCAAAAGTATTCCTTTTCCCTCTCACTTATGCTTTTCAGGAAAATTTTCTACTCTATATGAACGACGGCAGTCTTGATTAAATTCATGAAATGACAGAATTTTTCTGTTTTTTTCTGCATGGAAGAACCCTTCCATGATATTCCTGGAAATCAGTGAGTGGGAATTAGATAATGGATGTAGCAGAGGAGCACACTGCACTCTCCGGACATCAATCACCATATAAATGTCAAAAACAGCTGAGCTTGCAGCACACATTCAAACCCACAGCGGTGCACACTCACACACATGCACACGCAGCAGATCGATGAGCAAACTGACAACACGGACATTTTTAGATACATAAACACAAGCGAAGAAACAAGCAGGAACACACATCGTCTAGCTCTTTCACATCAGGTCATTTATTCACATAAAGTGGACACGTGTGCAAACACAAACACATACACACGGCTGGCCTGAGCATGCTCCCACCTCTCAGCTGCTTTCAACAGATCGCTGGAATTTCAGAGTCAGCAGGCTTGAAACAGCAACACACATTCAGCTCTGGATAACAGTAAAGTGTAGAATATTGTACAGCCAGTGAAAATGAATTGTGGGTTACAGTTTCAAAATCACTGCAATGGCTTTTATTTTTGCTTTTATTTAGATACATCCAAGATATGTTTTGAGATTTATGATGAAAAAAGTGTTTTGAAACATCCACTCTTCTATCATAGAGTGGATGTTTCAAGCCGAAATCTGCACTTACATTAACAAATTATTGCAAGCTTGCGTAAGCTGCATACAAGCTCCCAGCGATGCCTGTATTTCAATCTGCTAATGACATCATTTGTAATATGTGATGCTGCAACCATTTTAAATGTCTGTAAACAAGGTTACCAAAATAGTCTCATGAAAATCAGCCCTTGGGTCTCAGTACAAATGTGTTCTGTGTTTTCCTGTGGGAGGGAAGCTGAAGCCTGCAGACCACCACAGGATACGCCAGGACATGCCCAGTTTCTGTCAATAGAGAGAGACAGAAGGAGACCCTGGTATTAATTAAGCTCTTTTTGAGTTGAGCGGAGAGAGAGAGGGAGACAAAGAGGGAGGTCTGGCTTGTCTTTTCCTTTCGGGCAACTCAAATTCAAGTCACAATACTGTTAGATCTATGAGCAGTAGTCAAATATAGACATCATCTGCAATCATCTATAATTATATATATGTATATATATGTTTTCCTGTATAACTGTATTTAAATATCGCTAAATTGTGGACCAAAAAGCTGTACTCCATGATGTTCTATAATCTTCAATTTTATTTTGCGTGACAGGTATATTCATGGCTCTGTTCATCAGACAGAAACACAGACAGTCAGAGAAAAAGGACACATGTCTGGACATGACTCGAAAAAAGAGAGACTCTTTGTTATGAGAGGGACAGACGGGGTAATCGGAGAGGGTGGGAGGAGAGAGAGAGCGACAGGAAAAACTGCAGATGAACTCTTCATTGTCTCTGTCTGACACGTGTGCGTGAATGAAGAAGTGGATGAGAAAGAATCTCATTAAACTGTTTAATATGTCACCTTTTATTTCTGATGCACAGTCCGGCTGAATTATCGGGAACAAAAGAAGTCAGCAGTGTTGTTTCACTGACCTCGTATGGATGTGAAGAACTGACCCTGCTTTTTGTGTTTGTGTCACTGCGAGTTAAATCTGGGGGAAACACGCAGAGGAAAAGGAAATTTCTCTACTTATTTGTCTGTCAGATTGAAGGAAGGAAGGGGTTCGTCACGATAGATATTACAGGTCAAAGGTCATGGTCAGGGTTTATATTTGGATATGAGGAAACCTTCACGGGGATGCCAGAGTCGGGGAGTCCCCTTTAGCTGATCTAAAAGATTTAGATCAGATTATACTTTTTTTCTGACTCACTTCTAAATTACCGAAGTGGAGAAGTCACTTGTGAAGACACGGTGTCAGACAGTGGATTCTTTGGTCGTGTCAAAATAAAAACAGGATATTCTAAATTTCTGACTGCACTTGTACTACCACTGCTCTTCTGTGTCTCCAGGGTCGCTGCCAGCAGACAAGCCCCAGGGGCATCGCTATGTGTCGCTCTGTTCACGACTGTGTCTACACTTTGAACTCGCAAGGAGTTTGTTAAATACTCTGTTTTGTTGTGTTATTGCTTAAAAAAATCTACATCATGCAACGCCCGCTTCAGCTGCTAAAAACCAGTCCGACCTTATCGAGAGGAACGTAGCACTTGAAAACTTATTAACAATGTATCTTTTCTCCTAGTCTACCAACAGCAAATGTAATAAAGGCAAAGTTTCCAGTCAGTCACTGTAAGTCGGTTAAAACTGTAAACTGTCAAATTGTTTCAACACATTGGAAGATATTGTAACACTCATAAGGAGGCCCAATAACCTCAAACGTTACAACACGCAGCCCACAAGAGTTACTTGTGCACACTGCTTGCAGGTCTCTGGGTTACTGGGTAAATGGTGCAGTTGAAAGGCTAAAACCAGTTTGCTGTAGCTTTGTTGTTTGTGTGTTGCTGCAAAAGTCAGAGGAGATTCTGAAGAAAGATAGATCAAATTTTAAGGCGTGTGTTTGATTAATATCTCTCTCTCGCCTAGTGAGAAAGAGGGAAGTTTGGGAGAAGTGGCAGTTTTTTTCTCTCCACTTCTGGATAACAGAAAAAGTCCAGCTGGCAGTTCAGCAGGTCATTAATTGTTATTTCCTGGAGCAGGGGGGAGCTGTTCTACATTGGTGGGAGCTGCAGCACCTTTATTAAGGTGTTTCACTGGCTTTTGTTTACAGTTTAAACTATTTTTTTTTCATATATGTCCGTCTAACCTGCACTGTAAATATGCTACACTAAGCCAGTGCTGAAAGACGCTCTGACAAAGGCTCTTTCTCCCTTCACCACTTAGCAATTCTTCATTTCAACTGTATTATTAAAGGTAAGATATGCTTGCTTTTTGGCTCATGGCAATTCAGAGTCTGAGCAATGACTTAGCTTTATTTAAAGTGGATTAACCCAGAGAGCCTTTGCACACTCTGTGGGACAAATAAGCATCCCTGCTTTTCAACCTTTCCTCATCACCTGACTTACACACCTGTACTCGATCCCCTCATCAGCTCCACCTCTAACCTGAGTGTAAACAGTCCTGCTTTTTTATCCCATTACATGGTCAAATGTCAGTAAACTTTGAGTTTATGCCTCATTTAACAGAGCTGTTACACATTTGCATCAACAGGTAAAAGCAGCAACAATTAATTAACGAGACAAACAAATGAGAAATAACGGGGTTTTTTTAAAAGTGAATTTAGTTTCTTTAAAACACGCTTAATTCAAGAGAATCTAAACTAATGCCAGTCTTCATCAGAATCCTGTTTATTTAATTGTTCATTTGTTTTCCAACACATCTGATCAGTTTAATAAAACTGTAGTTACATTTTTTTAAAAGGCTTTCATCTTCAGCCAAGCAAAGACTACACAATTTTGTTACTTTTAATGAATGGCAAACAGCCAAGCAGTGAAAACCATCTGCTAACTTCGTATTCTATGTGTCACTGATTCAAACATAATCATAGTGAAACCATGCATGTCATAGTGAAACCAGTTTCTGAATGCTGATCCCATTAACCTCACCACGGTCCTCAGTGAATCAAAGGAGAGAACCACAGAGCGCCGAAGTCACGTTACGCTAACAGCTCTAAGTTTATTAATCCAGAGATAAGGGAAACACTTGTCTTTTCCAGGAGGAGGTTTACATTAAACCCTGACTCTATAAATGTCTTTATTCATAAAGTTTTGCATTGATGAGGAAATTAATTTGCAGGTTTACATTTTAACAAAAACTGAAATCCCAGTAGGACACTAGTTCACTTTTCAACTTAACATGAGCTCTTTTACAATCACTCGGTCATCAGTGTAAGGATGGAGACACTGATTATGTCACAAATGTATTACCAGCTCAGAATAAAGTCTAAAGTCTCCGTCTTTTAAATACTGAGACTGTGAACAGTAATGCAGCTGTCAGACTGTCAGACAGTCAATATTTTCCGTGCCTCACTGTTCAAATCACACTTTCTGTATCTGTTTAAAGCCTTAGACACAAGACACGGATCAATGATCAATGATCAGTCAATTATCGTGTCGTAAACGGTCACACTGATGTAAAATGTCTCTCACAGCTGAGATCTTGGAGATGATGTGAGTAGTTTAACAAAGACGAAATGACTGAGACTCTGAAATTGAACTGGTTGCATTTTAAATGTGGTTACAGACTGAGTGTAATCTGATGATTGATATATTACTCACTGGGAAGACCAGAGCAGATCTGCCCAAAGGTAGCTTATCAGAGCCTCTGTAACAGATCAGCAAACCGTGTCCAGGTCAGAGTCCACGTGCACAGCACCGTGGACCTTTAAACAGTTTAGGATCATGGATCCGGCCCAGATTATCTTACTGTCTTATTTTGTCCCAGCACGATCTGTATTCCTCATTTATAATGGCTCATTCTCCCAAAAGTATACTATACAAATTAAAAAGATTATAAATCTGTGAAACATTTGACCTTTCTTATATTTCCCTTTACTCATAGAAGAATACCTCTATAAAAATGAAGTTATTACATCAGTACATTACATTACTTTAAAACCTGAAGGCAGGAGTCATTCAGTCTCTGTCAGGTTCCAGCTGAAAATCATATGTAAATTTAGGATTCCAGTTTCAATTAATGACAATTTGGGTAAATGATGATCAAACAGTACAAAAAGTGTTACATTTTTTAATCAAACTCTTGTACTGCCTGTGATGATGGTGATTGAGACGACTTATTTCTCCCATCGTGTTTTCTTCACATAAATCTCACCGTGAGCACGACACACATTCGTATTCCTCGGTCCACTGGATGAAAACAGAGGCTCTGCTTTTTATTTACCCGTTACCGTGGTTAATCTTGGCATCTGAGCCCCTCTGATGACGGCTTTTTTCTCTACTCAGGCATGAACTTAATCAACTCTGAGTTTATTTTTAAACTCAGAGTTTGTTGAACCTGCTTCCTGGAATAGGGCCCAGCTTTCACAAGCAGCAGCATTCCAACTCCTGGACAGGTGTTGCTCAGGCACAGCTAGAAGTCAGTCATGTAAATAATCCTCTGCATAAGTTAGTCAAGAGAGGCTGTGCGTCAGGCCTCTTATCCCCACAAATAAAGACAACATGTTAAATACGCTTAAACCTTTTGGCTCATTTGTTTGTGGTTGTTTATTAAAATTATAGACTTTTTATAAAAGATGAGCCTCAATGTGTGAAACAGCTGAAATCAACTCTGGTTGCTAGAAGAAAATTGATAGTAAAGACATTTATGGGAAATCCACAGTGTGCTCTCTTGATCTATGGCCTCAGTAAACACTTCCTCAGTAAGTTTATGGTCTCAGCCACAAGTTTCAGGTCTTATTGAATATGGTATTATGATTATTGTATAAATTCCAGATAAAGCACGATATGATTTATGGCAGTGCTACTGTGTAATTGAAAGGCTGCTACCATATGAGCATGCAGTATCTTTGGTTTCTCAGATCAGCTTCTTGCTTGTCACGTCTACTTTTAAGTATGTGTATGTGAAGTGCGTGAGAGTGCTGCAGGACATATATGAGGACAGTGTGACAGACACCAGGGAGGGGAAAATAAGAAGACCATAGATGCGGTTTATGGATGTAGTGAGAGAAACATGGAGGCAGATGATCCTCTGTAGCAACACCTGATGGGAGTGGCAGAAAGAAAAAGAGGGTGATGGCAAAAATGCTCAGGGGAAGGCTTTCACTGAACAATGGGTGAAGTCATGGTGCCTACATATATCCATCTTTCACACACAGTTTATGAATAGATCAACAGCCAAAATAATACTAACTTCTCTGTACATGCGCTTTTCTACTCTGTTTTTCAAAAAGAAAAAAGCCTTTTTGCTAAAATCTAAACAACAGAATAAGTTAAAAAAAAAAAAAAAAGATATTTGAGATAAAACACTGTTTTAAAAACAAGTGAAAAAAAAGACAGACTTCAGTTCTCTTTGTTCAGATGGGGTCATTCAGATTATTACTTCCTAGTGACTGATGACCAAACATCTGTTAGTAATAACTATGAAATCCCAGCTGTGAGCAGCTCTTCACTGAAAGACACTCCTGAGCTTTAATCTGCTGCCAAGGAAGCACAATAAAACACGGTGACTGTTAATAGCTGACAAAAAACTCTGCAATGAAAATCATTCCTAAGTTACCTACGAAATGTGTCATTCATTCACAACTGCACAGTCACACTGAAATCAACTCAGGTTACAGGCATGACTGCCGCGGATCACAATGACACATTGCATGTGTGTAGCATGGTGGTGAGTGGGGACATGAGGGTATTAGAAGATTTAGGATTAAAGTTCCTAATTTCACTAATGTATAACTCTATGAAACAGTAATATGGTGGGCACTGCAGCTACTGCAACTATACATAAAAAGCAAAAACAAAATCCTGGCATTGACACATTGAGATTTGATCCCGTGGTGCACGGCGCAGGATTTTTTTAGGTTCTGAGAGTTTGATTGTTCCTGTACGTCCCAGTTTCATGGTTACCTCAACACCTTGGGATCTTCTGCTGTATTCTTCAAGCAGTCCTGGCGCAGTTTATGTAATGTTGTAGGGTCCTACCAAGAGACAACACCCCCTTTTGGGTCTTCTACAGCAGAGAGGAGTTTGATTCAGTTTGGGGGGGTTCTTATATAGCATCAGTTACAGCAACAGTCGACTCAAGGTGCGTTCTGTTTTAATGTGATGACCATATAAGAGAGAAAAACTGCAGTGATCCCTATAAGTAAGCACTTGGCAAGGAGAGAGGAAGAACATCTTTTACATCAAAACCAGGCTCAGGAAGGAGTAGCCAAGGGGTCAGTGTGAAGAGGAATGTATATTTGGAAGATGAAATTACTAAATGTAAAATGAATTGTCTCTACTATATCTGATATAGTTGGCTGATATTTTCCACAATTTAATGAAGCATGTGAAGGACAAATATGCTGCCTGACTCCCATGGGCAGTCCTTTTCTGTAATTGGATATTCTTCATATTTGAACAGCTTACCATGTAGCAAGGCACTGGGAATCATCAGCCTATTTCTGAGTCTTTTCAGTGCTGATGTACCTAAAAAACAACCACAGAGCTACGGTTAGGGTTAAAGATTGTTTGTGCTTCTTCCCCAGAAACTTCAGTAACACATTGTGCTTTTTTTTTTTCATTATCTTAGGTGAAAATCCCACATAACGCATGCTTATGCTTTGCTTTTCCTGGGTTAGGGGAATCTTAAAAACTACAACAACCTGCTACTTTGTGGCAGCAATTTGTCAGCATTTCATCACAGGGAACAAAGCAGCATCCATAAACAAATGTGTTCTGGTCTCTACAGAGTCCTGACCTCAACCCCATCCAGCAAATTTGGGATGAAACAAAATACCAGCTACAAAGTGAGGCATCATTACCCTTAATTAGTGTCTGACCTCGCTAAAGCACAATTACCACTAGACAGAGAAACCACTAACAAACGCTACCCTCGTGCTTTTTGTCAGTGGACTAGGGTACAATCTGCATTCAATTCTGGGTCGATTACTCTGCTTTGGCCACATTTATTCATTGGCTCCAGCTCCTGGGCTAGTGATGGAAAGATTACGCCCCTGCAGATACATGAATGTTTGTCTCTTTTCTGGTATGTTGCTCTTCGAGACTGCTCCTTATAGCTGCAAGTGACAGCAAATTCATAAGTTTGGAGTCTCTGACAGAAGCACATCCTGGAGAAAATCATAGGACAAGCTATCCACTTCACAAGACTGCTCAGCAGGTAATAACTCTGACTGGCTCCTGCTTTAGCTCTGCACCAACTAACTACTTTGTGGCAGCAATTTGTCAGCATTTCATCACAGGGAACAAAGCAGCATCCATAAACAAATGTGTTCTGGTCTCTACAGAGTCCTGACCTCAACCCCATCCAGCAAATTTGGGATGAAACTGCCATTAACAAATCAGTCCCTTCATAAACTCTGTGCTATTGAGCCCTCTCAATATAATGTGTGACAACCAGAGAGGCGTACTCCATCTAGTGACAAAGGTTAAGGATAGATAGATAGATAGATAGATAGATAGATAGATAGATAGATAGATAGATAGATAGATAGATAGATAGATAGATAGATAGATAGATAGATAGATAGATAGATAGATAGATAGATAGATAGATAGATAGATAGATAGATAGATAGATAGATTTTATAACCACTTCAAAGACAAAAAAAGACAGAACCTCATCATTGAGGTTAACCTGGAAAAGCTGACCTGTAAACCTCTTGACACTAATAGCAGATATACAGATATTACCTGTAATCAAGGTTTTTAGGCACTGATGGTGTGTTTCAGACTCTGAGCAAACTCAGAACTGAGCAGAAACTCCACTTCTGTTTTTGGTATTCACCTGCAGTCTCAGTTTTTATGGTGTCTCACAAGGTTTGTGACACAGCTTGGTAAAGCTCACGCATAAGTTGAAACCTCAGCTCAGCTATAGTTTTAAGTCAGCATGCACCATTCTTGTCTTTACACTGACTCTTTATGCAACTGTGGCACTTTAAAGTTTGAAGATGAAGACTGAAAAATAATCAAACACCCCAAAGAAGATTTTTCCAGCTAATGAAACTCTGTCACCGAGATTTTCCTCATATCATTGAAGACATGGAGAATGGCATCTGTTCTCCTGCTGGAGACTAAGGAACCATAGTCCTGTGTCCTTGAGCGAGGGCCAGTGTGATTCTAAGTGTATAAATGGAAGGAGTGGCTGACAAACAGTAGCTTGTTCACTCAAGCGCTTTGCATAAATTAAGAATAGTGAGTAGACGTCTAACAATCTCCACCATCCTAACCTCCCACACACCTTTGGCTGACAATAGCACCAGCGTTAATGTTTTACAGCACCGTATGATAAACTTCATGGGAAAACAGTTTCAAGAAAAAGAAGCTGATAAAATCTTTCTAGATTTCTTTGAGCCACAACAACACAATGACCCACAATCAAAAGGACTTCTGTTTAATCAGTGAGACTAACAATTCAAAGAAAAGACACACTCACAGTATTTGTTCTTATTTGCACTAAAGTGACCTTTCAGCATACCTAACATGAGCCGATGATCATACAATAAGGGGGAATTAAAGCTGTTTTTAAATCTTCAACAAATCCCTGTGGCTTAAACATCTGTCCAGATGCAAATGCTGCATTTGTTAAGCATCTAGCTGACCCTAATTGTGTTACGATAGATCTAACATGAAATGCTTACAGGTCTGCTTTTTATAATCAGCATATCAGCTGAATTTCTTTGTTCAATATGAAAATGAATTGTTATTATGTAGCTGTTTTGAAAACGATGGTCAACTAAAAAAAAGACTGGGACTCCCGCATACTCTCCACTAAGCATTACTGACCACACTACGCATATTTATTGGCTTCAAAAAATCTAATAAAACTGACATCAAATAACACAACAAACACAATCTAGGCAACCTTAAAAACTTTCCAGAAGGGAGATTCCTGGTTCCTGGTTGATTAAATGGGGAAAAAATATCAGACTGGACTAGAAGTCAGAAAACTCTTAGAAAACAGTCATTATAGACAGCCTGAGCCTATGGCAGGAAACTGATTCAGGCTTAACTTAAAAACTTATCAGAAATGAAAATTTGAAGCCTAAGTATAGAGTACAGAGGGCGTCTGTCTTCTGAACCCAAACTGGGAGCTGGTTAGGCAGGCGAGAGGGGGCTCTTGTCTGGTTTTAAAGTCTCCAGAAACCAGGAGTACACGTGCAGTCTGGGAAGGAACTGCTCTACTGGGGTAATATGGTACTATGAGGTCAT
Source organism: Perissodus microlepis (assembly GCF_051167445.1). Lineage (NCBI taxonomy): Eukaryota > Metazoa > Chordata > Actinopteri > Cichliformes > Cichlidae > Perissodus > Perissodus microlepis. The sequence continues at coordinate 24,329,553 of NC_140465.1, read as the reverse complement.
TAAGATGTAATGGGCCTGATCATTTAGGCCTCAGGAAATGCCAAGAATTTAAAACTTCATTTTTCTTTAACCAGTGAAGAGAACCTAACATTGTAGAACACAAAAGCAGCACAGGCAGACAAATGTCATATAAGCAGTTAATGGCTAAATTACATTAGGTAGGCTTTTCAGCACATTTCATTTTAAATGTGACATGTTTTATGGTTCAGCTGTGCTTAAAACTGTTTATTTAGTGCCTTATAATGTTTAAACATTCACAGCTGTACATGTCATTCTCAGATGTGTAAGTTCAAATGTTACTGATAAAACAAACTTTAATGTACCGTACACTGAGTTATACTCCATAAAACACATATCAGTAAGTGAGTTGTGAATAGGGAGTGGTAAATGTTCTAAGGTCACTTTTATTTGTCAACTATTTGAACAGGATATCCGATTCTTGTTTATCAAAAGATTTTTACTTTCTTTACTGCTCCACACCCTCATCCTAACAAGCAAGGAACTCCATATCCAATCTATCATTACAATGACAGCACTGTTGGTAGTGAATCATTTAACTGTTATATTTTTCCACCTGACCAGGAGCAGGAACAGGAAGTACTAACTAGGACAATATACAGTGAAGCCCAACACCCCCACACCTGTTTAACTGTTCTAATCTCTGAAAACATTTATTCCCAGTACCACCTACAATTCAGTGTCTGTTATGCATGCTGACATACTAATGACGCCAATAATTCTCATGCTAACAAAGTAAATTAAAAGTTACTTCATTTCATTAACATTCATGATTCTTCTTTACTAACACTGAAAAAGTTAGTGGAGGTCTTTGTTCATGTGAAAAAAAATATTTTCTGTATTACTTTAAAAATGCACCTAAAACAAGAAAATTCAAGGCTTTCTTACAGGATGGGTAAATGACCTGTTAAACTGTTGTTTTGTAAATATTAAAATGAGATAGATCCATATCTGAGTGACTTAATTTAAACTCACTTTTAATACTTAAGATAACAGCTGTGTTTGTATAGACAGTTACAGGAAGTGGAAGGAGTTTTGTTTCATTAGAACAGAATTTCCCTCTAACGGTCACAACCTGGCAGGTGTGGATCAACACACCTGTAAATCTTACTTACAGGTGAGTGTGTGTGTGTGTGTGTGTGTGTGTGTGTGTGTGTGTGTGTGTGTGTGTGTGTGTGTGTGTGTGTGTGTGTGTAGTCTTCATTTCCATCACAGCGTAAATAAGAGCAAAGCTTGTCCCCAACTTAGATTTGGAGTTACGATATGTATGTGGACTACAGTTAGTTTTCCAAGACTTTCAAGTCACAGCACGCAAAATATTAACAAAATATTCAAATAAACAAGTTCTATTCAAATTTGCCATGTATTATTATTTTTTTGTTGTTGTTTCTTTCCAATATCTACATGAGATTGAGAATTATAAATGTAACTTTCACCTACTCTCTCGCTTGACTCTAGTGGTTTGTGAATTTTCCACAGAAAGCTACAGAAAGTTAATGGCATAGAAATGAAGCCCATTAATCACTGATGTCAACGAATGACTTGTTCAGCAAAAAGCAAACAATCCACATAAAGAATTTTTTTAAAACATCATATATGTCTGTAGAGATTTTCTATTCTCTTTTGTCAGTGATCATTTTTAAACTGCACATAAAAGATTTTCTCTGTGATTTTTCTCGATTACAACAGCCATTGACTTTTGGATGCAGCTGCATGTGAGATTAGCTGGTGTTTACCCTGCTAGCTCCCTGCTACAAAGTCTGAGTGATGTCAGGTTGTAGTCGTGTAAGAAAAGTACAGCTGATACTGCAGTAGTGTGAATACTATTTCCTACTATAATACTGCATATCCATACCCGATTCGAGTTCATGTGTGGAATCAACTTATGTCTAAACCTTCTGCTCTGTAAGTGTGCTGATCAGATGTACAGATCAGCTGGATGATGTCTTGACCAACACCTTCAACAACTACCTGAGCCAGGCAGTTTCAAATTCACCTTGGCAGCCTATTCTGTTTCAGGAGGCTAGGCTTGAAACCAGTCTGCACTAACCACCTCCCTGGACTCTCTCCAGTTTGGAAACCATTCATTCGCTCTACTGATGACACTATATTCCTTGCACTTGCTTCAGCCTCATCACATTTGAAGACCTCTGGAGTAGGACGCTTGTGTCAGAATACTGTTCACAGACTTTAGTTTAGCATGCAACATAGTCATGCTTCAGTACATCCCAGGAAAACTGAGCTCACTCGACATCAACACCTCTCACTGTAACTGAGTCATGGACTTTCCTGACTGGGAGGCCTCGGGCAAGTTGGATTGGCGCTGACCCTCAGAAAGAGCACAGGATCCCTATGAGCTGCTTACTCACTTTAGTGATTCATCATTGTATTTTCCGTCCAAACCACTTTCTCAGGTTGCAGATAACACCGTGGTGTGGGTCTCCTCAGCAACAATGAGTCATCAAACAAAAAGGTGCAACTTTTTTGGTGAACAGGCGTGGAAACAAAAAACTGTCTTTGTATGTTCACAAAACAAAAGGATCGTCATTTTGTTGAGGCTTTCCCCCACCACCTACAGCCCAGTGTATATTTCAAGTCCCTCAGTACCATCTCACTGGATAAGAAAGAAGGGCAGTATCTCCACTGCTCATTAAGAAGGGCAAACTTCGCCTTATCATCACCACCCATAGACATTAAAGACTAGATATGCACCAATCCTTTTATTTGTTTGTTAACTAAATTAATATATTTTCGTATTTACTCAGAAGAAAAAAATTGCACTTTATCTTTATATGTGAGGCAACATTAATATCAACTTAAACACAAAGTGGAAATGACGTCAGGCCCAAGATATAAAAACAGAAAACAAATACACCTGCGTTACATATATTTGCACAAGTCATCTGTCAGCTCAGTGTGAGAGTGTTTAGTGGAAGCTAGTTTCATCGTGGAGCCGTTATAAGACAAGGTGATTTTTATCAACTTCATGAGAATTCATTATATCACTTTAAGTGCAATGAGAGTTTTTCAACAAGTGTCACAGATAAAAACTGGAGTGAACAAAACAGAAAGCTTCGTCTTCTCAGCTTTTCAGTCACATTAACTGACTTGACCACAGTTTATGATTAAGTCAAAGATACTGCAACCACACAAAGACAAGAGGGGAAAATACCTCCACATGACTCCCCCTTTGTTGGTAGCCTCATCCATGCTAGAAACCTCTGCACTGCTGCTGTTGAAGTAAACACAAAACAACAAACCGACAAATGAACTGAACACATGGACTCACTGATCAGACCAATGTCATGTCCAAATATCTGACTGGTATATTCTTATTAAAGGTCCAGGCTACCCATAGAGAAACTATTCACTCTTGGCGCCAAAACACAACAGCAGTCACCTCAAGGTGCTTTATATTGTCAAGACCATACAATAATACAGGTAAAAAAAAACCAACAAAGAAATAAACCCATTTCATCAAGCACTTTGGCGACAGTGGTAAGGAAAAACTCCCTTTTAATAGGAAGAAACCTCCAGCAGGGTCAATGACGGGGAGCCATGTGCCACGACTTACTGAGGGTAACATAAAAGTTTCTATAGCATATGGGCCAACACAAAAAGACAATGACTCATGCATCTTAGTTCCTTGTCACCTTCTTATTTATTAGATTAGGTTAACTTAAGTGCCAATAACAATATATCCAATCTATCCATTTGCACAACTTGCAGTCTTTGAATATAGTGACACCATAACTTTATCTCAGTAAGACAACATTTACAAATTTTCATTGTTCTCTGACTTGTGATTGTTATCTGCACTGTAAGACCTCATGTATTCTTACTGGTCTGTTTCTGCCACTGAGACAATGACCAGGCACATTTTACATGTCGCTTTCTATTACTTTGTTGCATTATAAACCATCTGTGTACTGTTTCCCTGACCCCTATCTCTCACTGTTTTTGTTTTTAGTTTCTATGTTTTCAGTTGAGTAGTACTGTTTATATTGTGCTGCTCACATGGTAGTGTACGTAATGTCCAGAGTGATGTTGTTATATGAATACCCTCGTAAACAGCCAAACTGTTAAAAAATATAATCAAATGTTAGAAACTGTATGCTGGGGCCAAGCAAAAACCTATGCAGCTAGAAGAAGAAGAAGAAGAAGAAGAAGAAGAAAAAACCTGTGAGGAAGTGCCAAAACTGCAGTTCCTTCACTGGCTCCAAAAATACAGGTTTTTGCAGCTTGGTACAACGAATGGTTTTGGCCACCATGGATAAGCTTACCAAACTTGTTGGCATCAGTTAAAACATTAATATCAAAGCTATAAATGTGGAATCTGAACCAGAAAACAGAGTAAAGTATTGATAGCTTTTGTTTTCCTTCTTTTTCAGTAGTTACTGGTTGTTGCTGTTTGGAGAGGACATCTACAGCAACAGTTCTTATCTTCACATGAATGAACCCCACCAGACAATGCCCCCCTCTCAAGTGTCTAATGAGAAGATTTTGTAGTGGTTTATAATAAAGTCACACTATCAAGCTTTAGTACGGTATTAGCAAGTGCTTAATTCATCATTTATATATCATTGCTCCTTCTTAGTGTGTCATTTAGAAATACATTTATACATTTATAAATCTGTTACTGTTACACCATGTACAGCTATCACTGCTACTAGAGCACTGCTACTAATAATTATAATCATAATCATAGTCATAACAATATATCGATATTTATAAATGGTATACTAAGGAGGAGTAATGCTATATAAGCACTTGCTAATACCCTAATAATGCTTAATAATGTGACATTATTATAAGTGCTACCAAAGAATTTAATAAAAAAAAAATTGACACTCAACATTAAAAACAGGTCCTTGCAAGGTTTTGCTTTGTCATTCACTCTGGATGATTTTGGTTGCTTTCAGCCAGATACTGGACTTGCTTCTTGCACCATATCACAGGTCATCTCTACCTGGGAGTGGATAGTATTTCAGTGTCTCTGTTACTTTAGCTGCACCCTCAGCTTAGACCCGCTGTGCTTGCAGTGCTGTTTTTTTTCAGCAGTCACTCTGTCAGCTGGTGTGTCCACATCAGCGCTCTGGAGCTGCACAAGCAACACACTGAGTTAATGTGTTACTAGGTGTGCATGTACACAGTGTACCTGGAAAAGGTCATAGTGGTGACCGTGTGTGTGTTAAGATTCTATCATGTGCTAAGAAAGCGTGCAGTCAAAGAAGTTAGCATTTACATTTTTGCTCTGTATGCAGCTTTGTGTTTGTGTGTGACTGAGAGCCTTTATTTATTAAAACAAAGGGTGTAAATTGAGCTTGACCCTGACCTAATTTGTCCATGTCAGCTCAGGACAGGATCATCATGAGCTCACGGGTTTCTTGAAAGTATTTGAAGGCATCATTTTATTTTATTTAAGTTGCTTCATTACAAAAACCAGATTCTAGAAGATGATTTCTAACAGTATTTTCTAAAGTACCGTGGCTCCTACTCCTGACAGCCATGACAGACAGTTTGATGCAGTTCTGTCCTGATGCTGCTTGACAGTGGTCTCGTGATAGCTTATAGCTCATGATAGACTATCCCAAAAGGAGCAATCTTGCTGACAAAGTTCTTCAATAAGCAAGTCTGGAAACTCAGCATCTTCATCTAGGAAGGAATCCAGGTTGTTGTTTCAAATCCTCTTATTTATATACGAAAGGGACAATTAGGGTGAAAAAAACAGATTTGAGCAATATTCGACATTGTTCCAAAAATAAAGTTCAACTTGTTAGAAAGAAATGTTTTTTATACTTCAGATATGCACACTTTCAATTGATTATGGCTTAGCTGCTCAATCATGAGCTGATGCAAACAGAGCACTCAACAAATGCCATGTTAATTCACATTACAAATAGAGTAAGCCAAAGAAAAAGGGAAAATACACTTACCCACAGGTTTACAATGATGATGAGTAGAGAGAGATGCTGGCCACCAACAGATGAACCTCCACTGCGCAGAAAAACATGGCAGGCTAATGTTTCCTGGTTTGGGTGTTAACAGGCTCTTTCAGCCACAATTTTACAGTAAATTTACTGGAATTTACTTGAAGAGGTTTGAATGATTCCTCCATAATTTTCTGATTCTTAACCTTGGAGCAGGCAATAGGTTCATCTTCTGTCTAAAACAAGCTGCTTTAGCATACACACTAAAAAAGATGATGTGGTTTGTAATGTTAAAGCTACTGTGGCGTCACCCACTGTTTAATCCATATATGAAGCCTCAAGGTGAGACTTGTCAATCACAAGTCATTAGCCAGTGAGCACATCCTGGATAATTCTTCACTCTGACATTCAGAATGACAGAAATTAACACGATGCCCCAATATGAGTAAAACTTATTATGCCGGAAAGTGATTACTGAGGTCCGGACAGAGGAACGTTTTCCTATAAACTTCTTTAGAACAATAAGCCTTTTTGCAATCATGGCTATCGCCCACTAATGGCCATTACTAAGAATGCAGATTTACCTTATGGGTCAGCTTCATTTTCAACTCAGAAGCTTTGACAATCTTTTATACTGTGTGCTTTAGCTACTCCCTGGTTAATCCCACCTTCCCTTTAAGGTGTCTTCTGATTGGCTAATCCTCCACAAATAAAAATGAACAGCAGGTGGGCGGCGCTTTTGAGCTTGCAGAGGGAGCCACCTTGCCAGAGACAACCATACAGGGGGCATGTGCTCTCAATGACATCATAGAAAGCTAAAAGCAGGAAAAAAAATCAACATTTAGAGTAATTTGGGGTGTTTGACACATTATGTGAAATTTTAATCAGTATATAAAGAAAAGCAGAAAAAGCATGGAGGGGGACTTGAAGCTCAAACTTAAATATTCAGGATATGTTGAGTCCTAAAATCATCTGGCTCCCCTGAACACTGAAAAATGAATTTTCATGATACAACATCCTGAAATGTGTAGCCTACTTTCCAAACCTCAAGCTGTTACCTAACTTTAGTAGATTCACTCTTTTTTCCAACCACAACCTGAAAGTGAGTTTTAAAACAGATGCAAAGCTGGCTGCAGAAAATGTGCAGGTTGCCCAACTGATTATGTTACTGAGTGTGAGCATTTGTTGACTGGAGCCTGTGTTGCTTCAGCGCAGATGGTTGGTTGTTGCTGAGGGAGGAGAGCCCAAATTATCTGACTCAATCAGGGGTTTGAACCCATAGCACTACTCCCGGAAACATACCAAGGCATCCTGCCATAGAAACAGTTACAACCACAGACAGAGGTGTCATAATGCAGAAACTGTCTGTTTTTTTTCCTTTCTTGCACTTAATTTAATTCTGGAGAAATTCTATATCTTTCTATTTTGTACACATTGTGCATTACTTTAACAAAACTTTAACAAAAAGCAATGCATTAATTTAGTTATTTACCCCTTAAAGAAAGTAACTTTTTAAACCACGTCTACAACATTGCCACAGATGTAATGTAACTACGAGTACAAATATGTCTGTATGAATATGACAATAAACCTTACATATCACCAAAATTTTAAACATGGAGGCAAACTGTGGCCTCACAATGTGGTGCCTTGCTTTCAATATTTTGACAGTTTTTATGGGTTTCCAAGGAAGTCCATGTGTTTTTTTTAGAATCAGCATAAAAAAAAAGCTAAAATATAAAAAAATTAAAAATTAAAATGAAACTTAAATTTAAGATTCAGACTAAACGGCTTGATAACAGCATCATCAGGGCGAGAAATGGGTTCTAGAAATCACTCCACCTCCCTGAAATGCATAAATTCCATTTGAATGAGCCAAATGGAGGAAACACGCCTGAAAAGATGCACCTGGTGACAAGAAGTTGTAGATTGTAGGTTTGTAATGAAAGCTCTCAACTCTGTGACCAACAGTTGCTCGTCATTTTGCTGACTTTCCAAACGGTGACAGAGACGCTGATCGATAACGCGGGCTAATGTCTCTGCTTGCACATCATCCCACCATTCTACATAATGACATTGTACTTAATCACAAACTGAGACCAATATTTTCTTATGGCCATCTCTCATAGTGTGACAAATAGAGCAAAAAGTTATTACAGTGCTTGTTGGAAAAATATAATTAGTGTTGCAATCAGTGTTGGTCAAGTTACTTGAAAAAAGTAATCAGTAACTAATTACTGATTACTTACCCAAAAAAGTAATCCTGTTACTTTACTGATTACTTATTTTCAAAAGTAATTAATTACTTAGTTACTTAGTTACTTTTTAAAAACACGATTTACAACCTGAATAGGTAATAAAGTGATAGATCTGTCAGGACACTTCTACTTTTTCTGCATAATCCATCACAAAATGTAATAAAATGGAAAAGTCCCTTTTTAAAACTTGTTTTATTAGTTTTAATCTTTTAACTTTATGCATCAAGCAAAAATTTAATTATATGCAACATTCTCTGACTTGAATAAATTAGTTTAACATTTAAACCTATTTTCTGCACATTTCAGCACATAAAATATTTTTTTGTGTGTGTTTACACTCACTCTTTCAAATAGATGCAAGTAAAACACAGCAGAAAATAAATAAAGTCAAAGACTAGTGGTCCTGTTGGTTTACCCTGGTGCAGGTGTGCTGCAGCGGTCAGTGGAAGAATCCGCGAGTTTCTCTGTGAATTTCCCATTACGTGGTAGCGCACTTGGTGCTTGTTTAGGGTTTTTTTTTCGCTGTAAAAAGAAGTTTTCTTCCCACGCACAACGGACACTAATGTTTGTGTCACTTTTTATGGAATCAAACTCAAAGTAAGGTCAGTACTTCCACGCTTTAAACGCTGCACGCGCATACTCTCTCCCGCACTCGATACATTATCCATTGTTGATCTGCACACAGCTGTTGTCACGAACGTCGCACTCGCTTATGTCACTGTCATGAGACATTCTTGCAAAAAAATCATGGTTTTAGTAACGCAGTAACGCAGCGTTCCTACGGGAAAGTAACGGTAATCTAATTACCGTTTTTGCAATAGTAATCCCTTACTTTACTTGTTACTTGAAAAAAGTAATCGGATTACAGTGACGCGTTACAAGTAACGCGTTACTGCCCATCTCTGGTTGCAATCATTAAATATTAATTAAATGTCATTTCACTTAATTTGCTGCCCTGAAATGTTAACAGCTATATTTGTCTTTGATGGGCCAAACCTGAACCGTCCGTGTGTGTGTGTGTGTGTGTGTGTGTGTGTGTAATATGCAAATATTTAATATATGAGCATGTGCGTGTGCATCTTTCTAATTCTGCATACACAAACTTGGCACATGTGTGCAGTGTATTGCCCTGATGAGAAATTCAGCTGGGTGTGTTGTGTGTGTGTATGTTTACATTTCCTTCAATGATTTAGATGGCAAACACTGTAGTACCAACCTTCCTGCACAGCTTGTTCTCATCCCCAGGATGTCAGTTAGTGCCAGTTTGTAAATTATGGACACGGTGTCCTTTAGTCTGTGCTGTGACGCATGTTGCTTTACAGGAGCAACGAAGATCCACTCTTAATTTACCACTTATCATCTGTCAACAAAACGAGTTATTGTTGTGAAGGGCTGTCTTTTAACCCAGTCCCTTAATCTAACCAGTGAGTGAATACAATAAACCAACAAGTGGGGAAAAAGTGGGTCTCTGAAATGGGATGGTTACCTCTTAGTTGTTGGGTTAAAAGGCTGGAAAATGTATTATGTCAATGATTGTGCTCACAAAGAGAGGTTATACATATATATGCATGGATCCAGGGACAGATATTCTGTGTTGTGTTCTCACCGGAGTTAGTATTGTCAGTGCTTCACAGTGATATAGCATGTTTTCACCCGTGGGATGGGAGAAGACATAAATTCCACTGCAGTCTGCAGTTTTGGCGTGAACAGTAAGAATGTTTTCCAGTGGGGTCGGGAATATTGAGAAATCCTGTACAAGTAGGATCAAGAAAACTGCCATGTTCCAAAAAACACAACTTCAGCTGAAGTGTCAGTACAAGATCTTGTTTCAGCATCAGCACGCATGATTGCCATTGCACTTTAAAGTGAACTTAACAGGTCAAAGCCCATCACGAGCTAAAAAGAAGTGAAAAATTCTGAATTCAGAAGTGTAGAAATAAAATTTATGTACCACTTGGTAAAAATAAAACATAGATATACCAGTTAGGAAACTGGCAAGAGATGGACATGTGAAAGCTTCAAAGTCTCAACCTTCGCGGCACAGAAGAGTGTGTAACTCCTCAGTAGTTAACCATTATTTAAACTTTTAAAGTTGGCTCTGTGTTTGTGAGGTCTGTGGAGGGTCAGGCTCCAGCCTCTGTTCAGCTGACCTGGACTTCACACGTTACATCGAGTTTTCCTAGAAAATTCTGGTGAATGAAACCTTCGAACATTTCTCCACCAGCTGCTCAAACAATGACAGACTGAGTGAGACAATGACGTCAACCAGGTTCAGCAAGAAAGGTACAAAAATGTGAAGCAACATGATGCAACATAAATGCATTTCAAATCAGTGGAAGAGGGAAAAATGAAAGGATATATCTTTCTGTCAGCGTCTTTACTTTGAAGTGTGTGTGTGTAGGTGTGTGTGTGTGTGAGAGTGAAAGTGACTGAGGTGAAAGTATGTGAACATGAACATGTGAGCCACATGTGAGCCACATGTGCCCACGTGCTGCTAAGAACACACCAGAGATTCAGCATGTGATACAGTGTTGCAAGGACACACAAACACAGCTGTGCTGGTTCTTGCTTCTGTGCCACAAAAGTTATTCAGTTAGCTTTAAGTCTTATTGAGGATTATTTAACAATTCACTTACATTTTTGTTGTGTCTTTGTATCAGGGCCCAAGTGCATAAGTACAGTAACACTGGACTGAAGGCAGCAGATGTTTCAGATATTGTAAGACATTAGAAACAGTAGTTTGCACAGCAGAAACTTGCTTGTGTCCAAGTGGCTCATGCTGCATGGTGTCTGCTTCTCTTTTTGTCATGTCTAAAATCAATTTTAAATAATTGAAAAATCATAAAATGTTTTGATTTTTTAATGAACTATTGTATCTGTAACTTTTATCTGCAGTTCTTTTAGTGACCACTTGAGGGTGGGAGTCCAGCAGGGAGTCAGTCCTCACATGACTTGACAGCTTGAGAAAGAGAGTTCAGGATGTGTCAAAGAATAAAGGTGGCCACACCAAATACTGATTTTCAAAAACTCTGTTTTTGCCTTATTTACTGCATTTCACCTATTTTCAATTTCCCTAGCAACGCATAACAAAATGAGTGGCGGTTCGGGACCTTTGCACAGTAATCTATGTAATATATGTTCTGAAACTCCATTAACAGTTTCCGAAGTCACATTCACTGTCTTAAATCAGCTCTGGATGTGGCACACTGGCACGAGATGTTGCATGACTCTTGCACTCAAATTCAGTGACAGCACATCTCTGCAGTGGTTATGGTGTTATCACTAATAAAGTGTTATCTGAACATATCTGTGAGTTATTCCTGCCAGCTTTTAACAACACTTCTTTATATTCTTTATATCCTTTATATGCAGCCCTATTCAGTAATGAGGTTGGGTGACTTCAGTGTGTCAGCTGATTTGTCCTTTTAAACATTATCCTGCATGTGTGTGTGTGTGTGTGTGTGTGTATTTCTGATAAAACTCTGCTGCTGCTGTCACACCTTCACTTCCTGACTATCACGTTCACATCACATGAACGCCGCGTGTACACATGCCTTTCTATAGCTGTGAGGACACCGAGGCACATAATGGATCCCCTATTCTAACACAACTGAATGCCTCAACCGAAACCTTACCCTCACATACGCCTAACCTGACCCCAGCGCTCTGTCAGAAAATTAGCTCCGCTTTCCTCATTCCTGAGGTCTAAAAGTGAACCGAGTTCTCACAAAGGCAGACGTACAGCTGCACACACATCACACACGTAAAGCATGTTCCTCCCCTGCAGCTTCACTTTCAGGCGAAACTCAACCAGTATTTTTTTTCTTAAGGCCAAAACGAACACACACAGAGAAACGGCTCCTGTTCATCCCACGAACATGTTCACATTTGTGAATGAAAGACACACACCCTCTCCCTCCCTCTCGCTCTCTCCCTCGGAGGAATGCGTTCTTCAAAGGGCTCCAGAAGCTTCTCAGTGGCGGGAAAATGCAAAATGAAAATCTACACTGTAAGAAGCGACGAGCATGCTGCACAAATATTAACAAAGACCTCACTGGAACCTCATTTAAAAAGGAAGATTATGAAAAGCATGAATTTTCTAATAAGATGCCTTTAAAAGTACGTCAAACATTGCATCAGTTTGGATGCTTCTTAAATGTTTTTGTCCCGTCACAGCGAGGATTTGCACCACAGGATGCTGCTAGTTTTGCTCCGTCAACAAATTTAAATAACATGCAGCTGCATCCTCATTTTAAAGCTTTAAAACTTTCCAGACTGTTTTTATCTGAGTGAATCTAACAGTTTCAATCTGTAAGCGCTTGCAAATAGATAACTTATGCTGTGCGATGAAGGTGATGCTAAACTGGAGAATGAGGCTTATTTTTGCTTTCTTTTTACACTGAAGAGAATATTTTATGAATATCTCAAAAGGACAACTAACAGCTTTCATTTTACCTCACTGCTCAGACTGATTAATATAAAAGTGGGTAATAATTTGAAAAAGATGCATTAACTTTGTTGTGGTTTATTTCCATTGTAAACTTGGTTGCAAATTGTATTTCAGGTGGTAGGCACAGCTAGTTTAGTAAACAACTAGCTGTATACTAATTGGTAGGTCAGTGTTTTGATTCCCAACTCCTCCAGTCCATATGTAAGGTCCTCGAGGCAAGTTACTGAACCCCAGATTGCTTCCCAAGCATTCATCAGTCCACTTAAGGCACAGAATATGTGAATGTGACTGGGGTGGGGGAATCCCTTTTTAAAAAATAAATAAAGCACTTTAAGTGCTCAGTTAGAGTAGAGAACCACTATTTACCACTAGTCTAGTGTAGTACTATTTAAGTATTTAGCATTTAAGTAGGGACAACATGAATAGGGCCAGCTTCTTTGACCCTCAGTTGGATATAAGTGGTAATAACTTTCATTCATGCATACACAGTTTATATGATCAGGTACTAATCCGAGTCATCCGTCATTTGTGATTGCTGTTCATTATGTGTGTAAAAATGTCCCCACACAGCGCGTCAGCACTGTAACTCAACTTTTTGCAGCATGACCACCCACACACACTCTCACTTTCTCTCCCAGCTGCTTCTGTTTCCCTTCTGCTAGCTCAGCCCCTCCTCCCTCTCTTTCCAATTGGCTGCTGACTTTTTCGCGGGCTTTTCTCTCCACATGACTACTACTGCTGCCGCCGCCACAGTCAGCGGACACAGGAACAAAAGTTCAGCAGGGTGGTTTCCCCGGCGACGCATCTCTGAACACAACCTGCTCTGTAAACAGGCCACAGGCTGGAGGCCAGCAGGCTGAAACCAGCAGCAGTAGGAGCAGCAGTTTAACAGATGGACGAGTCCACACAAGAAGTCTGAGTGGGAGATTAAAACTCAATGCTCCTTCTTAAAACAGCAGTTGGCAGAGTTCATGTGCATCTGCCTATGTATCTGAGTTAAGTTCAATACACTTTTTGCTGCATATTTTAGTTAGTTGAAAATAAAAAGTGGAAATCGACAATTTATTCACTGAGACTGGATGGAGTGAACTGCCGTTTTAAAACCTGCTGAACTTCTTAAATCTGCCCCTCAAAAGCACCCTGCATATTATAATAATTCAAGTAAAAATAAACAGTTTCATCAGCCCACTCTAGAAACTATCTGAAATTAAAGAGAATAAATGTAAAAGCTAATTAGAAAATACAAAAAATATAACTCTAGTTCTGGTGCACGCTAGCCGATGGTGGATATGGTTTGCAAATTTATCAGACTTGTAGTATAGGGTGAAGAAAGACTGTATACAAAGGATGGATGTAGTGAAGCCATTAAATCTGCATTCTTTCTCATGCCTATCAGAGAGCGGTTTTAAGACATCTGACTATATAGAAATCTGTGGGAAAACGGCTGTCAGATCATTGAATCTATGACCTCATCAAACACTCTCCCAATGACTTTATGCTCTCAGTTGCTCGTTTTATTTGATGAAACATGTTATTCACTTGGTGAATTATGGTCCCCATTAGAGTCAAAAAGGAAGATAAAGTAGATCATACTTCAGTCCCTACTATATGAGTGTGTATTGTCCTCTGTTTCAAAGTCAGGTCCACACCTCATAGTGAAAACCCTCAACTTAACGTGCAACTTATGTATGCAGTCTGATTCACTTATGGCTCCTTGTGTGTTTGTGTGTGTGTGGTGTTGCTCCTATAACTCCAGGACCATCATTGCATAGCTTTGTAGTAGCAGACCTGCACCGCGACAAAGTCCATTCAAAGATGGGATAATGGGCCTGAAAGGCCAAGCACATGACTTTGACCTTTAACATTTCCTGAAATCAAAAGCATTTTTTTTTTTTTAGATTTAGTGGACTTATTTTTGATCACAGGCTATTTAGGTTTATAAGAAGTTCACAGCCTCTCTTATAGCAGTAACCATCAAAGAAAAGCCATCCTGGTTTTGCTTTCTGGAGGCAAACCTTTTCTTTTGCCATGTGGAGATTTTTTAAAACTACACCATCACAAACTAGTGATGGTTCAGACGGATTATGATGCTTTAGGAGCAACACCAGCAGTAACATCAGATTGTGCCTGTGGCTGCGCTGTGCTAGAATTCAGCCTCACCCCATAATTACATAAGTGATTTTGGCAAGTGCTGATTATCCACCTGCTGGGATCCAGCTGGGTGCACTGACACAGTGGACTCCAACTACAGAGGACAATTTCACTGGGTCAAAAACAGTCTTGGACCAAATGTATTATTTTATTTCTTTTTATAGACAAGATATGAGCAAAACCCAAGTGAAATTTGCCCTGATGCTGGTACATAAAGACAGATATGACAACAAAGGTTTAGTTTCAGATAATAAGTAATAATCTCTCAATTATTTGAATTTGGCTGCATTCAAACTCCGGGTGGCAGTTGTGACATCAACCACTTGATGTGTGATCTATTTTTAAAGATGAGTTTGTGACGGCTCTTCAAGCTGCAGGTGGTTTATTTTAGAATTAGGTCAGTTAAGTTACCTTCTATGTTACCGTTACTTGTTAATATAGATGTTCCTATTTATAAATATCCTGAAGTTGTAAAACCACATATCAAATATCGCCCTCCTAATCATCATCATGTCACCATCATCATCATCAGCGTATCTGTTTTTGGGTTAAGAGGTTGCCCAATGACTGTTTGCTACCCATGTCACATTGTGTGAGCCGTGTGTAGGCTTTTACCAGTTCGATATAGATTGTTTGCTCAAGGATGAAGTCTCTTTAATTAAAAAATGAACAGCATCCATTCATCTATCTCCTGCAGCTTGTCTCGGTCGGAGTCATGCAGGTGGCAGAGATGCCCAGAATTCCCTGTCAGAGACATAACCTCTCCGGCAGGTCTCCTTCTAATCGGACATACATGGAACACCTCACCTAAGAGGTCCCCACGATGGAGCTTTTTCAGACACTCAAACCACCCCAGCTGGCTCTTTTCAGTATGGTGGAGTAATAGTTCTACTCCAACCCCCCTACCAAACGACAATGTTCAAGGATCCAATTTCATCAGCCGGGTCCACATTTTACCAGTTCTGTATGGTACCTAATGCAGATGGTGCGTCCACATAGGACCATGTACCAAGATCTGGCCAAGAGATACTTGCAGGTGAGATGACTAGACTGGACTTATTTTTATATAGCACTTTTCTTGTCTACCTGAGACTTCAAAGCACGTTATACAACATGCCTCCTTCACACAGACACTTTTTCTACGCTTAAGTGCTTTCTGTCTAACATTCACACACATTCACACTACAATGGATGCATCTGAGAGCAACTTAGTACCTTGCTCAAGGATGTTTGGCATGCAGACTGGAGCAGACAGGGATCGAACCAACAACTTTTCGATTAGTAGATGACCCGCTCTGATCTCTTTGGCTTGAGAGACCCTACCAGGGGCCAACTGCCCTAGACAGCAGAGCTCCTGGGATCACGAAAGTACACAAACCCCCGAGGCGTCATCAGGAACATCCATTAAAGCTAATCAACAAAGATAGTTTCATAATTTAAAAAAAAAACTTGTTATTTTGTTAAAATGATCTCTTTTGGTGGATTTAGAGCTTTTTCAAGCAGCCGGATAAATTGTTTGGAAATTATCTTAAATAACTGATAGTTGTTTGTGGGTTTGAACACATCTCCTAAGAAAAGTAAATTATTTATTAGATTTTCTTTTCCCTTCCTTTCCTCCATCCCATCAGAGAGTTGGCTCTGTGAGACAGAGCCCTCATTATTCTGAATTAGTTTAGGTGTAGTGGCTCTCTCTTTTCTTGCCCGTTGGTTTTATCTAACTAAATTTAATAAGGAATAGCAGGTGTTCATGAAGTTTGTTCTGGTTTCAAATCCAGTCAGCAGCTGTAAGGGAGCAGTGTACATGCATTCAGCCTGAGGTCCTGGAAGGAAAGGGGGAAAAAAGGAATACCAGCGTCAGATCAATGAAAGCAAACAGAGGGAGGTGAAACTTGGCAGGCCGTTAGGAACACGATGACGTGTGTTTACTGGACAGATCAGGGGTTTTGTCTTTAGTCAACGGATCAGAGTGGAAGGGATTGCAAGAATAAATGAAAGCGCAGCGCAAGAGTTTGTTATGAAGTCAGCCCAAACTGACCCACTGAGGACCTCTAGTGGTATAAAGTGATTTTTTTATAATTTTAGAAAACTAAAAAGCATTTTAAAAGTTTATTTCAACACCAAAAACAACATTTATCTGAACCTCAAGCTCTTCTTTGCTGTTAAATATTCTCCCATTGGTCGGTTGTTTTACTGCTTTCTACGCACTCATTTATTAACAGTATACCAACATTTAGTGAGATGACGATGTAGTCACTATAAAGTCATTCATAATTAATAATCAACAATTTTTCACATTGATTGAACTTCTCTTATGAAGCCATATTTTATATGATTGCTACACAAATAAATACTTAAATACTTAACTCTGCTCGTAACTACATTAACAAACGACTGTTTGTAAAGGATCACGGTCAGCAGTGTGTGCCGGTCTGTTTAATGTCTGCACACGGTCATTTGTCACATGGTGTGGCGGCAACATGACACAAATAGTTTCCATGGTGAGGGCACCCTGAAAGGGCCAGTATGCTGTCCCCTGGCCAAGCTGACCCAAGTTTGGCAGGAAAACTGTGTTTGAGTGTGTCTGTGTGTGTGGTCAAGACTGGTGTAGCAGGTCATCTTTCAGCACCGCAATGACCTGATCCAAACAGTCAGGAAAAGGGTGGATTCAGGACAGCTCAGCTGGTTTAGAGCCCAAAATGAATGAGTTTCACAGTAAAGGCTATACTTTCACACTGTCATGTAAGAAAAAAAGCAAGAGGAACTCAGAGTTCCTTTACACAGTGTTTATAGATAGAAAGCAAACACACTCGGGTTTGGCTTAGGGACTGATTTGAAGCTGGGATCAGTTGTTTGGTCACAGTAAAGGTTAGATTAAGAGAAATCGGGAGTCATGTAGGACAGTGTGTGTCCTTACAAGTATACAAAAACACAGTGTGTGAGTGTGTGTGTGTAGTTGTGTCTTCATAGTGATGGAAATGGTTTTAATCAATGTAAACACAGGCTGATCCAGAGTCAATTACCTGGTCACATTTTATCACCATTATACAGCCCTTCTGTGTCCCATCTGTTATCAGTAAGGAAAGCTGAATGTCCTTACCACAAACACTAAACCATAAACAGTTAGGCAAACAGGTAACTCTCCACCACCTGTGTACAAATAGAGGCTCAAAAATCTGGTGTATTCATCTGACATCTATCGTTTTGTAATGCTTATCCGGGTAAAGGTCAGAGCAGAAGCAGTCTGCGTCTACAGTGGCCACTTTTCATGTAATAGAGATATAAACTGAATTCTTAAGAATCTGTTTTGATAATTTCCAACTCTGTTTTTTTTTTTCTCATAGCCCACTAGAGCAGCTTTGTATGATCCTACATTCAAAATAATCCTTATTCGCCTTAAGCTGGGTCTTGGTGTAGCCCCTCAGTCCACTTACTCTCTGACATTAGCTGGTTAGTTCCCTTCTTCTTCAAATCTAAACTATCTAATTTCAGAGAATTATGAGGGAAAACATTTCCATGAGGCATGTCTTTCCACAAGTTCCTGTTCTCATCCTCCGACTATTTGACACAACCGGTTCAGCCACTCGGCTGTTCCATCCACCACATCGTTACAGCTTCAGTTGTAGGAAAAAGTTTGGTCCCTCTAGAAAATCAAGTCACCTCTGGAAGAATGTACCTGCCTACCTGCTCTCCACCTCTGCCCCCTGGTGTGAGTCCCTTTGGCATCCAGTCTAACTCCAGTCATTGTAATAAATACTTGGAAACTTGCTTGGTGTCTCTGCGTCTGCGTTTGGATCCACTTGTTCTGGCTAAAATCACGACACAGTGAACCTCAATGTTTCATCTTGGGCCATGTTTAAGATGAACATCCTTTGTAACAGCATACACATGTAAATAAGCATGCCAAAGTCTAGGAGGTTCCCTTTTAAAAAAATTTTTTTTTTTTTTCCAAGTAATAATGTCTCAGAGTTCAGTTGGCTGGTTCCTATAGCAACACTGAATTACTTTTATTGTAATTTTTTTTATCACTCTTGAAAAATGAAAAGTAATTCATTTACAAAAAGTTAGATCTACAAATATTCAAAACCTGAGGCAGAGCTTGGGTTGCTCTGGTGCGTGTTTCTCAAATACATACATTTGGCAAACTGAGGGAAAGTCTGGAAATCATTTCTCTTTAAAAGAGTTTAAAGTTCTCTCTTCTTCCTTTTTCCTCATCATCCCTGCGTTATCTGTGGGAGATTTTAAAGGCCAAGTTTTTCCTTTGTCTTGCCGCTGTTTAGTTTCAGATAACTGGCAGGTTGAGCACGCAGTGTTTGATTTTCATGTTATCAGTAAGCCTTTAATGTGACTCATCCTGACTTTGCTGCCACCGCTGATGATAAAGAATCATGATAGCTTTTTCTAGTGAAGCAGCAGTGACAGCGGTTGAGTTAGACACTGTAGGGACAGTTTCGTATAAACAGTGTTAAATTTTAACGTTACACTCCCAAACTGCGCTGAACTTAAAAGCAATTGTCGCGCTCATGGAGATACTGACATCAGCCGTCTTACATCCGCTGAACACCTGCCGAGCAACATCACAAAACCTGACTCTAACAGGTACATCAAACAAAAGCAAACAACCCGTGGGCGTCTGAAAAGTACAACAGAGTACAAAAGTATGCTGTGTGTCACAGTGTATGTGTGACTAAGCTCCAGCAGTCTGCACTGTTCAGAATAAACATAATCTAGGTAAAGCACTTAAACCTTTTCGGAAACATAAACAATATGAAACTTTGCAAGCTGATGTCTAAAGCACAGAGTGACCTGCCATAAATGGACTAGTTATTATATAGCGTTTTTCTACACTTACCTCGCTCACCCGAAGCACTTTTTTTAGGCTTAAGTGGTTTCTATCAAACATTTACACATCAGAGAGAAACTTGGAGTTAGTATCTTGCTCAAGGATATTTGGCACACAGGCTGGAGCAGCCAGGGATCTTCCAATCAGTAGGTGACCTGCACTACCGCCATCCCAGCCTTAATAGTATGTTTCCATACACAGTTTACATTAATCTGCACAGCCACCTTTATTACAGACTAAGACAGTGGATATCAAACTTTGATATCCACACCACATACTGACAGCTGACAGCCCATTTACCGCGATGATTTTGTTTTTTTAATCATTAATAGTAACAATAATGATGATAATGATAAAAAAGGATCCACATTAAACTTTGGGTACTTTTTGTAATGCTGAAAATGACCCACACCTTTTTTAACACCTTGACTATGTGATGAGGCACATGATTAATGGTGAGTCACAACTTCCACAAGGGGCATTGATTTTTTCTATGCTCAGGGAACCCAGTGTGCCAAAATAACCCCCCAAATGCACTGCACTAGTCGTTACCACAGCAAGCCTGAAGTCTTTGAACTTTCCTGTCCAGTCACAATGCTTTCTGCAGTGGACTCACCCTGCATCCTCACAAACTGCTTCTAGCGCCCATCTCTGATAGGGACGAGTCTATGCGATCACACACGAACAATAGGACTCACTCTGTCCATGACAGCGCATTATCATCATTCTGAGGTAAGCAGCTAAAAATAGCACAGTGTTACTTCCTATCCATGCACCACCAATCTGGTCATCATTTCCCTCAGTGATATCACAATGACGCAGAACTGGGGACAAACAATAAATCACGATGCAAATGAGAGATTTTAATTTCAAGGATCAGAACTGAAGCAAATCCTGGTCAGTCACATAAAGTCATCTCAGGAAAAGGACCTGAAAGGATCAAAATGAAAAATCGATATATTAATGAAAACATTAATGTATATTAATCACATTTTAATGTTAATAAACATCATTAGTAACATTCAGTGACAAAAAGTGTTATTAATGAAAACACCAGGAACAAGAAATGTTTTTAAACACTGAAACAAAGAATGAGCTCGGCTGCGACATCTGGTTTGTTCCATTTAAATGAATTCATTGAATTCATTCATTAAATGGCGTGGGTAATCAGACATTTATTCTGACAGACAGAGCAAATGTTTTTGTATCTGTAATATTTTTAATAACAGCTCCATCAACCATTTTTGTCTTTGGTATATGTTTTATTTCCTTAATTTTGGTTTTTTCCTCGGTGGACTTTAAACTTAGAGGTTCAGCTTCAGCATCGATTTTTTTTTGTAAGTATCACAAAGCCCAACTGTTTGTTTCTTTATTAAAGTATTTCAAGGACCTTGTTGATCCTTGTCTCTGTGAGACACATGAATTTATCAAATCAGAAAAGTAATAAACACTGATTTTTATTATGCTTTATAAAATTGTTTTTCCCTATTATCAATTGGATGATTGTCATAATCTCAGTTAAGCCAAACATTAACAGGAAAACAGACTAAATATTCTGAATTCAGATTTTAAATTCAGATCCAGCTATATTTTTATTGCATTTATTGTTTATTGTTTTCCCCGCGATGTGCTTGTCCACATCGTGTGAAATTTGATCATGCTGTCAAAATCAAATGATGAAGAAAGATCTTCCTGCAGTGGAGGCAAAACTTGAGGTAACCATGAAGCTGTCTGGACCCACAAAAAATGCTGAAAAGAAAAGAAAAGAAAAGAAAAGGGTGGCTCCCAAAGTCAGTCAGTCCCTAAGAACTCAACTTTAGAACCGAAATGTTCACTTTCTACTCCTTGCAGCTATGCTTCCATTATTATCAGCTGTATGTGCGGGGACTGTTTTTAATGACTCATCTTTTTTGGTTTTTATTAAGGCTTAGGGACATGTTCTTGCTTTGATGGACAGGTGTGCCATTGTGTGCAGCTATACCATATACCTGTCTACTAAGGTTTACTTGTGTCAATTCCTCTCACCTCCCCATTTGTCTTGGTGTTGTTGAAGCCTTTCTTAAGGTAGCAGATCTGTGTATGCGTTGTACTGATACAGTTTACAAATGCTGGTTGCTAATTGACCTTGTTAGCATTAGCTTTTAATGTTTTTCTCACTGTGGTTTTATGTCTATCTTTTATATGCAGTCTATGATCTTCAGGTTTGTGTCCACTGCACTCTCGTATTTATGTTCCGTTCGAGCCCGTCATATCAAGGTTATACATTTTGTGAGTAAAGAGTGGTTTCATGAGTTCTTGAAGCCATTCTGTCGGCTCCGACCTATATGACCGGTGACTTTTGTTATCAGCAAAGTGTTTAATCTACAGAGCTGCAGATTAAACACCTTGCTGGGTTTTTGTTTTGAGATCAGCTGCCTACATTTAACATCCGGAAAGTATCAGCAGGATGGGATGCACTAGAATATCATACACTGTGTTAGTGGATAATTCTGTATGCAGGTGCACAAGTGTTTTTATTAAAGTGATTAGAGATGTTTTATTAGGTTTTTTAAGCATCTCTTTAAGACACTTTCTAAACTATACAGTATCAGCTGGGCTTCATTCTGAAAAATCGGATGAAAAAAAGGTGCGGAACAAGTAGCAGGAAAAAGATATGTGGAGATCTTTCAAGTTTTCTGTACATCCACAGCAGGAACCCAGCTGAGTGTTGTTGGAAGAGGGTAAAAGGACTTTAGTGTCTGTGCTACAGCGCAGGGAAGGCTGTAGCTCATTTCACTCTGGATGAGTCACCGGCTCTGAGTGAATGTTCACAGAGTTGATCTCACCATCATCCATTTACCATGACTCATCAGGACATTCACATAAAATGTTATTTCAGCCTAATGAATACACTTTTTATTTCAAAACCATGAACAAGAACACACAAAGGAACAAACAACTCGGCACGATCCACGAGCCTCAATCCTCTCCCTCTCTCTCACAAAGAGGGGAAACCTCTTGAAAATAATGATGCTTTCATCAAGCGGGGACGATTAGCATCAACTTACTGAATAAAAAGAAAAGAGCATGCTAGCAAAAGCTGAAAACCCCTAAAAGCTACATGATGAGATGGCAGTATTAACAGGATAGAGATAAATCTGTTTTTAGTGTGGACTAATTGACTGTTTTCTACAGTCAATGGTATGGACTAATTGAGCTAAGAAATGTAATGGCCAGTAGGGGGCATTAACACTTTTTCTGACAGGTTCATGTTCTGAGGTGCTATTTTCAGTTTGTTTGTTTTTTAATACAATATGGTTATTTTTAGTGAATTTTGATTCCACTGGGATTCATAAAAATACTGACAGCAGCCAGTGCTACCCCTCAGCCTACTAATAGATGTACCCATGGTATCAATTTGAAATTCCTACATCGCATTCACAAGATTTTCAGAAAACTTGACCTATGACCTTGATCTTAAGACTGAGGTCACTAAGATTCAAACACATTCAAGATTTTCAGTAGATATAGCTATGGTAACAATTTGGAACTTGTACGTCATTTCGTTCTTGAGTTATCGCATTCACAAACTTGGGCGTCCACGTCACCTCCCCGCCAGGATGACGATGACGCATAATCAGCCTTTTACGGCTGAGGGGTAATAAAGGAATATAAAACAGTTTTGTGATCGACATGTCGCTTGTGCGATATGAGCTTGCAGTGTTCCTCACATTCTCTGTCTGATCAAATCACCTTAAACACAAAATAGCGAAAAACCTCAGCTCAAAACTTCATAATGAGAGAAGGTCTCTGTGTGTTGGCCCTGAGACAGCCTGGTGACTTGTCCAGGGTGATCCTTGCCCTTCACTCTGTGACCGATGGGATGTACTCCAGACACACAGTAACCGGAAATTCAATAAATGGAAGAAAAGGGATGGGAGGATCATGTTATATACAGTATATTAAATACTGTGGGATATACGAGGTACCAGGATGGCTTTAACTTTTACTTACAGTATCTAAAGTGCTGCTCACAGACTGTCTCACTATTAAAAATGTAGTTTAATCATTAGGAGTATATTTTAACATAAATAATACCTTAAGTTTATTTTCAGTATTGTGGTATTCAGAACACAGAGTTGGACAGTGTGAAACAGGACAAACGCAAAGAATCAGAGGTGAAATTACAGAAAAAAAGAAAAAGAGTTAAGCATGTTTACTCTCAGAGGTGCATGTAAAGGGTAAGCTTTATACTGTTTTGGTCTCTTGCATCCTCTGCTGGTACAGAGAGAAACTGCATCTGCTGCAACACTGGTGTAACACAGAGATTTGTGCACTGTCACTGTGATGTGGGCTTTGACTCACTGAGCAGAGTTTGCCTCCTTCAGTATTTGGGTCAGCGTGACTCACCGCTGTCACAGCTTCAAGGTTTTATGTAACAGTGACTAAGTTCCTTACAAGTGGACAAACTCACCTGTCTTTTTGTGTGTTTTGTATGCTTATGTGGACAAGTATCATCTTGAACCTCTTAAAGAGAAGAAGGGGTCTGGACTGTGCTGACTTCAAATCTTCAAAGCGCTTTTTTGCGAGTTTGGTCTCGGTTTCAGGATTCATAATAGAGTCTGGTTTAGGCTGGGATTAGAGGGGTTAATGAATACATTATACCAACAACTATTCTCACAAAGATTAAAAAAAATAAATAAAAATGCACGTGTCCTTAATTCAAGTCCCTCGCCTCCCACCTGCTGCCCCTGAGCATCAGATGACTCTGAGCAACACAAAGCAGGGGGAGCAGAAGAAGAAAGAAAAGACAAAGATTAAAAGATGACTCAGTGCTGTATGAAAGGACAACATGAGCCGAGTTACTGCTTTAGCCTGCAGTCACAGCTGCTGCCATCTTTAACTCAACTTTCACCTAAATTGACTGTGCAATGACAATAAAGAGTTATCTTATCTTATCAAAGTCACCTGTGTGGGAAAATACCTGCCAGCAAGCCCATGCTTCCTCTTCATCTTGCCTGAGGTCATGAATGTTATTAGCATTAGCTAGGATGGGTGCTAACAGCCTCCCAGTAGCCAGTGTTGTTACATTACTGTGTCAGTCCATAACATGCTCTGAAATTCAGTGTAAGATGATAACCAGTTAGGAATATAAAAGTTAAGCTGCAGCCCCACCCAAACATCCTACTGAGCACAAACACATGATCTTCCTTTTAGTGTTCAAGTTTGAGCACAAAACCAAAAACCAGCCCGATAAGACTTCAAAGCCATCACCAACCACGTGCAGGTAGGACCTGAGGCCCCAATGCTTTTGTTACCTGCTGAAAATGAGGCCAGTAGGCTCAGGTCAGCTTACACTCAGCTTTGGCATCACACTGGACTGTTTGCTGCCTTTGTGTTAGCATGCTGTCCGTGCAGATGCTTGCAAAGAGCTAATGTTGTGTCAGCAGTATAATATAGCCATTTGCATCCTGGATGCAGTTTGGACTTTACCATGAAAATAAAAATAAGTGGTCATATCCTCGTTCCTAAGGTGTTATAGACGACTCCACCATTCTCCTCCTCCCTATCACACAATGAAATCAGCTGATTTGACAAAAAGGCATTTTTTAATGTTTTTTTTTTTTTTTACTGCCCATCATTCAGATTATTGAGGATCCTTTCAATAAATTCAATAAAAAAAACATAACTGTAATCGCTTTTTACTCGTCCGCCACTTCACTGGTCCTACAGAAGCACAGGTACCACTGCTTTTGCATGGCAGCGTGAACATTACAGGATAAATCATGCTGAGCTTCTGTAGTGAGGCAAACAAATACGCAGAACAGGGCCCCTTTAGGATACATATCTTCTGATGTGGGTGGGGCTTCTGTCCTGAGATGACCACAGTAGGGATATATGCTATTAATGACATCATACAGTAGCACTTTGTGATTTTGGCTCTTGGTGATTACTTGTAAAAATGTTGAACTCTTTATTTGAAACTTTGGCCATGTTTAATATTAACATCCATCCCACTAACAGAATATATAAATGGCATAAAATAAGGAACAGCGTAAAGGGTCCCTTTTGAGGACACTGTTAAGTGTGTTCGCTGTACTCCGTGGAAAGGATTTTGTATTTGTGCCCCACACATGCTTAATCACACCCCAGAGGATCATGTGAGAGCACTTCAGTTAGAGGAGGTGCTGGCTGGTACTGTAAATGATAAAGTAGCTGCAATGCAACAAAAATAAGGACAAAAACAAAAGATGAATGTTTACTTGCAGTGTTTGACCAAAGTTATCAGAACTGCTTATTTTGTAGAGTTTCAGCTCTATGAATAGCTGTCAGCAGTCCTTCAGTTTTCTGCATATTGAACTTTTTATAGAAACAGAGCACTCCTACAGTAAATTTATACTGTTACAGGTGCAAAGAGTACAGTAAACAGAACACAGACAAAAAAAATACCAGAACCAATCAGCATCAGCATTATTATTATTATTATTATTGTTGATCCCACAGCGAGCGTCAAAAGATGAAGAACAGAACATGTCTACATTCTCTTGGTTTATATCATCTAGATGTCCTTTCAGTCCTTTTGTTTAACAGTCTGATGTCCAATCAGGTATCAGATCCTCAAAGACCTGGAAGTTCACTGGGTTTCCTCCTTTAAAGCTTTTCTACAAAAAAAATATGATGAGCGACGATCACTGGCAGCGTCAGATCCAACCACATCATCAGATCAATAATAAATCAACAAAATAAAAGTACAATCAGGATACGTATACATACATCTTTATATAGATTTATAGACTTAGATCTCTCCCAGGAATAGAAGCACTAATATATACATACACAACTGCTGTGGGGCTCATTGGGTCCAATCAAAAAGAGAGGCTTAAAGACGAATCAGAATGAAGCTGCAGGAAGTCTTAAAATACACAAAAGTCTCTCCGGGAACTGACCAGGACCAGCTGACCACAGAGCAGACTGCATTTCCCAGCATGCAGCAGGTCTCTCACAGGCAGCTTCAAAGTAGAACTTTAGAAATACTGAGGCCCAGAGCTCCTCGCACCAAAGAAATTAGGAGCTACGAACCAAAATAAAAAATTTACCAGTTGAATTAACTTAAATTTTCCTGCTTTAATGTCGGCTCAGCAGTTTCAGGTATAATTTTGGTGGAAAGTATCATAATTGCTATCATGTTATAATTTTCTGTCCAATAGGCACAGACTGTACATAAAAGATGGATGTAGCCTCTGAAATCACCCACTGCTGGCACGAGCAAGAGGGCAATCTGAGAATCCCAGAAACACTGCACAGCTTAAACTAAACCTCACTTTGCTTTATGAGACTAATAGGAAGAACAATTAAAATGAAAATAACGTTGTATTCAAAGCAGTGACAGAGCCCAACAACTCATCAGGAAAGGGAGATCACAGATAAGTAAGAAGTATGGTTGTTTGTCCACAGACTTTTTCTAACAACATTTGTCCCCCGTGTTGGCTGTTAGCGAGAATGCAGGTATTCACTTAAACATAGAAGCTATGTCCATGTTTTATATAAATTTTAAACCAAAATTTTAAGTTTTAAGAATCAGAGAAAATAATTTATTAGAATGTAAAAATTGTAAAAAAAAAAAAAAAATGTAAAAATTAATAATTCATTAATCAATTATTTAAAAAAAAAAAGACCCCCCAACACAAAAAGAAAAAAAAAAACTTTTTCTATGATTTCTAAGATTGTAATTTGATTATTTATGGATTTTGGACATTTGACTGTTTTGTGCCATTTCCTGATCTTTTATAAACATAATTATTGTTGGATTAATCAAAAGAAGAACTACCACATTAAATTATTAGAAAAGTAATCAGCTGTTGCTCCAACAAAAATTATTTTAACCACTCAAATTCGCCAAATCTTTAACTGAGGACAATCCGAGTCCAACATCCTAACAGCTCACAAATGAAGAAGATGGGCAACTTTTAGAAGCAACACATTGGTTTAGCAGCTGTATTAGCAGGAAACACCCAAGTAATGAGGCTGCCATGGTAAAATATGCTAAGCTACAAATTATTTCTTTAGTCAACTTTTATTAACCTGCACTTGATGCTATATTTTTCTGGTTCAAGCACAGGAAGTGAGCGCCCCCAATTTCTCATGGCCTTAGACTGAAGTGCATCAGAAGACAAAACTCCGGGTTAATTACTGAAAACATCTGAGGTGTGACTTAAAGGACTATAAACTAAAAAACAAAATAAAACAAAAACAAAACAGGGAACAAAAAATAAAATAAAGAGATTTATAAGATTTAGAAGGTCATGATTAGCAGAGGTAAACATTTTACCAAATTGGAACAAAGATCAAAAATAGAACCAGCTATTTCAGTCCAACCAAACTCTGTAGAAAAAATGTTTAATTTAAAGTTACGACAGTTTGAGCCTCAGCAGCATTTTATCCAAGTTGATTACAGTAAATCAGCTAAAACGAATGTTTCAGAGATTTTTCAGTGGGTGGAGTTGAAATGAAAACTTCAAGCAAAAACCTAAACTTCACTGAATATAGCAGATCCTTTGTTTATAGAAACTAATTTGAAAAATGTTTGTCTAAATGATAAAAGCATAGTGCTATAAGTAGCTTCTGAATTTTCCAATAGTCAATATGGAAAAATCACAAGGTCTTTGTCGATACTCAAAAACTGTTTTTAAACCTGTAACTAGAGCTGAAAAAATAACTTAGTTTAATATAATCTGAGTAATTTAGAAAAACGACAGACATTTTTTATGGTTTTCTCACATTTTATATAATAATATAACTCTTTTTAAAAATCGAAATAATTGTCAAGTTACATCTGCTCCTGATGCCCTTCAAACATAAGTTCAGCATAACTTTTACTACTGGTGAATAAAACTGTATTATTCAAATGTTCCTCGTGCCAACATGTTAGCTGTGCTTAAATCAGCATCACTGATGTCCTATAACTATACAGGGGAACAACAACAAGGAGGACTCCTTAAAATATTGTAACCAGGATATGCACACTCATCAAGTGGACTTCAAAGCCACATAACATGAATTATCTCTCTACATTGCCTCGTGTGGCTGGGAAACTTTGCAGTTATGTTAAAGTAGGTGGTTCATAAAAAACAGCCTAAGTTTTTGACATGGCCTACAAACCACCCAGATTCAGTCATGCATTTACAGAAGACACCAGAATAAACCGATGCATAGGTTCTGTGGGTTCCAATAATAGTGGAAATAAAGAGAACTACAAACAATTACTTTAAAGTTGTTTTGGATTAATGTATATGTTGGTCACTAAGTAACAAGAAATGCCAAAAACCTATTTCTTGGTATTCATGTAGTATCTTGTCCACAATATCTCTTTAACAAAATGATGTTTAAAGCATTCTTGTTGATGCAAATATCTGTGTAAATAAATCTAAAGACTTTTTATTCTGTGGTCTCAGGGGGTTCACTTAAGTCTTGAAACATGGCAGCATTTACCTTATAAAGTACATTCAAACCATCAGTCCCCTGTGGTAGTTTTGTTCTACAGTTCAGCTCATCATAGCCAGCTATGTTTAGCAAAAATGCAACCCACATTTGTCAAGCCGCTTCTTCTGAAACATCAGTGTTGCCTCATAAAGTTGCCAACAAACCGCTGTCTATTTGTGATTTTTGCTCTAAAAAAAAATTTGATGCTTATTTACACAGCAAACCAGAGTTTTTCCCCACAGTAACATTTTTCATTGTATTCCAAAAACTCTCATGTTCAGAGGAAATATTTGGAGTCCCAGGAGTGGCACAAATCTCCAATCTAAGGTAAGAGCAACCAAATGACCTCAGACCATGTGCCACTTAAAAAAAAAAATATATATATATATATCTCAAACCCAGTCCTTGTGTCCTCAAACTCTTTCTTGTTCTACCTTATTTAAATCTAAAGTCAGATGCAAAGTCACGAGTGTT
This sequence comes from Perissodus microlepis, assembly GCF_051167445.1. Taxonomy (NCBI): domain Eukaryota; kingdom Metazoa; phylum Chordata; class Actinopteri; order Cichliformes; family Cichlidae; genus Perissodus; species Perissodus microlepis. Next base: position 24,299,973 of record NC_140465.1, on the reverse strand, counting down.
AGCATTTGGCTCTTTGAGATGACCAGAAACCAACTAAATACTCAGATCAAATACACCAGACAATCACTGACCCCGAGTCAGTAAATTCGAAACTCCACGATCATGGTTCAACCACTGTGAGTCCACTGAACTACTGATAAACCCCGCCATCCTGGGAGACTAGGCAGAAAGCAAATCAAACACAGCCAGGCCAAAGACGCTAACAGCTTGCATCCTAATTACATTTTCTGACCAGGAAGTGAGTACCAACTAAAATAATCAAATCAAAAGTTCTTTCTGTAAGACTGAGTCACACAAAAACTTTATCCACAATCAAAATGCATGAAAAAAAAGGCAAAAAGACGGCCGCAGCAACAACAGAAAAGTCTCAAAAATGCTTAAAACATAAATTTAAAAGGGCAATCAAGTAAATTTATAAAATAAAACAAGCAATGTTGAGTTCCAGCGAAAAAAATCAATCTGTCAACACTTTCAAAGTGTGTTTGAGTTTTCTCTGTGCTGACACACTCTGATATCTCTTCAGAAACCAAACTAAACAGTTTAGCAGAGAAATAAAAATCTGCTGGTCAGCCTCATTTGTGATTGGTTGGAGGGGGTAGGAGAGGGGCAGAGCGATCATTGGTGATGGTCCTTCTGAGCTTTACTCCTCTAAGAAGGGTCAACATGTTTCTGTTGCCTCCTCCATCTCCTTCTTCTTCTTCTAGGGTGACCTGCTCAGGGTTTTGGTCCTGGCTGGAGGGTGGAGGAGCCTGGGGCTGGTAGTTGATGTTGTTGGGCACGCCGGAGGGCTCTGCCTGAGTAATGTAGGCCTGGTGCTGTTGTTGCTGCTGCTGGAACAGCTTCTGTTTCTGCTGCTGGTTCAACTGCAGCTGATACTGATCGTGCTGAGGCTGCAGCTGCTGGGCTTGCTGAATCTGGGGCTGTTGGAACTGCAGCTGCTGCTGATGTTGAAACTGCTGCTGAATCTGTTGCCATTGCTGGAACTGTTGCTGCTGAATCTGTTTCTGCTGCTGGAACTGTTGCTGCTGCTGGAACTGTTGCTGCTGAATCTGTTGCTGCTGCTGGAACTGTTGAATCTGGAATTGTTGGTTGTGCTGTTGCTGTGGTTGACTGTATTGCTGATGTTGCTGGTATTGCCTCTGTTGCTGTTGTTTGACACTGTTCCCTCCCTCAGATGGCAGTGAAGGAACAGTGGGTACGGGCACTGGGATGGGCATCTGGCCTGGGACAATCTGGTAGTATGGGGAGGAGGAGGGTGGTAAAGCACTAAGGCTCTGGGTGGAGGTGCAGAGTTTACTGTGACCTAAACCTACAGAAGAGGGCACTTTGAAAACGTTCTCATCGCTTCCGTTGGTTCCGCCGAGGGCTTTGAGTGGAACCTGCGGGGTGGAGATGGGGATGGGAACCCCACCACTGATTGTTCCTCTGCGAAAAGGCGGCTTAGATGAAGGTTTGCGCCTGATGGTTGCCGTGTGGGACGGCATCTGGCGGTTAGACACACCACTCAAGTCGGACTCAGCCAATAGGCTGACAGTAGAGGCAGGACGCTTGGAGTGGATGAACTCCCGGTACTGGAATCTGAGGTCGGAGTTTCTCGGGATGGTCGATGACTTGTCGAAATCTGACTGGCTGTTGCCGTGGGAGAGGTGATGTAAGGAGATAGAGTCAGTGTCTCCGTGGAGAGAGATGGACTCATAGTCGACTGCAGAGATGGGGAGAGAATGTTAAAATGTTAGTTGCTCTGCTTTCAGGCAGACCTTTCATTACCTCTGGATTATCTCAGTGACATTTTTTTTTTTTTTTGTAAAGGGCTCTCATCTGCTCACCTGACAGACAAACAACAGAAACAGCAGGAGCACATAATCACATCAGTGACTCACTGTCATATTTGTGAATGAACAATTAGGGGATGCATCATTGTGGAAACTCTTATCAAACAAAAACAGGGCAACATGCAACCCAATTACTTTTAAAACGCATGCAAAACTCCAGTTCAATGTTCCAAATAATAAGGTTAAAAACAGACGTCAATTCATGGCAATGACATTAAATTTGAAAAGGTCAAACACACACACAGGAGGAAGTAAATTACAGACAAAGCAGCTGAATTTGTTTCTAATGTTCTGTTTGTTTTGGGTTCCAAAATTAAGTAAAAAAAAAGGGACTACGTAATTTAAATGCATCTGGCAGCTTCTCATCTGCTAGCATCAACACCAGAAATATGAAATGTGAGTAATGTCTTCTCTTTGCAAGCAAGTGTGATGGGAGAAACCTCAGTCTCCTATAAGCTGGGTGACTAAGCTAAAAAAAAATATAAATAAATAAATTCCATACCTGGATTAACGCTGTATCCAAAAATGTATTAATTAACTTAATGGGTAAAATAAACAATGTCAGCTTGTCTGCCTGATGCCCTCACAGCAGTGTCACAAGATTTAGCCAATTTTTACATCACTTTATACTTAAATAAATAAAGCTTCTTTTGTATCAATCTATTTATTTATTTTAAAGGATCTGCGGGGTAAGCAAGAAGTGACTATCCAGAGAAGTGTTGCCTCCTAGGCACCATGCTTCACAAGTGAATCTTCAATAATTTGCTGATGTTTAAAATCGCAGTCCTGAAGCCTAGAAAATGCTTATGTTTTGTAACACTAACACTGTAAAATTGAGAAGAGAGATTTTATTTTCCTTGTGCTTGATAACTGAGACAACAGGAGGAAACTGCAGCCACTAATGATTAGGTTATTAAAATTAGCCATACAAGTGCCCTGACAGGCACCAAAATTAATAATTTTATCGTTGCCAAAAAGATTCTAATATTTGAAAATAAGGACAACGTTTATTGCTTCTTTTAAATAAACAGTGCTCTTTCAGCTGATGTAAGATCTTTAATAGATGAACCAAAAGTAGATTTAATGGTATGTTGGACGTGACATAAGCAGACAGACAGGCAGGCAGATATACAGGCAGTCAGAGACCTACCATAGATAGGAGGATCTCTCTTTACAGCTGGAAGAGAAGGAAGGCAGTTTAACCAAGAAAACACAAAACTACTCAAAGAAATACAACAGGAAAAGAAGTAAAGATGAGCTGATACACCAGAAAAGCACAGAAAAAACAAGTGAACAGCAGGCAGGTCAAGAGAGTCAGTTTCACTGTCAGAAATCAGAAATGACACCCACTAAAGGGTAAATCCGAGAAATTCAGCCAGACAAGCAGCAATTCACACCAAGGTTATGGCTCCATGAGAGAGTGGGTTTCCATTTTCATAATAAACACAACATCTAATTGCTTTATTGTTGGCGGTGCTGCTGCCACTTTAGTTTGTATTTGGATCACATGTTGTTCGTCTCGGCCACATAGTTGGTTCAAACAGCTTTTATTCAAGAGCTCAATTAGATTTTCTATTATGTCTAGGACAAAAACAACAGCAACAAAAAAATCGTAACAGCACAGTGAGCTGTGTTTAGTATAAATAAAAAGAAGTGTTGTGCTTTAATGTACTCACTGTGGGTGTGTATAGTGTCCTCGGAGCAGGACGGGGTGGTTGTTTGGGTGCTATAGCCGCTGGAACAGTGCAGAGAATCTCTGCTGTTTCTTGGGGCGTCAGAATTCAGCGCACCCAGTGACAATGCCAGCTGATCCTGGGCCAAGCAGGGCTAAAGGAGTGAAAGAAGGAGACGGATGAGGTTACAACTTTTCAACTAACGAAAGATCTATATACTCCCGCAAGATCATGCTTCTCATTCACTGTTGACCATCCAGCGGACAAAGTTTCTGTCCAAAGTGACATCCGCAAAACTTTGTCAAGCTTTTGAAAGTGTGGTTGGAGGACAGGGGGTGTTTGTGTTATTTTATATAAATATTGTAAACGTATTCAGCATTAATTTTTAGCAACCCTTTTATTTTTATTTATTTATTTATTTTATAATAAACTACTTTGGATTGAAAAGTGCTATAAAAATAAAATTCAATAGCAGAAATAGGACAGAAAAGGGTTTTCTTGGCTCATAATCGGCCTTCGGGATTGTGACGAGGTAAATAAGCATAATATAGTAAAGGCAGTGCATTTAGATCCTAATCATGATTGCAAAAGCTGCCAGAGAGGACAGGATTAAAAAAATAAAATAAAAATACGTTTTATTTAATGTTTTATTTTTTTTTTAAAGTGTTAACATTCCGTAAATGTTTTCAAAACAACTTGAGACACCAAAAATTCCTCTATGGAGGAAAATCCCTGTAAAAGAGCTTTTGCATATGATCAACCTAGCTAACAAACAAAGCTAACAAAGTGGCTCACAACTTTGTTAGCTTTGAGACTTTTTAATAATCTATGCTCGTCCTCTGCCTCCTGCTGGGTTATCAATATGCCTGCATGTTCAGGGCTCCAGGTAAAATAACTTCAGGTGTCTTTTAATTCATAAAGTCAATTAGTGATGAATGTAATTTGAGTATTTGGAACAAGTTTTTTTATTTTATTTTTTTTTGCTTTAGAGAAAAACCACAGAAGCAGCCCGCTCTCAGGCTGGGATCCAGAATGTAATCTTTGTAGTTTTAACTCAATGACTGTCAGACTCAGAACATCACCTGTGCGTTTAACCACAGGATGTTTGCACAAGAACCACCAACCACCTTTTAGAGCCTGTTTAGCACCAAAAACACCAGTTCACCACAAGGATCTGTATGCTGGCTGAGAACATCAACTGTGACAATTTCACACAGATGAAATACAAAGAACTTCTCTTTTTTCCCCGAAGCACTCAAACTGTCACAGTGGAGTGCCGTAACAGCACCTCCTGGTTCTTCCTGTCACTCCCTGAAACCAGGAAGCAAGAACATGGGAGGACAAAGAAAAGGAGGAAAGCAAAACAGACAAGGTACTGATAACAGTACAAAGAAACAAAAGAGAAGAGGAGCCGCCATAAGATTAGGGGTGCAGATCATTTTAGTCCTCTGATCTCCTGCTGCCCTCTGGTGGATGATTTGGTTATTTTAAAGATCCAATTCCGCTGTTTTTGAACTCTATAATATACCATTGAAAATACACTTGCATGCATTTTCTGACTTTTATTTATTATGTTTTGTTTTAATAAACAGTTTTTCTTAGTTCATTAACTGGATCAGTAAACAAAAAATATAAACATAAAATAAACTCGTGTCTTCAGGGATGTTTAGTCCAGTATTATTTTACTTTAATATTTATCATTAGTTTTGATTTTTAATTCGTTCTCGTGAATTTTTTTGTTACAGTTCCATTTCATTTCAGCAATTTCCACAGTGGTTTTTCTCATTTTAATTCAGCTGTTATTAGTTTGTGGGTTTTTTGTTGTTTTATTTAAACAGAAATTTCAATACATTCATGTATTGTTTTGTATTTTTCTTTTAATTTCTATTTAGCTTTTTATTAGTTTTTCACTTTAGTGTTGTTCGTTTGCTGCTACAGCTTTGATGTTTAAAAATGTTTAATATTTTGGGTTTTTGTTTTAACATTTGTGTTGTGAGTGTTACAGGTTTACATTATAATACACAAACAACCCTCCCAGTCTCAATAAAGATGGCATCAATTCCTTCCGTATGCTTTTCAAGCAAACACAGTTTGTTTGTTGTTTTTTAAATTATTTTAGACAGCACACAAATACTGTTTCAGTTAGTTTCATGTAGACTGAAAGATACAGATGAGATTTTACAAGAACAATCACCAGAATCCAAATATGCTTTCTGTGGGTTTTACCTTTCCAGATGCAGACATGGCACGAGCTCGCTCTCCATGTATGTAGGCATTGTGTGGAGGGGCCAAGAGGCCGTTCTCCGCCCCTCCAGTTCCCCCAGAGGCCAGCTGATTGGTGGACCCAACTGAATCCTGTCATTAAGAAACCAAGTCAGAGCGGATCAAAGGTACAAATCATCAAATGTAGAATCACAAATCAACCACAGAGAGTACAGAGAGTATAGTTCTGTTCAGCCATCATAAAAGTCTCTGGTGGAAAGAAATTGACAGAATATACATTTGTAATAAAAGCTTGTAACTTACATCCATGTCAGCACAGCCATCAGTTTTAATCAGATGTGTAAGAAACAAGCTCTATTTTCTATATATCAGACTTGCATAATGGCTGCTGATGTTAGACCATCAACACGACATGTTAGCAGTTCAGCCAGTGTTTTACTGAGAGAAACATCACATAGAAAATACTTATTTGTCATTTTTAAAATATCAATAAAAGTTCCTCATTCAACAGCAACATGAACCCTTAATGATTTTGTTCTTCTTCACATAATTTTGAGATAATTTCCTCAATTTAAAACATAAACTTACATTTTTATTACAGGACGACTGGCAAGACACCACTGACAGCAATAATGACACCAGCTTAAAAGGCCATTACGCCAAAATTCAAGAACAGAAAGGGCGTCTTAGCGGCGGGAGACAAATAACAGGTACTTGAGATAAGGAGAAGGCTTGCTTTTGAGGTGGGATGAAGCAATCGTGTTATTTATTAAATAACAGTGTTAACAAGGAAAAAAGTAAAATAAAAATGTCACGTTTGGCTTTGTGTAAAGCCATTAGTGGACGGGTTTGATTTTTTTTTTCTTTTTTTAAATAAAACAAATTAATACATTCACTGCTACTGAAAATAAGGAGTGGGATGTTATGAATCTTTTAAATGTCCAGGTGATCGTATATCAAAAATATATTATGGGCAGTTTTTTAGAATTCCTAATCCAAAAATCCAACATCAACTAAGCTAAAATGACCACAGCATTTCCAGCTAAACTCCTGGCTTAGAGAAAGCAGTCAGGGAAGAGACCTTTTTTGTGCTCCTGAGAGCTTGACCTTAAAAAAACAAAACTCTAAAGAAGTGTCATTTTGAGTCTAAAAGGTATCAAGAAAAGTAAGGGTTTTTTTATCGAATATTAGTACAGTGCTTAACTGTAACACATAAATCTGAAACATAAGCATAAAAAAGCTGACACAAAACCACTTTTAAAGAGAATGAAAAAAAGAAAAGACACTGATAAATAAACAAATACTGCAAATACTCACACAATTACAGAGTCCCTAGAACTGTACTTGTGAAGGCTCAGAAACAGTTTTTATGGAATGGGATCAAGAATTACGTCTAAAATTACAACAAAATGGATTTGAGATATGAGGTCCATCCTGGGACACTGAGGGTGGAGGAGGCCATAGACAATTAAAGGTGAAACTGAAGGTGTGAGCTGATGAAAAAATGTGGAATTAAAAAAACAAAAGAGATAAAATCGCTGGAGCCAATGTGACATTGAAACCAGATTCACACCAATGGAAGACAAAAGGGTCAAAATCACAGGACGGCACTCGGGTGGTCAGGAGGAATGTAATAGTTATATAGTTTTTTCCTCACAGTTTTCAAATCCCTGCGGCTAAAGCGGCGACTCTGAGCGGGGCGGTGGCCATAGCCAGCTGCGTAACCATAGCGACCACGGCTGCCGTGACGGCCGAGGCGAGAGGGGGAGTTCCCTTCGCTGAGAGATCGACCGCTTTCATCGCAGCCGGTGAGCAGATAGGGGGAGGAGCAGCGCTACACACAGGAAAGGGTTAGAGTGGCATGTGTTTGTTTTTGTTGTTACTGTTACAAGCTTTTATTTTGAAGATCCTTAAAGCTGACAGTGTCATTCTAAAATGTGGATGAAGCCTGAAGAATGTGGAGTGTACAGAATTGCAGGAATGGTATATTTAAATGAAATGCACCTTTAAAGATATTGAAAATATTTGACCAGAATTTGCTTTATTTATTGCGGAAATTTGATTTAAAATTATAAAGTATATAAGTTTGAATGAAATAAGAGTATCTTAATATCACTGATGTACAGTATATGGCTAGAAATATATGGACACCCCCAAATGCTACACTTGTGATTTCCGGGCATTAATCTGCTGCTAACATTTGCCCACATTTGTTCCCATTCAGCCAAAAAGGTTTTAAAGTCCAACAATGAGGTTGGGGGATCTGGCCTAAAGCTGAGCGCACACACACAACTGTCAGGCTGATTTTAAATGCACTTTGGAAGCGTCGGCCATAAGCTATTTAAGAAAGATGGCCATAACCACCGTGCCCTCAGCTATATTTTGCATTTTGAACTGTCAGTACAGCATTTTTGGTGCTGCCATTTTACATATATACACCTTTTTTAGCCAAATGTTAAAATATTTGGACAAGAGGATGAAGTGATTCTCTGTTAACGTTAGCAAGCACAGTATGGATGCAGTGCAGAAAGTTCATCTGAATTAGAAGGAAGTTGCTTTCTACAATTATATAATAAAGATTTACCATTACTGTCCTGGAAATAAAAAAACTGAGCTAAAAGACACAGGAGTGTGTGAAAAGGGATGACCATGTACTTTTGGCCACATAGTGTAAAATGTATTCTTAACAGTATTTTTGAGAACAACAGAAATAAAATTGTTGTAACCAAGGTAAAAAGTGTGTTACCTGCATGTGTAGTCCATCCACAGCACAGCTGATAGAGTCCAAAGAGGGAACATGTCTCACTGATCCTGACTGGTAGCTATGAGGCCAAGACACAGAAATTAAGAAATGAAGGCTTGCAAACAGAAAGAAAGAAAGAAAGAAAGAAAGAGAGAAAAGCAGCGACTGTCTGGAATGTGAAAATCACATAATAAAGTACTTATTTAAGAATTAAAAGCCATAAACACTGCAAAACACAACAAAGTGAAAGAGGAATGAAGTTGCTGCTATAAGCTCAGTGAAAGTTTGAAATGGAGCCGAAAGCCAGTAATATAACACGCTTTGTTGTGATTGTCTGTTTACACTCTCATCCTGGACATCTCGAGTTATCACCTCTGCAGAACGTGCACACTCTCATGTGCGTCAGTCATAAAAAGGCACGACTTTATGACTGTAACTGTCCAATCTGACACTTTGATTATCACAACTCAGAAAAATATGGAGTCTGAGCCTGGATTTAACTTTGACTTGCATCAACTTGCACAGAAACAAAGTTTAAGGTGTGATTTTTAAATATAGTGCAGTACACACAGTAAAGTTACAAACACTGTGACAAAACATCAAAATGAAAAGAAAGCAGCAATGCACACTGATATTATTAGAATGTGAAATGAAGTGATATGAAATACTGTATGTTGTAAACTGATATCAGCTTTGGTGTGTAACCCACCTGCTGATGCTGCTCTTCCTGGAGAGAGTGTTACTGGGAGAAGCTGGAGGTGTCTGATAGGTGTAGCTGAAATCAGAACCTTTAAGGTCCAGGATCACCTGTAATACACACAAAAGACAGCTGTGGTGTTTTTCCTTTTATTTTCCAAAGTTGGGATGTTTCTACTGAAGGCATAAAGCTCAGAAATACAGGAAGTGCTGAAGCTGGAACTATATTCAGTGGTGGATTAATACACATTTGCAACTCCAGTGGGTATTACCAGAACCAAGTTAGTCAATGAAAGTGTGGGTCAAAATAAACTACAGCGTGTAGGTTTTTGGACAAAGATGGGCCTCCGCAGATAAACCATGCTTTGCATACATACACAGCACTTTCAGTAGAGCCAATCACTGTTGGTCGTAGTCTTTTTCTGACATTTGCTGAAAATAAGACAAAATAAAAAAACAAAACATCATCTGCCTTGAAATTGCTAATGTACTTGGGCGGGGCCTTCCAGGCATATTAACAGCCACCTAAATGTTTCTGGCAGCTTGAGCATTTTTTATAATCTCTCACAGAAAACAATGTCTTCACTCTTATGTTGAAATTTAAGGTTCTTTTAATCTTTTTCATTCAAGGGGGAAAAATGAATATTAGTATTTTTTTAATGCAAATTCGTTTTTTGTTTTTTTTTTAAATGACAAGGACCTGCTGATTAAATGGTTTGTCATGCTGGGCTACTTCTTTAGAGAAGCACCACCTCCATGTGTTGAATTGCTTTGATCTGCAGTAAGCTGAAGAGCCACAAATCATAACCTGTTGCAAAAACTGATCTGTGTACTGCAACATTAAGTTCACCAAGGTTGCAGAACAAGAGCTACTGTCAACTTGTCACAGCACTTGGCAATTAAAATATTTGTGGATGAGAGTCTCCCACCATAGAGAATCCAAATCTGGGGAAAACAGAGTAATAGCACTAAAAAGGTAATATTAGGCCTGCAGAGGGTCCTAGAGAAAAACTGAAAGATCACTAAGTAAAGATGGAGAAGATGGTTAAGGTACCTGCTCGCTGGCTGGTGGAAGTTTATTGGGTTCAGCTGTCAAGTTTGTCAGATCTTCCAGAATGGTCTGCAGGTGTGTCACCTCACCCAGCATGTTGATCTCATGGTCCTACAAGACAAGCTCCTTTTATTTTACTTTGCCAGGTTAGAAAAGTCTGAAAAAGTCTTGTTCTGTATCCCTCTTTCACACACAGACACACACACACACACACACACAACTGACCAGCACAGGCTTCAGCATGCTGACAAAACTACAGTATCGAGCTCTTTCTTCTATCAGTGCTCTGCACACAGCTCGCTTCTCGGTCTCCTCCAGCACAGCGTAACGCACATTGACGTCCTGCAGCGCGTTGTCCAATTGTCCCCGAGCTTCATCCTTCCCTAAAACACAAACAGGAGGAACTGATGGTAAACCGGTCCAGATGATAGAAATATATGGAGACAGCAGAAATGTCTGTAGTTCAAAGCAATTCTGATATTTTAGCTTCATGATACAAATCACCAGTATTACACTCCTGGAACAAGACTCTGGATAGATGAAAAAGATTAACTCATAGCAAAATGATGAGAGGACAAGAGTATGTAGAAGAAAAGGCTCATGATAGAGCCATCGTTCAGACGGATGATGGCTCTAAACGTACAGCAAACGCAACTCAAGAAATCCTTAAGGCAAAGAAATTGACTTCTCCACTTCAGCTCATCTAAAAATGTTTTTCACTGCAGGAAGGAAAAACTGAGGATAATATGACCACAAACAAGCAGAAACAGAAGGCAGCTGCAGTAAAGATCTCAAAAAGAATCCCAAGGAATGAAACAGCTGTGTGTGGAGGAAACCACACAGAAACTTTACATAGAAATTCGTGCAAATGAATGATAGGCATCGTTTTAGTTTTCCAAACACTTTTAAACCTGTGAAAAATGCTGTGTTTAAAAACCATCTGTAATTTTGTAACAGTATATACATTTATTTTGTGTAAAACCCATCAAATAAAAGCTGTGAGTCTGCACTTAATTACATTATCACCACAATGTTTCCCACTGTTTAATTTTAATTTGATTCGGCGTTAATTTGTTTTTCGAAAAAAATGAGGATATTATGCAATTGTCCTGATGCTTGATTACACAACAGTGAAAAAATTCCCACCACGCCATCTGTGGTAAAAACTTTCACAAATCCATCCTTAACTTTTTGATCAACTTTCTACTACAATATTACGGAGCCCCGGAGGGGACATGGGAGAAAAAAAAAAATTAAGACGGACTTTTGCGAGATCTCGCAAAACTAACTCGGGATCTCGCAAAACTTTTGCGAGCTCTTGCAAAACAAACTCGGGATCTCGCAAAACTTTTGCGAGCTCTCGCAAAACAAACTCGGGATCTCGCAAAAGTTTTAGCCGCATTCTTCGGACACCGGCTCGAAGCCGACCGGGAGGTCGAGGCACGATGTGCCGGGAAAGCGGTGTTCCTCCCGGCTGTAGTAGGTCTCGACCTCCCGTTAGCTTCGAGCTAACGGGAAGAATGCGGTTGAAACTTTTGCGAGAGCTCGCAAAAGTTTTGCGAGATCCCGAGTTTGTTTTGCGAGAGTTTGTTTTGCGAGAGCTCGCAAAACTTTTGCGAGATCGCGAGTTTGTTTTGCGAGAGCTCGCAAAACTTTTGCGAGATCCCGAGTTTGTTTTGCGAGGGTTCGCAAAACTTTTGCGAGATCCCGAGTTTGTTTTGCGAGCTCTCGCAAAACTTTTGCAAGATCCCGAGTTTGTTTTGCGAGCTCTCGCAAAAGTCCGTCTTAATTTTTTTTTCTCCCATGTCCCCTGCGGGGCTCCGTACAATATAACAACCAGCTAATGTTAAATCTAAAAATATTTGCTTTTGGTGTATTCACGGTGTGGAGGCAGTTAACCAAAGCAAGTATCACAGTTCTTATAAACAACATTAGTGCAACATCTCTTCCTTATAATGGGCAATACTGTGTGTGAAGGAAACCACACAGGCTCACAATGTGTTACCCATATGCTACCACCAGAGGGTAGAACAGCGCCACATAAAAGCAGTGAAGAGACACACGCACACGCATCACACACGCAGTCAGCTGTTTGTCACACACCCTGCCTGACCTTATCCTTCTGTGTGCGCTGAACATAAGTGCTTAAAATGTGAAAATTAGTATGGCAATGTAGGATTTCCCAGCTCAGATTAAGAAGACTGAGCGTTTTGTCATTGGTTAACAGGCATCTTGCATGCTTAGAATTCCTTCAATAACGTGTCAGTAAAAGGCTCTGAGTAATTGAGGTGCTTTAGAGTGGGATGGAATTTGAGTTTGAGGAAGAGAAACGGACATTGGTTTCCCTTTCTCTGACTTCTTTGATTTGATTTACTACATTGTTTACTGGACTCTATGCCAGCATGTGAACCATACCAGGCTTGTCACATGAGTCATGAGAAGCCCTGAAACCCAGTTCACCACTGCAACAACCTCGAGTCTTTGTTAGACAATAATAGCCTTCACAAAGCTAGCCATGGGACAGTTCAGGAGTGATCTGCCTTGAAGATGATATTTTACAGTTCTGTCATTTTAGCTCTTATTCCTCCCTGTAAAGCAGACTTGGTATTATGCTTAGCTGATGCCTAAACCCTGAAACCTTCCCATATGGAAAAGAAATAGTAAAAACTTATATGTGATTACTCATGAAAGTGGCCACTTTCTCATTACTTTCATATATTGTTTTAGTAAGTATCCAAAACATACAAGTTTCATTATATAATTTTTCAAGGGATCTTATATCTGTTTTCACTCTTATATGCTTTTCATACAAGTTTCACACAAGACAGATACAAACTTTATAAGATTTATATATATCTTTTCCATATGGGTTTCTAATGGCCATTAGGGAGCAACTCCTTGTTAGTCCATGACAAAATTACCCTATTGCTCTATAAACTTAGGAAACACTTTCCAGGTGAAAATCTGATTTTACACGCTGGTTTCGAGTGTTATTAAAACCAAATTATATATATATTTTTTTACATTATGGTCCTCATTTGACTCACAAAGTAAGATAAAGCAGCTGGCCTCTTATGAGTGTGTAGTATCCCCTAGTTTCTCAATTAGAAAACACCAAGATGGCAACTGTAAAAAAAAGTTGGCTTAAAGTTTCACAACAAAACTTCGGTAACTAATGGGTGGCATCATCTTGTCTTAATCTTTGATACAGAGTCTATTCTTTTACACCGCCAGCCATTAGACCCGAAGAGGGCACATTAACTGAGATAAAGTGAGCAAAGGCTCATATATGAACAACTGAATTCAAATATGACACACAAAGTGCTGAATTATGTTAAATGCCAAGTATTTGGTAGACTGAAATCCTAACGTCCTGGATCCTCGATTCAAAAAGCATCAACTTTTCTCCAAATTTATGTATCAGTCTGGTGCACTCCAAGGTTCCAATATAAAGATTACATACAAAAACAATCCATTTAAATGCTGCATCAGCTTTCAGCTAGCTTACAATGTGCCAACTGTATCCTGCACCAGCACACACGGTCATGGCTGTTTTTATGAATATGGACTCGTCACTGACAATCATCAAAATGTAATTTTTGCCATTAAAAACCCCCCAAAAACCAAAACACTCCTGAATACACACTTTTGAGTCAAAGAACATATTTTTTTTTCACCAGCTGACAGAAGGCTCTGTCTCTTCAGTGAACTGTGATCAAATCCGTTCCCTCATTTCTTTCTTTTCCACTCCAAACTAACAGTCTTCATGCCACACTGACAGGCTGTAGTATAAGGTCAAAGCTGCATAACTAACAGATATTTCCACGCAAGATTCTCAGCGTCTCTCCACTGGAGCCCACAAGTTTCCACATCACACTTCTGTAAGCTGCACACTGGACCTGCTTGTACGTACATGTGCTAAACTCATTTAAGGTGAGTGCAAAGAAACTTTCCCCCCTTCAGCAGACAAACGTAAAAACAGCCTTCTGGTGTCAAAACCGGCACATACGTCATTCTGCTGCGAAGTTCAAACATCCAAGTGGAGAAACAAAAAGCAAAGCACATTTTTGAGACCAAATTCTTGAGGATAATTTTCAGGATTCCCTTAAGAATCTGACCGATTTGTTGCACTAGAAAGATTCTGAAACTGAAGTTAAGCCACAATCACTTCAGGCAACCTGAAATGGTGTGTAAAAGACATGACTTAAATGTTTTATGGCATTTATAACACATGCTCCATGTGTCGCCACTGTGAGCACAAAGAAAGTCAATGTCAGTGCAAACTGCTCCTCCACAAAATTCAACACATTTTTGATGTCACCAAAGCAATAAGGATTATTTCTGAACTGTGAATCATTCAATGTTACTGGAGGAGGAGAATGTTACAAAAACATTTCAAAGGATATGGGGGAGAATCTGACAGAGCAGAGATGTAACCAAATGAATTTTAGAAGCAAGTCTTGTCAGTCCAAAGCTCCTGGATGGATTATTTATTTATTTATTTATTTATTTATTTATTTATTTGTTAAAGGAAAAGGGGTCAGTTTAAAAACCTTTACCACTATAGTCTAGATTTCTACTAGAGATATGTGAAGTCACAGTATGGCTGCATTAAAAGCTCAGTACAAGTGACAACACAATCAGTATCTGTGGCTCATCCCCACAACGCAATGATCTCAAGCTTTTAAATACCCTCAAATTATGAGGCAATCCCCTACACTGAAAATTGAAGTGGGAAGTCTGCCTCCACAGACTTGAAACTTGTATTAACCTCTACTTTCCACATGCTTCAGCACAACACAACACACTCTTTGAGAGCAGAGGGAGGTTAACTACCAGGTTTAGTGGTACAGAAAGTCTCTCGTAGATTTCCCTTCAGGAATAATTAAGTGCCACTGAGGAATAACAGAGTCTGTAGGTGTAACTGTTTGGTACAGTGTTGTCTGGTCTGAGTCTGGCGGTTCAGACCCACAGGTAGAGACGACAAACAGAGTTCTGACCTGCAGACCACCCAACTGTGGAAACAACCACTGGATGTAAAAATGAAGCCCAGAGGCGGTGAAAGAAGTTTTCAAAGAATTCAAAGGATCATGTTTTGCAAAGCAGCAGCCTTCATGTTTCATACACAGTTTCTTCATTTTATTCTAACTTGATATTGCTCAAAGAATATCTATATCTATATAGTCTCTGACACTTTTATCTGTCAGCCTTAGATGAATTTTAGTTTGAGAACCTAAATGCAGGTAAGTTAACAAACACTATCAGTTAGGATAGGTGCCACTGGGCTATATAATATAGCAAGTATTTTCATACTGACTACATTTTATTTGCAATATTTTCTTACTGAACTCCATCACTTGCAAGCAGATGATTGTTTCAAATGATCTATTACAGCCATCTAACATCTCATATTACAGCTCACAGCCACCTGCAAAATCCCACAAACTGATCCCCGGGCTTATCTGTTCACCAGATTTCTGTTCAACTGTTCTTTAATAAAGCTTGAAATATTTTTCCAGCAAACATGGTGCAAACAAAACCTCTTTCAAACTTCAACAGCGAGAAGTAGGAAAAACAGAGACGGGGACAGCAAGTCCTGTGAAAAACAGTGAGAAGCAATTTCCACAGCCAAACACAAACCCACACACACTGAAGACTCTGTGCAGACGTTAAGCTCAACCTAAACACAGCCTGTTCCCTCAGGTGTGTGTGAGAGCATGGAGAAGACTGAGGATAATTTCACGTTGCTAACAGAAGCTCAGTGTCCGTGTGTGCTGTTAGTCTGACTTCTAGGCTCTGTGGAAACACACACAGGCTGCTGTTTCTACAAGGCTCCAGCTCAACACCCACAAAAACACAAAGACCTGAACTCAGAAGCTCCATCCTGCAAATTCATGCCGTTAAAGGTGAAACACAGTTCACGCAAAGCTAATTCTCACCAGCTGGGAGACATAATGTAAAAACACCTCATGGATGCTTCCAAATGTAGCTCCAGCTTACCTCAATGCGTTTGAGAATTTGTTCCTGTGGCCATTTTAACATTAATTTTCTCAATCTCTAGATTTTTATGGCTTAACAATGTATAACACACAAACTAAAATGCCTCAGGCAAGCCAAAATCTAACCGAGCTAAACCTAAATTAATTCTACTCAAGTCACACACATGTAACCTGAGAAGTTAATGAGAGGAATCTTTTTCCTCTGGACTGCACTTCCCTGTAATCATCTGTCAGTCAAACAGTATGAGGAAAGAGGTCACTTATCAGTGTGTGGAGCTGCTTCCACACAAGCTGCAGTGAATATTGTCTTTGTAAACTGCAACAGCATGGCTGAATAGTGCGTTTTTATTTTTGTACAACAATAAGACTTAATGACACAAAAGAATAGACTAAATCAGGCCCCGAATACATATATAATGCACAGTGGTGGTGCAGCAGTTGCAGTAAATGCAAGGTTAAATAATGAATGATCAGGCCCCATCATATCTTATAGTATCATATTATCTCTGGAGCACTTAACTCTCTAAGTGCAGGCTTGTGGTTCTTAGAGTTTGCAAAGTAGAACTAGTTGCAGAGCTTCAGCTATCAGAGACCTCTCCTGTGGAACCAGGTTCAAGTCTGGCTTCAGGAGACAGACACCCTATCTACTTCTGAAAATAGGCTTCAAACTTTCCTTTTAATTTACAGATAAAGTTGGATCAGGAGACCTTGAACCATCCCTTAGTTATGCTGCTATAGGCTCAGACTACTACTCTTTTCACCGCCCGTGTGTTTATATGCTGTTAATGCATGTCATTAACTTTTGTCTCCTCTTTCCTATAATTTGTATTTTGGCCTCATCGCTCCATGATCCCATTTGTTTATCTTTCCTCTTACCCCCAAAACCAGCCGTTGCACAACACTTCCCCTTTACTGTGCCTGGTTCTGAAGTGTCTACTTATTCAAAGTAAGATCATGTGACCATTGGGGTTTTCTCACTAATATTGTAGGGTATTTATCTTCCCATATTGATGTAACTGTTGCTGTAAACTGCTGCTATAAAGATCAAAAATATAAATACAAATACAAAAGTGTGAAAAGGTAAATGCAGATGTGGAAGATATTCCTATTACTGTATACAACTTTACTAATTGTAAAAAAATACAGAATCCCAAAAGGAAAAAGCAGCTGTGGGCAGCTATAAAATGAATTATTCTTTGTATTAAATGCAATTATTGTGTCTAAAATATGGTTAACCAGATTCCACATCAAACTTAAAAAACGAACATTTCTTTGCTCTGTGTCACTTGCAGTTTTGTTAGACTTTAGAATCTAAAAATCTAACAAAACTGAAAATTGAAAATTAAAAAAAAGGACATGACTGTCATTTAACTTAATGTTTAAGATTTCTCCTAATCAAACTTTGCTATTATCATTTGTTAGTGGAGTTCATCTGAAAAATTCCTCATAGTGACAACAGTAACTCGGCTCAAGTATAAATTCAAAAACCTCCCAGCCACCACTACATCTTCCATGGACCAAAAATGTAACACAATCTGAAATAAACTCCTAAAAAACATAGCCAACTACACACCCAAGGAATTAGACTTGAGCCAAAATATGATCTGTTCACTCAGAGAAAGCAAATCCAACCATTAACCAGGGTTCAGGTTTGGTTCTTGGGTACTGGTGGCTTAGCAGATCAATTAAGACCTCTTTAATTATATCCATATATTGATACCATCTCTCATTATTTAGTGCAAGGTTATTATAGCTAACTAGAACTAAAACTAGTATAAAAACATCCATGCTTTTAAAAAAAAAGGGCGCGGGGAATAACCAAAATGACTTTCTGTGCACACAAAGGTAAAATAAAAAAATATAGAGGGCAAGTATTTATTTTTATGAAGACTGTTCAATTTCAACAGCTTGTAATGCCAAATGATGCCTGCAAAATATTTTTGAAGCACAATGACTAATTTTGATGCTGATGTTCAGCTACTTTTAAAAGCTTACTCATTAAACAGTCTAGACCATCTGCGTCACATGCTGATGATGTCTTTGGTGTGAGACAGGTGGTTAGGCAGTTTTAGGTGATGTCAAAGGTTTCTGCAGCACTCTCCAAGGCAGGTTGAAACCAGCACAAGCTGTATGCAAAAACTGTCTGGATATTCAAATGAGGACATTTAACATCCTTTAACCTCCCTGCTCTTCATCTCTTAAATCAACTTGCCTCCTTTTTACCTCATTGTTCTTGCTGTCCTTTTACCTTACTCTGCTTTCTAGCTCTATCAACCTCTCGTCTTTTATTCTTCCTTTGTCCTCACTATTTTCCACCATCAAATACTTCTCTTCACTTCTTCGACATCTTCAGCCATGAAGCTTCGCTCGATTCTCTTACACTCTGGATTTTTTTTTTTTAACTCTTTCTTGCCTTTTAGAGCAAAGCAACAATACTGCTTCCTCCTCCTGCTCCTCACTATGAACGTCGTCATCCCCAGTGTCTGATGGCATCAGTTATTCTTTCCACCTTTTATCTTTTATTTTTATTCCATTCCCAGAGTTTACACGTCACATTTTCTGTCTCAACTGTCTTCTCTTTACAAATCTCTCTACTTCTCCTCCTCTTAATGAATTTTTCCATTATCCATCTTTTTTTAAACACAGTAAACACAGCTGAGTCATAGAGATGATGACTTTAACCCATCACTCATCCTCTTCCTCCTCCTCTATTAACAGAGCAACACAAGAATGTTTAAGTTTATCAACCACGCAAGATTTGTTTAATCTCTCTTCATTTCCTTGCCATGTACCCTCTTCTGTATCTACATTTTGTTATAAATTCAGTTTCTATTTCTCGTGTTAAAGAAAGCATAAACACAAAGCAAGTATAAAATGCATAAATATAAGGCTGGTGAGGTGGCAGAGGCAAACGTTAGAGGGCAGAATGTTGAACCAATAATAAAATAACAATTTCCCAAAATTAACTATTAAAGTCTAGTTAACAATCACTGATTACAATGCATTATGGAAAATAAATGGTACAGAAATAAAAGATGAAACTACCTTTTAGAAACTGAAGTAACTTCTACTATCCTGATTTGCATCTGTATAGCTCACAGAATGGCTATTTACATGTTATAACCTCCTCTAGGCCTAAGGGGCTGAGGCAGTGACCTTCTCGTGCTTGGAAAATTACCAGAAATTCAAATTTCATGGCAATATCTGACATTTCCTCGACATCTTCTGCGCTGCCAACAAACGCCCGTGAAAAACAGCAATTTGAAAGTGCTGTTTACTGATGAAAACACTTGTAATGCAGTGAATCATTGCAACTGCTACAACTTAACCTCTACTCAACCGAAAATGTTTTTAGGTAGTAGATGACATGCACTGCAACTTTTAAATCGTGAAAACAAGTAAAACTCGAGCTATGAACTAGTGTTGACAATTAAAGACATGACATCAATTTTCTAAAACACTTAAAATCACCTTTATGTCTTATTTGTTTCCCCAACTCTCTTCCCACCATCTGCCTCTCTCACACCCACACACCCACACACACACCCCAGTTGTAGATTCCCTATCCGAAAGTGGTTAAGCACCACATAATGATAGACTGTACACATTCACACACAGAGAATCATATGGGATGAGATGATTAGTGAAGGAACAGATGTTTACCGTTATGAGGTCTTCTTTTAATTCAAACATACATCAGCAAAAACAGACTACAAAAATGAGCCTGTGAGGAGGAGGAGGCGGCAAAAGATGATTGCACAGCGAGGAAAACTGCTAAAAATACAGGAGCTCAACATAGTTTCATGTAGGTGTAACTATGATACAACAATATCAATGTCTGGACTATGATCGTGCAGAAAAAATCCAATACTGCAAAGCTTCACTGGGAACAAGATTGAACAAAAAACAACATCTTCAATACAGCTAATCCATAAAATGACAAAACGTAGTGGGCTTTATTTCTGTTTAAGACTCCTTGTACCAACAAATGGCTCAGCAGTTAGTCTCTCAGTCGGTCCCTACTTATTATATGGTGTCTACACACACAGAGAGCACTGTACAGCAGGATAATTATAATGTGAAGCCCTGATTGGTGACTGTTTTGGTGCATTGTGCAGGGGAGGGGAAAAAAAATGCTCTCATGTGCGTGTGTGTGTGCTCTGTGATTACGTGGTGACAACATGTGAAGCTGTGGTTCAGTCTCTGTCTTTGAGTTGCTTTTGCTTACTTGTTTACTTATGGTCTCTCACAGCTTTGCAATTCTCATAGAGAGCGTACAGTTCATTCAAACCTCAATTTCAATTTTTGCAGCCTTGTCCATCATTTCTATAAACAATTACTGCATTGGACAAGCTTATTTCAAAGAGAACTTTATAATACTTTCAGTGTTACAGTAAAACATGGTATGATTAGAAACACTGCCAGCCTTGTCTATATGCTTGTCACTTTCAAACTGACCTACATTCAGAGAAGCTACATTTTTAGCATCAACTTGATTTAAGCTTTTTAGCTTTAGATAAAAAATTTCCCGCATAACAGCACCAGCTCAGGGCGGATACGTGAGATCTCTAACTTTACATATTCAGCACAGCGTTATCATTACAAGTAGAAAGCGCAGCTGAAACCATAGACCCAAGCTGTAATTAACCCAAACTTTTCTTCAAATGCTCTGACTTTCTACTGATCTTTTAGACTGCCTGAAACTAATGTGGTCAGTCATTTTGAGCTCAGAAGTCAGAATAAAGGGAATGTTTCAGAAAAAAGACAGAAAACAGAATTAAGGACCAAAAAGGAATAGGAGTAGCAGAAACGTGTTCAGGGATGTTAAATTCACAGGCATCACTGTTTACCCTGGGCGGGTCTGCACTTGTGATGTGTGCTCAAACAATTTTTCCATCTTTGCATTTGCCCATTGGATTTTGTAGAGCCACAGGACAGAGAAGATATTTGTATAGAGGCCTTAAGGTTGCATTTCAATCTTCGTGTATGCATGTGTGTTTATGAATGCAAGCGTATGCATTTGTGGCATTTCTGTTTTGTTTTGTTTTTTAAATTTTTTTCTTTCTAGCATACAAGGCCTTCTGCAGTCCTTCCAAGCAAGCTTTCAGTTTGTTTGGTAATGGGATGTCAAGGCTAGCTGCAACCATTGCAACTGCAGGGTGTGTTACTTTGATGACAGGGGAGGGAGTGGCACAGGTATCTGCCTGCCAGTATGCCTGGTTTCTGGCACAAGTCCAACTGACAAGCCTGGAGTCTGACCTCAGGCCTCACTGTACAGAGGCTGCTCTCACAGTATTTATTCAGTGAAAAAATATTGGCAGATTTAAAATAATGATCAATTACAAAAGTACTATAAGCACAATAGCTGACTATACCCCTCCATTTTGGGTAGGGAAGACATTTAATCTCATATTGACTGTGCTAAAAGTGGCAATTACCTTACAACAGTAAGGTAATTGCAGCAAGCCCCAAATCAAACACAAGCAGTCCAAGAAGCACAAAGTAAGTGGAAACAAATCCACGTAATTCTAAAGTCAAGACCAACAAGACCAAACAAGATTAACAAGCCCGAAGGAGATACACCCTCAGATAAGATCAAACAGTCGCAAGGTAGCAACAACAAGCCCCATGTCAACAAGTCATTATTTACCCCAAAGTCCGAACACAATTTAAGGAACAACAAGTTCCATCGCCATACAGGCCAGGTCAATGAGAATTTCTAGTGCAAAACTAACAGTGCAGTTTTAGTACTACAGATTATTTCTAAACCCAATAAAGTTAAGTGTATCATATTTGATTGATGAGTTTTTGGGACCACTATTTCTCCAGATGCTCCAAATTAGTACAAAGAAATAAGCAAGGATGACTGTTTACTATTGATATTTGCGGGGTGAGACAGTATTTGAGTTAAAATGTCAAAACTTTGAAAGAGCTCATTTTTTTATATACTTAAAACCAAAGTGGTGCATAGCTGTTCTTTTAATACATAAATATGTTTTAAGATTGGATTTTTCTTGGGGCACAGATGACAGAAGGATGGCCATGAAATAATCCGTCAGAGCTGACAACACTCATGTTAACACAATGAAGGCAGGATCGAAAACATTCAGTTGTTTACTACGGAGATTAGCTCACTGTGGAAGATGGCTTACATATATAGAAGGTGGAGCCTTCCATGAATAAGCTGTAATACCTCCATGTTTTACAACTTACATATACATGGGGAAAAAACTGTTTTGTCCTTTTCTTGTTTTCTGTTGTCCGAGTGCAGCTGAAAACCTGCTGGAGGTGAAATGAAGGTGGTGATTCTTACCTTTCTTCACCTTCTTCTGCAGTTTGATGGTGTCCGAAGATTTCTTCTTGATGTCTGCTCTGGCCTTCTTGTACTCTGAACCACAGGAAAAAGCAGAAAGTGAGCAAGCTTTTGTCTTTGCCCAAGTGTCTGTGAGTGCGTGCTAGCCTGTTGACATACCTTTGGCGTGGTCTTTATCCAGCTGACTGGCCACTTTTTTCCACTCCTCCATTTTCAACTCCAGAGGTGTGATGAGACCTTCTGAGAGGGACCTGAGGGCAAAAAGAGATATATAGACTCACTTTCTAAAACACTGTGCTGAAACAGTTTTTTAAAATAATTAACACTGTAAATCAAAAGAGCACTTTAGTGAAGTTCCAATAACCAATAACTGAATTCTGAATAAAATCATTTACTTATAATTATTCTTTTTTTGTATGAAGGTGATGACCATCCCATGATTAGCCTTAGTATGTATCAAGTTCTTCCTTTGTCTGTTTTTGTCTGGCCAACAGTCAACAACATAAAAATATTCATTTTATGAAAAGCTGCTTATAAATTGATCAATGGTCATGAGAATTTGCATAATTATGATTAAGGAACTGACCTCCCAGCCCATTGTTCCTTCAGTGGGCTGGTTTCAGTCATTATGCAAATGTACTGTTTATAAGATTTGGGGAAACCTGCAGTCAGCTGAGACTGAAGAAGTCGCTTGGATGAGTGACGAAACGTTTCTCCCACAAAACGCTACGTCCAGATGAACAGAATCAACTTTTGGAGATTTACTTTCCTGGATGATTGAGAATGCATCAAGATACTTATAAATTGACTTTTGTCCATCCGTTTACAGTAACTAAACTAAAGGAATAGTAAACAAAACTTTAATTACATGTTGACCAGTGCTCTATCAATTTTAAAAATACCGGCAATTGTAGGTTCTACTACTCAGCCTCCTAGTAGATACACCTATGGTATCAATTTTAAAATCCTACATCATCTTGTTCTTGAGTTAGCGTATTCATAAGGTTTTCAGAAAACGTAACCTCTAACCAGACGTCAGTCGAGGTCAGAAGTCACTGAGATCCAAAATGTTTAGTAGATGCACCCATGGTATCAATTTGAAGCGCCCATATCATCTTGTTTTTGAGTTATCGCATTCACAAACTCAGTGTGAGAATTCAATGCTTTTATACGCTCATGTTACTGTGGATATCAGGAGGAGAGAAACGGCACCAAACGTCTTTGTGATGAAATTGTATGAATCTTTATTGATTTACTCATGGTTCACACATTTTATTGAGTAAGACTGGCAACAAGTCATCAATTAAAATCTTAAAATCAATTCTAAAATTACATGGTAATAAGAATGATAGGAATAAGCTGTACTTTATGTAGACTTACATGTATAACAACTTTCAAAATAAAAGAGGAAATAAAAGCATCCATGACCAGCTTTTTGTATAAAACTGAGCTGACCTTACTGAGTCTCCGGAGCTGCCTAAAACATGACTGAACATCTGAGCTGACAAGCTTTTTGTGACTGAAGTGATCAAAAATGACACCAAGGTTTTTACAATATGGCCCCATATTTAGTGAATGAGAGCCCAAATGTGTTTTGGTATATGTGTTAGGTGCTTCCATTGTACTGTTTTTCATAATTTAAACAAACTGGCCACACCCTACAAAAGCAGTTTACAACAAACAATCTGAATAGTAACTTTAATCTAGACTTCTTTTTCTTCAAATGAGTGGTTCAAATAACTGAACTGGGAATCTGTGCCTGCGTGCACTTGATGCTAAATTATGTGCTGCTGCTGTGTCTTTACTATGAAGCTGCTGAGTTAAATATTAAATAAGGCTGTAAAACCACAACTTTATTACTCAATAAGGGACAGAATAATTTAACCTGAGCATTACCTCAGCAGGCTGGAAAGAGACAACTTTACAATTTAATAATGCAGCTGTTATAGCAGATATCTGCTACCTTTAAATAAGATGTTTTCTTTAACATTCTCATTTATATAGATGAAAGAAGATGGAAGAACAAAACTTGTAGGGGACTCCAGACAGGCAGCACAGGTATACCTAATAATGTGGCTTCTGAGTGCATGTGCCGTGATCTGCATGAGACACAATATATGCGTCGCTGACTGACACCTCTGCTAATGACAGCAGACAGTAATGACAGGACAGCTGTAATGTTGCAGTGACAGTGATAATGGGTGAAATCAGGACAGCATGCAAGTCCAGCTTTCTCACACACACACACACACACACACACAGTTGGTGTTAACATATGTCTGTTGGAAATAATTACCTAATTCCCACACTGCCTGATAAATGGTGTCACCGCACCATCATTCAAACCTTCACCTGCCTTACCTCCCTCCTACATAAAGATTATATTCAAAGCTGTGTGTGAGTGGAGGGTGAGAATTAGTGTCTTACGTGGTAAACAGCTTAAGTTTGGACTCGATGCTCCGGTGTCTCATACACATCCTGGTTAGCGCTGAGCCTATCTCCTTGGTGGCACCTGGAACAATCAGAAAATAACTTTTATTTTTAAAAAGAAAAAAAAAAAATCAGAATAGAGTTAATTTTAAAGTGCTCACAAAATTTAATAATAAAATGTAAATAAATTACATTACGGTATTAGGTATTACGGTATATAGCTTATATAGTTTTTTTTCTATGAGATTAACTGTACAAATGGATACAGAGGACCACAGGAGTTATCAGCCACAGCTCTATTGATCTATAATTCCTTAACAAGTGTTAGTGTTGTTTTTTTAAGGGTCCAACACTGCTGATCAAAAAAAAAAAAAAAAAAAAAAAACAAGAGGAGAAGAGCAATCTTCCTTTCAGGACATGTTTCCTGCACCAAGGAATTCTTTTCTTTTTTTTAAATCCACATAAAAACAAAAAGCTTCAACCAGACCTGACGGAAAATGAATTAAAATAACACAGAACAACATATTTTTACAGTTTTTAATAAAAACAGTAAAGATGTCTTCACCCAAGCATTTATTAATTTCTTTTTTTAATCTGAGAAATAGCACTTTGTGTGAGAAGCACAGTCGGTGGCTTTACTGATCATTGTTACGGATGGAGTCCACCCCCACGCTTAAGTTTCCTCTCCGAGTCAGGAAAAACCCATCTTAGCTAACTAGCTAGTCCAGCTAGCTATGTGGTTTTCAAACATTTTTGCACAGAGGCTGATCATTAAGGAAAACCAGGATTTGCCAGTAATGCAAAAAAATCTGTGTTCATCAAGACGCACACCTGTTGCTATGCATGCTCTTAGCATGAGTTAAATAAATTGACATGTAATCCACATTATTAGAGAGATTTGGTTGGATTTTGTTGGTATTTGCTGACTGTATATTTGTGAAAGACATCAAAGGAGCTGCTGAAAAGCCAGACATAAGACAGAGTCAACACCTCTGTCAGTTTAAAAGGAGCTCTTATCACTGTGATTTTACCCAGATGACTATCATCAATGTGGCAACTCTTACTTATTTATTTTTTTAAAGCTTTTTACTGCTGCTGCTGAAAAACCAGTGAAGGAAATCTAGATCATAACCTAGATCATTATGAGCAGATGACAGGATATCTGTCAGATTTTTGTATAACACACCACCTTAAACTTTCTATACTTCAAAACAATGTAAGGGCTCCAAAAACCTAAAGGTTTCTGAGCTCGGCTGATCTAAACGATATCTCTACATGGAACTAAACAGAATTTCCACATCATGATTTTGAGTGTCTGGCAACCCTTGCAGCAGCAATTTATGTCTGATTGTTCAGATTTATATTAACATACGTAGTGAAGACATAGAAGGACTTTGACAAGAGGTATTAAGTGTATTTATGTTTCGCCAGTAGAGCTGAATTTGCTCACTAAGTTGCAGTCATGACAACAGACAAAAATTAATCAATGAAAATTATCAACAAAATCAAACATGATGTCATAAAAAAGCTAAATGAACTTTAATTAAAAGTCTAGTAAAGAGCTTGAAACATACAAATGCTAAATAAAATAAAAATGGTGACTAGAGTAAAATTGTAGTAGAAAAAAAATTCTGAGATGAGTTGTTGCCCGTAGCCTGCATGATCTGTAAAACACAAAAACAGGAGCTGAACTGAAGCTCTTGAACATTGTAGCAGTTTGTGTGAGGTTGTTGCTTCATAAAAAGCTATTTGGAAATCAATCGGATTAAAATCTTATGGCGAGTGGTGTAATGTGTGTTGAAATAATAGGTGTGTGTCTCATTTTGTTAATAAATTATGTAAGAAAGACACCACCTCCTTTAATAACCAGTTTGGGTTTATATGATGTTACAATGTTAGCTTCATGCTGAAACGCCCACAAAAGCATAACAAATGCAAACACAGCCAGGACACATTTAAACACACTGACTAATACACATTTGATAATGAGCTTGTGTGCACATCAGGAGGTTAGCTCTCTCAGTCTCTTTCTCCATCTTTATATCATTTATAAAAGGTATTCCCCATTTTGCTCCCACTTTAAAGAACAATGATCTGAGTGGGTGAGAGCCCAGAGCTGTGATTTTTTCATGTTATGAATCGAGACATCATATATGAACATCCATTACAATCTCCAAACCAGAAATAGAGAGAAGTGTTTGCATCTGTTAGTTTGATTGTATATTTAGGCTTGATGTAACACTATGTTTGCAGTAGGGATAAATACCAGAATAAATACCAATAGATGCCAAAATACTGAAAAGACAGTGGTACTTGTTTTTCTTTGTTACCATAGTACCAAATGTACTGAGGTGACAGTTCTTCTAGAAATGAAACAGGCAGCGTACAGCTACAAGTGTTGTAGTCCAACTTTACTTGAAGAAAAATAAAAAGATACTCGACAAGAACAGTAAAAAGTACACGTGGAAAATGGTGATTGGTGCAGCTGCCATGACAGCTCTGCTGCGACACACTGATAAAATTGATAAGGAAGGTTGAGCTGGCTAGGGAAGTAATTTGCATTTGAGGGGGAATGACCAAAGGGGTGAAACTGATTTGCAAAAGGAAATATGCAAATGATGTTATCGTGTATTTTGGATCAAGGGAGGAAATACTTACAATTTAGCAAAGCACCTAAAAGACCGACATCCAATATATATGTTTTCCTGAAAAACATGTTATCATTTTGTTTGAGACAGCTGGCACTGCCGCTGTGAAATCAACTCTGCTCCATAGGCTAAATGTTTGCAATGCCTAGTATTAAATGCTTATGATAATGTAATGCAACTATAATATTAGCAATCTTCAGGACAACTATCCTAACATTTCCATTAAAGCCTCTCCAACAAAATGTAATTAAAGATCTGCCACTGCGTCTATGTTTTAAAACAAGCTTTTAATAAAGGACTTTTGTATGTGGGATGATCACTTTGTTTTGGTATCAAGTTGAGTGTCATGACTGAGAATCATGTAATTCTAGTGGAATTGATACTGACTACAAAATTTCTGGTGTTGAGACATCCCTAGTTTGGAGAGACATTTTTTTTATTTCACCGGGATTGTTTTCGTCAGTAAAATGGTGAGGTCTGTGGGGACGCCACGGTGAGCCAATTTACACACAAAAACCAGACTAAAAGAGTTAGAACTACAGGCCTAGAAAAGAAAAAAAAAGTGAGGGGAAAAAACCCACACAATTCAGGCAAGTTTTATGATTTAATAACATTTTAGCTGATCAGCTGAAATTAATTCAGTAGCCTAATGGTCACTAATTACAGTAGGCCTATTCATTCAAGGTTAAAAAACAAACAAACAACAAAGCTCTCCTGCTGATATAGCTTCCTTTCCTTTCCTTTGTAAAGTAAGTAGGAAATAAAGTTCTCAGTGTGTGTCCATCTCTCTGTGGTTACACATTTTGCTTTTAGGCCACCCAGGACGCAGTATGAAAGATGGATAGCGCTGCCATTAGTGCAGTTTGATGGCATCTCTTGTCCAACTCTGGCAGCTATTTGTGTATTTCAGCAGGGATGACAGAATGACTACACAATGAAGAAGCTTACATAACCTTAGGACCTCTTCAGAACATTTTCATAACACTATAGAAAACGCGTGAACGTAACACATCAAGTCAGTATAACACAGGACCAGTTTCTATACCAAGTGTTTCTTAGTACAGAATTTACAGTATAGCAGCCTGTCTGACAGGAAAAAAGGGGCTTTTGCCCCTGGTGAACTCATGTTTAAGAAACCAGCTTGGGATGATATGAGTGTTGTGGTATCCTGTTCAAAGCCGCCATTAAGAGATGAGTTCACTGTGGTCATATAGGGACAGACATGGTCAGCAACAACACTGTGAAAGGCCATGATGACTAAATCTTGCTCAGCTGCCACCATGAGGCTAAAAAACACAGCAGCATGAGATGTTAATGCAATCATGACAGATATCATTCTTTACTGTTTACACCAAATTGTGACGCTGTCATCTAAATGATACAGCAAAAATGTATACAGAGATGCTTATATGCAGATGTTTGTATTATTAAAATGAATATCTAAGGTTCATCCAGGTTGCACTGTGTTGAGCCTATTGATATCTATCATACATGCCCAGTTTTTTTACAGTCTGTATTGTTTCTTAAGACTTTCTGTAACTTTATTATGGGGAGATAGGTAGATATCTATAGATAGATATACATGTCAGATATGTGAAGCCTAAAGGTGAGTACGCATTCAATTCCTTGTGGATGAGCAGTTTCTGAAAAAGACACACATGCTGTTTCAACTACCTTTCCCAATGCTACACTTGATCTCCAGCAGTAGTCTCGACCATGTCTACATTCTTTAAAGCAGTGAGATTCTGCCACGTGACTAGCCGATTAGGTATTTGCTATAAAGAGCAGTTGGGCATAAAGTGGCTGGTGGGTGTATGGGACCTTTATTCAGATTTGTTCCACATTTCGGAGGTCACATAAATGTTGAGGCAGAAGAACTAGAGGGGGGACAGAAATGCCTCTTCATTTCAACAGTGAGTCCTCTGTCGTCCTCTGCTCATCATAAAGGTTTCTTTGTGTGACTCAGTGTGTCTGTGGACACAGCACTTCCTGTTAAACTGTTAATGTTTTAGCGTCTGAGACAAACAAACAGAACCGTTACTTCCACAGCCCGTTTTCCTTTTGTTGTGTTTTGTTTGTGTTTTTGTACAACAAAAATGACAACTTTTGACAAAGCAATCCTGTTAATTCATTCAAATTCAAAAAACAAACAAACCCAAAGGCAGTTACATTCCTAAACTGGTTACGATCCTAAGCACCAGAGGTATGTGGAAGTTGTTTTGTTTGTTTGTTTGTTTGTTTTTTAAGATTGATCTGGTCGGTCAATCATCCTTTTCCATCCACCTACTTTCTTAACTGTTTATTCAATTGACTTAAGATCCCTGGGTCTATCTTAATTCTCAAAGAACAAGAGGCTGGGTATACCCTGGATGAGTCGGCAATATGCTATATAACCCACAGTCAGACATACAACAATTTACATTCTGACCAACAGGATTCATCAATAAACCGGACCTAACATGTATGTCTGGAACCTGGAGTACTCAGTGAAAACTGGATATAAATTCATTTGAAGAACTGAAAAGTGCCTTTCCAAGCTATTTGCAGCAGCTGATTAGAAGTGATAAACAGTTGATAAGAAGTCTAAAAGATATAAATGGCACAAAGTCATCAAGGCTAAAATTAGGTTAATTATGATGCAAGTGAAAGTACGTAGCTGTTGTCTCAAGGTCCTTTGTTTTCTTTTGATAAGACATTTAACTGGCATTTTTGGCACACCCATTCTATTTACACTGACTAATACTACCCGAATGTAATTTTTTAAATATAAAGCAGGCCTCAAGCAGGTCTGTATCGGCTGCATATCCAAAAACAAAACAGACACTACTATGGAACCATTAATTCTACCTATAAAAGAGAGGAGTTTGCAATGGTGTTGAGGAGCAAGATTGTCCTTTCTCTTTTAAAACAAATGTGGATGTGCTTTCAATGTTTTTCAGGCCTCTAGCAAAGGTCTTTTGATGATTTGTGACTGCGTGGGTATGTTCTGTGATTTCAGCTCTCCTACTCTGACACCGAATCGAACAATTAGTGACATCCACTTTACTCAGCTCTAGTGTGATGAAAGTGATACAGCAGATTTTCAGCAAAGAGACTGAGCTGTGTGAGCTCACACTGACTCATTTTGTGTCATTTGAATATCTAAATCAGAGACCTGCACAGGGAGGAAGCAGGAAGGCTCACATAGGCTGCAAAGCTGACTCATAACTGACACGCTTAAAACAAAAGGACAATTACACTGGCAGATCAGGTGTGTCTGCTCATCCACTCACAGAGCAATTTAAGAGTAAAACTGAACTGACTATCACATTAACACTCACTCAATCGTCCATCATTTCATCTGCCTCTATAGATCCTCTTTCTTTCTCTCTTATCCATCCTCAGTGCCCCCCCTCTCCTCCAGACTTCTGTTATCCCCTTTACTTCCTTTCAACCTCCTCTCTGCTGTAACTAAACAAAATAATTATGAGCCCAACACATGCAGCAACATGGTGGACAGCATGTGTAACATTCATAAACATGTACTCTCAGGTATGAAGTTTAGGTTCATTTCATGGGTGGGGCAAGGTGTGTTTATTTGCCTATTGCACTTCCAGTTCTCAGCTCAGGTATCAATTAAATC
Source organism: Perissodus microlepis (assembly GCF_051167445.1). Lineage (NCBI taxonomy): Eukaryota > Metazoa > Chordata > Actinopteri > Cichliformes > Cichlidae > Perissodus > Perissodus microlepis. Next base: position 24,268,743 of record NC_140465.1, on the reverse strand, counting down.
TTAAATGTTACAGTCATATCATCATTATTTTAATACAGCTAAAGCAGATGTTCCAACAGGCCTAAAAAATATTTTTTTAAGTCTTTAAATACATTTTAAATCTCTATTTAAAATTCTAAGACATAACGATGGCTAATGAGCTTACAGTAGACAGAAAATGAACACTGTCTGGGCTGGTCCCTCAGTTCTAAGATTTTCTGGGCTTTTTTAGATAAATTTAGTTTCATGTCATGGTTCAAGTTAAGCTCAAATAACCCTTGCTGTATAAACCAGATCATTCAAAAACTTCACACAGGTTTGAATGTCTTGAACATGTTTTAAACATGTCATACATACCGGTACCTGCACAGAATGAAATAGGTCATAGTTAAGTACATTCACATAAAGAAAAATAATTACCTTTCCATCAAAACAGCTGCGGTCAATGACGTTTCTATCATGAGCTAATTGATAAAGGTTTTTCAATATCTGTTCAATCAGTGCAGTTCAAGTTCTACATTTTTGCCATCCTCTGTCCAACATCCAAAGTATTTCCAAAGAAGAGTTTAATCATTCTCTCTTCAACTTCAACATACTTGTATACAGAGCTTTGATCAATTAACCACCAGCCTAGCATGTGGGTCTTTGGGCAATGGGAAGAAGCCATAGTACTTGTGGGGAGCCCACATAGCTACAGGGAAAACATGCCAACTCCAAAGAAATGCCTCACCTGGGGTTCGAACCAGGAGACGTCTTGGTGTGAGGTGACCGTGCTAACTACTGTACTACCATGATGCATATACAGTGCACTTATTGGTACTATTAACAGTTAAATATTTTTCAAGTGAATATTCATTTCTTTTGAAATATTAATTTATAAAATTTGATTTATATATTTTTATTATTGTTGACAGCCCTAAATGTACAACTGTAGCATAGGTAAAAAAGGACAGCTTGAGCCAGATGTTAAAGTGGTAACATTCTGTCATTTAGATATGGATCACTTTAAGGTAATGTTCCTCACAGCATCGTTCAGACGTTCCCATATTTACCATTTTTATTTATTTATTTTGTTTTCTTTTTACGTTTCCATTTGGCAGTTTCAGGTCTCCAAAGTTTAAAGCAACAATGTAGATAGCTTTCATTTTGTTTTCCAAATAACCCAGTGCTTCCATCATTTCCTAGAAATTACAGTTATGACACCCTCCCATTATTTTGCCTCCATATAAGACAACAATCAAAGACCTTTAACCCTAACACATGGTGTGAACATTTATTTAATAAGACATGAATCACACCATGTGCGATTCAGCCATTGAATCACACATGGTGTGAAAAGGCTGTGGAAAGGTTGGGATTAGGCAATCAGCTCTCATGGATCATTTTAGTGTAAAGGTCAAATGCAATATATCAACAACAACAATACGCACAGGGCTAGTGAAACAAAAGTGTGCAACCAGGTATTGAACAGTGTAGGCGGTTCTTGTGATTGTGTTCAGACATGTCTAACAGAGCTCCGTGTGACGTGGAGTTGACTTCAGAGAAAAATGTAACCTGACAAGATCATACAGACTCAGTGTGGGAGTGAGTTTGTTTTTGATTCTCACATTTTGTTGTGTTCTGAATTTGACATAATGCAGATTTAAAGCTCTGAAGCAGTTTAAAAATTGCATTTATGAATTTGAAGTCTTTTTTTAAATACACCAAAAGGTCAGATGTATTTGGTTACCAGTAAATCATGCTTGACCATGGGTATCATACAACGCTGTGTCTTTGTGAGGCCTGATATATGCCATTTGCGGTCCATTTCTAATATTTTTGCCAGGAGCATTTCTTTCTTAAATTAAATCCTGCTCAACTTGTGATGTTCTTTGCTGAATTTTCTGGCACAGAAAGCCAACACACAGACGGCATATTCCTGCCATCTGTGTGCCAGCAGATTTGTGTGAAGCCATTAGCTGGAATGTGTATTACATCAGCTGACATAATAACATTAATACTGCCAGTATTGTTTGAAAACACCACCCTAAATGTGGTTCTGTAACTTCCACTTTACAGAAGATCCTTAATGACCTCCAACACCGATTTCCACATCCTTTTGGCGAAACACCAGTAGTTAAACTTCACATGCCCATAGACGAAGCAGAAATCGTTTACAGAGGTTGTTTATTTTAGGCTTCAATCACACAAGCTTAGAGCCCATCAGCAACCCCCTGAAAACTATAGGTTGCTGAGGAAAAATGTTTACTGCCTGACTAGTTAGCAAGTAGTTGCTAGACACTCCTCGCTGTTGCTAGGTGAAATCAGTCACAAACAGGGTTCTGCAATAAAAATAAATAAATACATTTTTAAAAACTCCTTCGTCACTAGCAGATTGCTAAGGTCACCTGTAGCTTACATGGAACACACTGACGTCTGCAAACACTCACCAACTGCTTGCTGAGTGATAATGAAACCGTGAAAAACACAAACTGGAAACAAACTGGCGTTGTTGCCGACTGTGGCAATCTAATAGAGATCTAAACAATCACGAGGAGGAGGAGGAGGGGTACAGTACTTTATACCTATTTGCAACTTATGTCACTTTTAGCAATTACTCGCCAACTGGCTGGGGAATACCAATTTTTCCTTAGTAACCTGTGATCACCAAGGGATCACTGACCAGTCTCTGGGACTTACTTTGTTTCAAGTATCAGAAGCCATAAATAATAACTGAAAAGAATATTTGATCAACTGCCCAGCCATACTTCAAGGACACACTCAAAAATTTTGACGGGAAACCACATCAGACAAATTAATACTCAAAGCATTGGCATCAAACTGTTTTGATCTTATTTTTGTCTAATTTAGGATTATTATTTAGGATTTTTTACCATAGACATAGACACAGAGTTCTAAAAATATTGAAATATAATTCACCAAAACAAGATATATGTAAGTAAATAAGAATTACATGACTACAATCAGTCTTAAGTGGAAAAAAAAGGAAAAACAAAACTCCAGTCACTGATAATTTCCCTCCATTTTCCAAAGACGACGCCAGAGAAACAGAGCGAGGGCTGTTCGTCCTTCTCCTAAACCCAGATTTTCCAGCTTCACTCTCCTCCTCACTGCTCATAATGTGGCCCTTTCAGAAAAGCCTGTAAGTGTGTATGTGTGAATTAATTCTGGTCTTTTTTTTTTATGCTCCTGAGTTGTTCCACCAAGACTAGCCGCCAGTGTTTTCTTTTCCTCCAAACCTACTGTGATTGTGGCCATCAGGAGAAGAAAAAAACCCTATGTATCATGAGTTTACATAGTTGATCAGTTTAGACTCAAAGGCCTTTCAATTTCTGCATCCACTGTGGCTCATTTAACCTTTCCCCCCTCTATTGATCCACTTGTTATTGATTAACTGACCAGCTGACCAGTCAATATAGAGAAAACTGCATGTTTACCTCTGCAATACTTGAGCAGACAAACATGCAGAGAAAGCTGACCTTAGGAAACCTCTGGTGGAATTAGTCAGGACTCAGTGGGTCGTCTTGTGATCTCTGTGTGTGTAACTGTGTGTGTGCTTTGAAAGCCCCATGATGCTAAAGACGTCAACAGTTCCTTGGTTACTGAGGAAACCAGTCATGTGGAATCAAGAGACGAGGGGAACCTGCTTTGAAAATCAGCTGATTGTGATGAGATTTATTGAACTCTAGTGCTGTTCTTATTGTCACACTTTAAAATTAACATTAATAAATACTGGCATTCATTTACTCATAGAAATTAGAAGAGGAAGACACTCAGACTTTAAATCAATGCAGGAATTCTTAAACAGCACACATAGTGGTGGAAGTATAATCTTATTTTCGAGCAGAGACAACAAAGTGCATGTATCTTGGCATTTTCTAAGAAATCAATATTAAATAATTCCCCTCCATTGTGTTTCATAGCATTCTGATCACTACAGGTCATTAAATTCATATTAAAAAAAATTACTGGCGGCTGTCGGTGCTACCCCTTGGTTTCTTAGTAGATGCATGTGTGACATCGATTTAAAAATCCTAGGAGACTTCCTTCTTGATTTATCATATTCACCAAGATTTTCAGAAAACTTTACCTCGCCAGGTCACCAGGATTCAAACTCTTCTGAGATTTGGAGGTATCAATTTCAAAATCCTACGTTGCCTCGTTCTCAAGTTATTGCATTCGCAAATTTTGGCGGCCATGCTACCTGCCCCACTGCCAGGGTGATGGCAATACCTCATCAACATTTTACAGCTAGGGGTAAAAACTGTCTTGTACTTCTCGTAATTCCAATGCGTTCCATCTCTTTCTTCAGATACAACTTTACTGTAATTTCCCTTGTCTACATTTGTTTTTGTGACTTTCTTTTCAGAAAGCAGCTCACGTCACTGTTGTACATTCTGGGTTAGTTATTCTGAAACTTATTTTTGGACTACTACTTCATCCAACTAATGTTAGCGTTACCTGAATGAGGATTCAGAAGATTAATATCAACTTCACTGAGACTGCTGTGTCCCCTTTTGACATTTCTTTTCCTAAATTTTTTTCCTAAATTAAGCGAGAAAGCGTTGAATTTTAGCTTGTGATTCATGTCTGCATGTCAGTATGTCTACCTGAAACAGTACAGAGCTTCTGTTTCTTTGAAATGGGTGAAAATGGGGTTGTTGTAAAGCTACATGGAGTTTAGCAATACAAGAATCAATTTGTGTGCGCTATATTTAAAACATTTTCACCTCACTTTCACAGGTAATTCTGACAAGAAGGTGCAACATTATACACCAACTGAATTTAACCTTGTCATTTTACCTTGCAAAAAGTGTGGCTTCATTTACCGTTGCCTCCGTTTCTTTTTAAGTTTGTGTCTCTATGGAATTTTACAAATTAGTGTATTTGCTGGTGGACAAATTTGTTGAGTGGGTCAAAGAGTGCAGTCAAAGGAAACAACATAAAACTATATTGACAAAGTATTTTGTTATTCTATATGTTTTAAATTTGCACTAATAAATTGATCCATCGCTTATTTCTAGCAAAAAGTTGGTTCAGAAAATGAATGGATGGAGCAGCAGTTAAAGCCATGAGAAAGAGGAGAGCCTTTATCATTGTTTACTGAAATATAACAGAATTAAATCACATGTGATTTAATTGGATAACCCACCCTATCCAGCACACACGCGCATCGGAAGAAGAGGTGACATTAGCCAGTCAGCAGCCTTAGACAGTATCACCTCTTCCATTTAGGGATACTCTAACCCATAGGTGTCAAACTCTGGCCTAATTGCATTTGGCCCGCGAAGCCATACAAAATCACTATTAGAGCTGGCCTACTGGAATTATACAGCTAATATATATATATTGTTTAGTATTAAGTTTTGCTTGTTCCATATTCAGTTTTTCAGCAAAACGTGTTTGAGTCCATAAGAAAAGATTCATTCTTATATCTGGAGGAAGATTTTTTTTTCAATAAATATTAATGTTAGCCAGCGACTTTGTTCCAGTTTTGAATTTTGGCCCACTGTGTATTTGAGTTTGACACCCCTGCTCTAACCGATCAGGTGTTGATTGCTTTAAAGCAATGGCTCAATGCAATGAGTTCATAAGTGGCTTTAAAAGCTCCGACTTATTTTCTAAACCAGCTTCTTGTTGAGAATTATGGGGCCTTACATTAACACATTAACCCTGCGACAGACTGGCAACCTGTCCAGGACGTTCCCAAACATTCACCCTGTGACACCTGGAATAGGCTCCAGCCCCCACAACTCTGAACTGGAGCGTATGAAAATGAATGCATGAATAGATATTAACACACCACCTTAAGGTCTGAAGTAGCTGCAGCTCAGTAAGAAAAGATGCCTCATAGTTTTGTGGATTTAGCAATAATCTGCCAGTTTCAATTTTAATCACGCCAAAGTGCTCAGTTTGGTAAGCAACAACAAAAGCAGATAAAGGAGGATGAAATGTCTGACAAGACAAAGATTTTCTGGCTTTGCTGATTTGTGAGGTCACCTATTAGAATATTTTTTAAAAACTGGATGTTTACTAAAGTGTGCCAATGCCTGTAATAGGAACCTATAACAAAAAAATCAACATGTGAGAATCAGCTGCCATCAATCAAATGGCATCCTATGGCATAAATGTGTCTTTATGACGTTTGGAGGGAGAGACAGTTTCATATTTTTTGATAGTTGCATATGTGGGAAGCAGACTTTAAATAAAGCTATACTGTCCAGTCAAAAATAAATAAATCTTCAATTACAACAGTTTACCTGTGTGGTTTTATTTTGCATGCCTTTTCTGGCTGTATTCAACGACTGATGTTACAGGTATTGACACAACACAAGGATGCTGTCAGTGTCTATGAAGCATGAAAGTGGATAATGAACAATTAAAGTCAGCTGTCACTGAAAGTTGTCCTGACACGTTTCCACATTGAGAAACAGCAACATGGGGTGTTCAGCAATGCTGAACAATGCCACCTTTGACCAAGACGCCAACTGATACCTGTCACTCATGTCTGTCTGTCTGTCTATCCTGGTAGAAAAAAAAAAATCAAATGCACAACTTCTCCGTTTCCCATACCACAAAACTATGACATCATGAGTATTACCATGAAAAGCAAACAAAGTGCCTACACATAGACCCGCCAAACCAGTTCTGACATACATGTAGTCCCCTGCAGGCAATTCAAGGGGCTGAAAAGGAGAAAACAATTAAGGAATTTACAAGATGCCAGGACTTGCCAGTGTTAAAAGTGAATATGTGTAGGAGTGTGTGTTAAATGCATAAGAGAGGTCACTTTTGGCCCTGCTTAAAGTCAGCTGTTCCTTTTTCTTTTGTCTGGCTTTTCTCTCACACACTGGACAGCTGAGATGAGACTGCAGAGAATGAGGGGGATGAGGCAGCTGTCAAAACACTATGCAGATGCGCGCGCACGCACAACAGAGGAATGCGTCTCATCAACGCGCAGTGTGTGAAGGCTATATCAGCTTCACATTGAACTAAGTGCCAACAGATGGTAACCTTCCTACATCCACCGCTGTGCCAAACAACAACCAAGGTTTGATTACGGCACAAAGTATAATTAATGTTATTTTGGATAGTAATTATAATTTCATTTATTTAGCATGACTACTCATTAAATTAACACTTTCCTTTGGGAGACGTGACCATGCACAAAAGCATGAAAGGGTGCTTGGTCAATATAGTTAAAACAGGGGGTCCGACTTGGATGTTTAGTATGTCCCTTTTCTTGATGAACAAAATGTATTCTGTGTGCAAGTGAATTAAATACCATTTGTTTTAATTACACTTATGGTGACATTCCGAAAGCCCTTGAGGTGAGCTCCAAATTATTTTATATTTAGGAATTATAAGACATTTTAGAAGAAATTTAAATATAAATTTAAATATAGCCCATTTTAATTGAAAAACAAACATAAAATAGCAAAAAAAACAGGTGGATGATTTGATGAGGGATACACAGGAGTCTGGCACAAAGTTCAGAGCAAAGTATTGGATGTAAAGTCCATCTTAAAAGGGCAACAGCTGGTCCCTGCCTTCCCTCCTGACAACATATAGATTGGAAAACAACAGGAAAAGACATTCTTTGGAGATCTCCACAGCAGCCAAACAGAGGCTGATTGACTGCAAACAAGGCAACCTAGGGCTGTGCGATATGACCAAAATCTCATATCCCAATATAAGACATTTCTCATCCCGATAACGATATATTTCACACAATAGTGCATTTTCTGTAAATTCTGTGAAACTCGGGCAACCCGACTTGCGTGAAGTGTTTTCAGATGGGCGTCGTTTATCTGGAGTCGAGTGTTTTGACCGATGCATGAAAGTATATATTTATAAGTTGCAACAGCTGCCATTTTCTTTGTGAGTATTTATTACATGGCGTGCTGCAGGGAAAAGCCTGTTCTAACATTTGAGTCTAAGGTTTATTTTGAGCACCTGACCGCTCTTATTTGCTTCTCATCCATAAACTCTCTTTATACACTTTCACGCGATTCTGACGTGGGTGGTAGAAGAGGTTAGTCATGTTTGAGTCTGTGGTGTTGACCAGTTTGCGGCATAATTTGCATAGTACAGTTTTCTGGTCCATGTCAGACTTTTCATAACCAAACCATGTCAATGCTACAGAGGTAGCCCCTCGCTTAGGAATAAGGTCCTCAATTTCTTTTGACTGGTCCTTCTGTTTGGAGCTACCTGGCTCTGCCTCATCTTCACTGGCCATGCTGTTATTCTCTGTACCTGCATGGTGATCATCCAAACAATGAAAGAAAATATTGCCGTAAACAGTGTATTTTGCGACGCCACTAAACAAACGATAGCATGTAACATGAAACGATAGATGTTTTAATTTTGGCATCTAGTATATTTCGTTATATCGCACAGCCCTAAGGCAACCCAACCCTTAGTCATGTGGCACCAAATGCAGACTGGGTGATAGACCCTTACAGATTCAGAGACAACTATTATAGCTATAAACAGTAAAAACATTTCTACAGATTCACATTTTAAAACTTTTTACAAATTCTATTTCTTCTAGATAGATTTTGCTGAGTAATGTCCTTCTTCTAGGGCTGCATTAAACAGCACGTGATTTCAGGGTGCCGGCTAAGTTGATGAGCAGGTGACCATCTGCTTCTTACATCATACATCATTAGCAGTTTCCGAGTCCAGACACCTCTTCAGTTTCCAGACTCAAACAAACACTGCGGCATCGCTGACAGTTAGAAACTCTAAATTCTTTAGTCTTTAATGAAATAATAAACAAAACACAAGCTTTGTAGTGAAAATGAATATAAAATATATAATATATAAATATATAAAATAACTATGAATACCCTCCGATTATGTCATTTATATAATTGTTGCAAGTTCAGAAATACCAAGATACAGATTATACAAGGCAGAACAGACTTCTGATGTTGTACCAAACAGGTTCTGATTAACAATTCTCTCAACCTGAACTGAAACATTTTGTGCCTTGAATGAGTTGACAGGCTATATGAAGTCTTCTTGTAAACTAAAATTATGCTTCAACATTGCTCACTGGGGGATCAATGAATTGCACTATTTTCTAGGCCATAAGCCACCTGCAAAGGTCTTACAAAAAGAAAAAAAAATGAAAACCTACAGCATCCATGTTTACTAGCTTGCAATCAAGCCCCGACTTCTTGGCACACTGCAGTTTCTCTTGGCATGTTAGGGTCTACCACTGAATGACTGTAGTGTGACACTACTGGAAAAACTGAATATGCAAGTCAAGAGGAATGTATCTAAAACCTTCCACATTTTCACCACTCTACTAATCTGTATGCAAGTTTATCCTCTGTAATTCATGATGCTGTAATTTCGGTTTAAGTGACCGTTCTCCAACATCTACAAGTCAGACATGATACTAACGCTGGTATTGGTACTGGATCCATACCATCATGATAGGATTGATACTTTGCTTTTTTCCTCTAAGTACAGCATGTAGCCCACTGAATTGTGTTAAATAAATTATTTTTTAGGAAATGAAAAAAAATAGCTTAAACATGCACCAAAAAAAGATCTGAACGTTTTGAGTTGACTGTCTATTTTATTTAAATCCTATAGCACATTTAAGGAACAGAAGATGACCCAAAGTGCTTTATAAACAGGCACATTTACATTCCAGGTTTCAAAGAACCCCAATTTCAAAATACAGAAGCTGAATGTTTTGTTGTGTTAACTTATTAATGTGGAAATTGTAAATCGTAGTGATTTAGTGGTCGATTATGATTCATCCTATAAATCATTACACACTGCCCTTCCCTACATATGCTGCCTTTATAAGTTAAAAGTATTGGTATTGGCAATACTGGCTCTGTATTTTTTGGGGTATTGGATCGATACCAAAATCTGCAGTATTGCACACCAATACTAAACACAGCAACATAACCCTCCCACCAACAAGCATGTGGGAGGTGGAACACTAGTTACAACACTATTGGTAAGCATATTTGAATAATGTTTATTTGGAATTAATTTGTACAAGTAATTCCTTCTAGTAGCCTATCACACTTTATTTTATTTTATTTTTTAATTTAGACTGACAAAAAGTCCTGTAATCTGCTGCCAATTTAGAGAAAACACAAAAGTTTATTTATTCTGACTCATTCTTTTTTGAACAGATTTTGGAATTTCCAACAGACAAACGTCATTGATCGGTTATGGTGGCAATGACAGTTCTTACAAAGAAAATCAGTTTAAATAAACTAAAAAAAAAAAAAAATAGTAGGAGTTTCGTATATCGAAGATCAGAACTAGCCAAGAAAATTGTGTGTTGTTTTAAAAAGTTATTCAATTTCCCATCCTGTGAACCAAAGAAAAGCAAAAAACAACATTTGAGAAATTCCAACCATTAATCCAATCTTAATGGATTCAGAGTTGCTGAGGTCTGGAGCCTATGCCAGCTGGGTGAGTATATGAAAAACCGTAAACCTTATATGTTGGAGATTTTGATCGATTCAGAACGCAAAAATGGGATCAAATGACAACCCTTTTGTTCGTTCATTTATTTTTTTGCTACTTGGATTCAAGTAGCAGGAACTACAGTTTATCTGTGACCTATGAAGGAAACACGTGATGAGGCGGTTTACAAATTTTGTCTACAGATTGTATCCTAAAGGCTGTTAATCAATTCACTGTCAATCCTCTCACTTATACACACACATTTTCTTTAGCACTTCCTGATTCAATATTTCCAATAATAACCAGAACTATAAGAAATCATTTCAAAATCTTGGCTGAGACTAAACAGAGAATCCCACATTAAAATGTGTCATGGTCTTAACCATGACACAGAGCCAAATTTGCATTTCTTCTATACATTTTCAACAAAATTATTAGACTTCTCAGATGACAGTTACCTGAGGACATGCAAACCGAAAAGCACCCACAAGCTACAGTAGGATTTGAATTAGTGACTGCTTTTTGTTCAAGTTTTTGTTGAGTATGTCCAGCAGACTAATCACAGCCCTTAAAAATGTTTAATTAACTGTTCATTATTTATTAACATCAACAGCATAATCTTCATTAGTTGAAGTAAACAACAAATAGCATTAGATTAAACCTGATATGCAAAAAGCTTTTTCTGGTGAACTAGAGCACTTTATGGCATTTGCCTGATAGAACGCAATCGAAGGTCCTTTAACACACAAAATTAGCCATGTTGTCACTTAGCCCGACTTATGGTGAGGAGGTATACCCTGGACAGGTTGCCACTCAATCACTGGGCCATCATAGAAAGGCAGACAGAACGAGCAATGTACTGACAATTAGCTAGGGGCTTGTCCTGCCACATACCATCCTTTAGTAGCACAATGGTTAATGGTTTTTACTTGATATTCTATCCCACCCACATACTGTCCACGGAGAGTTAACAGCGCTAATTAGCTCCCTCATGATCTTACTATTTATAATAAAAAGAGAAACGGTGAAAGATCGCACTGTGAGGAGAAAGAAAGAGAGAAAACATTTATCTTGATTTGCTGTGAGTCGCTTAAAAACACAGAGCAAGATGATAACAACTGGGCCACAGACAGTAACGTGTCAACTGTGTGTGTGTGTGTGTGTGTGTGTGTGTGTGTGTGTGTGTGTGTGTGTGTGTGTGTGTGTGTGTGTGTATGGTTACCTCTGGTTCCAGTCGCCATGTCTGCCACCTTCTGAAAAGCATCCAGGAAGGCTCCGGTCACCACGATGGTCGTTCTGAAACAAACAACACGTGTTACCTGTCGTGCTGAATGTACACATAATATCATTCCATCATGCTATCATTTGTTCAGGTTTAGAAAGCAAAAGACGCCACTGCATTAACTCCTCCAAGAAAAGCCCAACACACAGTGTCATGGCAACATGCGTAGGTAGACGATCAACTGGTTGAAAGCACAAGCATGACATTGTAAAGAACCAACAACTCTTTAGATGGATTAAGTTAAATACCACACAAAAACCTTTTTAGATTTTTACTAGCTTTAGTAAATACGCTCTACTATCGCACTGATGAGGTGTCTTGCAGAGCTTATTTGTGCTCAGGGTCTCAATCAAGTTTCAAAGAGACACAGGCTCACAATTTAATGGGCATCGAAAGTGGAACTGTGGTCACGCTCAGACTCACTGAGGGACCACGAAGCCGCCAACGCAAACAAATTAGATGTGACGAGAAGGACAAAATCTTAAATGAGTTCACACTTGAGCAGTGTTTATCAGAGGTTCCCATTTCAGAGGGTGCACACTGGTATCAGGCATGGGTTATTTGATACAGAATCATAAACAAAGTGACTACAGCATACAGTATGTACCTTTGGGGTTTGGACAAACTGTTAAAATCTGCAACAGTGGGAATAAATAGGTCAGGTAATCAGACACATAAGTGCCACCATAAGAACTTTTTCTAAATCTGGAGGAAACACACACACGGACACCAAATCAGAAGATGCATCCTGAACAAGCCTCTGCACTACTCTTGGGGGGGGGGGAAAAAAAAACAAAAAAAACAAAAAACAGTATGTCTGGTGAAGATAAATGAGTCCAATCACCTGCAAAGGCCAGTGTTAGGAGTGCAACTGGAGACCTTGAGAGGCGCACATCAGCTACATCAATGGATCTTTTGTCTGTGTATGTGTGTCAATTACCAGTCAGGTCTATGCTTCTATAGCTGCGCAAGTGCATGTATGCGCACACACGCACGCACAGTCATTATCTCTGAAAACCAAACTAAGAAGATCATATGACACTCCTGTCTCTAGTTTGTGCATCTGACCTCAGTGGAAATTCTCTTTCATATTAAGACCAAAGAGTTCTTTCTCTTTCTCTCTCACACACACACACACACTTACTTAACAATGCAGTTCACAAACAGGATAGGCTGAAGACAACAATCCAATTTACAACTTTTTAGAAAATATGGAAGAATAAAAGTGTAAACATTAAAAAATAAATAGTCAAATGACTCAACAAATTAATGAACCAATTACAATTACAATAATAATAATAATAATAATAATAATAATAATAACTACAATAATAGTAAATGCTATACAAGCACTGCTCAGTGGTTATTTGATAAGCTGGAAATATAAAGCTCACATCTAAGTCCTATATGTGACATTATGTTTTTTCCTATTGTGAAACATGCTGCAAAACAAACTGAGACAGACTAATTTTGTTATTTAAAGATTGCATTAAACACTCTGCAGGTTAGTGCAGGATACAGGTTAGTGCGCTGTACTGTGATGGATTTAAAGTAAACAACAGTGTATTGGACTGGTGCACAGTGGCTGTGGTTTCATAGTCAGAGTTAGGTTACATCAAGTGTAGCAGAGATTGGTTTAATTTTAGTTGATGATGCTTAGATCCACTTAATGAATTCCATCTTCATACCAACTTTATACCATCTTGAAAAAATACAGCATGAACTGGAGTCATGTTTTCTTAACTGTCTGTGCTTAAGTGCCTTTAAATATATTTTATTATACCACACTGTTTAAATCGTATTTACCAATTTGCTGTGCCCATATGATTTTGCATGTTGTCCTATCAATGCACCAGCAGTAGACTTATAAAAGGTAGGAATAAATCTGGTGCATTAACCAGAGTACATGTTAATTGGTGCACACCGTCCATAATTATATATAATAACTGAACAGAAGTAACTAACAATAATTTCATTTAATAACTTTCCAAAAACACCTAATAACAGTCCCAGCATTGACAATAATGTGTTTTAGCACATAGACACACAGTCAGACTACAAGAAATATATAATATAATTAAACACACTCTTGAAGCTCTGTGTGTGCAAATATGTATTTGATCTTCTCCATCTAAATCCCTCACTGAATGAACACTCTGGTGGAGTGTGGAAAAGTTCTCTCTTTCTCTTATATTTTATATAACCACACTACAGACGGACAAGCGCTTGTTTTTATGCGTTGTGGTTAGCAACAACGACGGTAACAGCATCGCGTGTCCGCTTGTTTATGTTCCACATAAACCTTTCACAATAAAGCTCAAGATCCTGTTGAGACTTTTCAAAATAAACTGAATCACGTGAAAGAGCAGATTATTTACGGATGAGAAGTAAAAAAGAGCCGCCAGGTGCTAAAAATAAACCTTAGACTCAAACGTTAGAACAGGCTTTTCCCCGCAGCACGCTGTGTAATAAATACTCACAAAGAAAACGGCGGCCGTTACAACTTATGTCTAAAAATGTATAGTTTCATACATCGGTTAAAACAGCGGTCTCCAACCTTTTTTGCGACACGGACCGGTTTATGCCCGACAATATTTTCACGGACCGGCCTTTAATGTGTCGCGGATAAATACAACAAAATAAAACTAGTACCGGTACCGAAAAAAAGAAGATTTATTCATAACACACGTGAAAAGACCCAGGAAAACCGAGTTAACGATCAAAACGATAACAAAATAACGCTGAAAACCGTTAAAAACCCTGAAAACCATACATTTCACACCTGAGCCTCAACTCTCGCAGCCCGGTACCAAACGACTCACGGACTCCAGCTACATGACGGGCAGCTGGAAACACGTCCCGCAAGTCGAGCTGCCCGAGATTCACAGAATTTACAGAAAATGTTACATTTTTGTGATTTATATCGTTATCAGGACGATAGAATTCTTATATCGGGATATGAGATTTTGGTCATGTCGCACAGCCCTAATGACCAGAATATTTTATTATATATTTATGAAGTTCTACGAGATAAAAACCCAAGGGATCATGAAAAGCCTGGTAGTGTTGTTTTGCTGTAAAGTAAAACCTTGGTATTTCTCATAATCAAAGCCAAATATGAATAATAATAATGATAATAATGACATAAGATCAATAAGTGGTAGAGACAATCTTTTACATTATAAAACCCTGCAGTGGTTAGAGACTCTGACTGAGAACCTGTGTGGACGTAAAACAAACCGAGCATTGTGATCCATTTGTGACATTCTCATGTACACACCTTAACCTTACACTCTAAAAATCTCTTAGTCTCTTAATCTCTAAAAGCCCAAATCTCTTAGTGTTTCATCTGCGACCTAAAACTGATGTCACAACGACACAAGACAGGATGCGGTTGATCTGTCATCGTGGGCAAATATTTTCTATGGAAAAACGAACTGAAAAAACACGACTAAGTATTTGGCAACATGCCATCCAATTATAGTTCAGGGAAACTGACAATCTTCTGCTGAGTTGCAGGATGATCAACAAGATTTTCTGACTGATATAAGATATCAAACAGTCACATTCCTATTTTAAATAGGGATGGTCATGACCTTCATATATTTAAACTATGAAGTTATTAAAAAAATTCTGGTTCATTTAGCAATTTTTTCCCTTTTAAGACAAATAATTTCCCTTACCAATAGGGGTGGGCAGTAGAAACGGTAAACGGTAGAAACGATATGAATTTGGCCAACGGTAGAGATTTTGACTATACCGCTCTACCGCGAAAGCGCATGTTGATAGTGTCATCAAGCTGCGCCTGTTTTGGTCGAAAGCATCGCAGCAGCTGCAAGCAGTATCATCTGCAAATTATGCCGGGCGACAGTAATAGTGAAGAGAGGAAGCACGTTTTGGAATTTGAGGAAAGCCAAAAACTGCGCTTGAATGTTGAATTCTCTCGCAGCTGCTCTATTCCCATGTTGTTGCAGTATATTAATAACTAACCTCGTATTGTGGATGGATTATCTCAGTTGTTGTCCTGACTGAAGTTTGGTCCGTTTACAGCATCCTGCCATGCGATTGCATTTGACCCTCACATTAACTTTTATCGAGTGGAAAGAAGTTAGCGTTCATCCTCTAGCTTCACTGTTTATGTTATGCTAACATAGCTGTGTCACTAGCAATCACGTAGCACATCATTATATATTATATACCGAGGCTCCTGACTACGGAAGCCGTAATGCTCCGGCAATCCATCAAGCGGTGTGGCTTCGTAGTTTACCAAAGTGGTACTAAAACATTTTTGATAGATTTTTGAGCGCCGTGTTACACATAAAATCGGTTCAAGGTCAGTAAGCACAACCAGAATTCATACATAAGGCACACCGGATTATAAGGCGCACTTTCGATTTTCGAGAAAATTAAAGGATTTTAATTCCACCTTTACGGTGCAGAAAATACGGAAGAAAAAAATATATTGCGATATATATCGTTACTGCACATGCTTCAAATTATACCTCGATATGGATTTTAGGCCATATCGCCCAGCCCTACTTACCAACACCAAAAACAGTTTGCAAGTCACTATTAAACAACAAAAATATAACAAGAAAGTGTTAACTACTCCATGTTGGAGTAGTAGTGAGAGAATAAATAGAGGAGAAACATGCAAAACTGTTAAAACTAACATGTCACTGTGACACACTTATGACATGTTCAACAGCTTGTCTTTGATGATTTGATGAGTGGTTGAAAACAGTATCGTTGCGTGAAACGGCAATATCTGGTTTTATACAATAGGTCATGACCAAAAATTAGTGATACAGTTAGGAGACCTCATCTACAGGTTAATTTGCTCTACAGGTGAAAATGTTTCATGTTAATAATGAGCTGCTGATTTAAAAACACACACAAAAAAGGGATTCAAATGTGCCTCTTACCTGAGCTGCGACTGCAGTTTATTTCCTTTGGATACAAAGTCCTCCCATGTAGGATAACTGGCCTGCGGGGGGGAAATGAGAAGACAAATGAGGGCATTAAACCTCTATAACACAAGTCAGGATGCAACAAGATTCCTTAAGTCTAAAAGAGATGTTAACAATATTTCTTTCACAGCCATAATCCTGAAGGAGTTGTAGCCTTAACGAAGGGAGAAAGGGGCATTATTTAGGTATTAGTATTAAACCTGCCAGACATTTGTCTGCACAGGACTGGAATGTGCAGAAAACAAATCACACAAAACTGAACAGAGACGCGTAAAGCTGAAACATTTGACCTATTTGAATCCAACAGGAGCATTCAACATCAACACTTTGTGAAACAAAAACAGTGAAAAATTACAAACCTAAGGGGAGTTCATATTCCAACAAACTATGTTAAGAGAAAGAATGGCGCTACAGAAAATATGTTGTCAGTGCTTTAGCAGAGCATTACAGCTGCAGTATTAAATCCAGTGAGGATTAATGGACTCCACTTAAATGAATTTGGGATTGAATCAAAATGAAAATCAGGATGACAGAAAGAGAACAGAGGTCTGAAATGTACAAATGCGGGGGGGGCAGCATGAAGGTATTAAAGAAAGTAAAACGTTTAGGTCAAATGAGATGGAAAATCTAAAAATAAATACTGAATATAAGTGAAAGGTTTGACAAAAACCTTGTTTTCTATTTTGCTGGATAATTTATTGCCAGTTTTCAGTTAACTAATGACAGATTTAAGCAATAAATGCAGCTCTTAACTGAATCCTAGGGGATCTAACATTCACATATATTTAGAGTTCTTCAGATTTTCTCTAACATAACAAAAAAAAAAACAAAGCAATTATCAGCTGTTCGGCATGTTACTTTTTGCTTCTAGATGCGTGTTATGACAGGGGATGGGGATTCTGAGCCTGACAACTAATGAGCAGAAACACCCGAGTGGCACTAAACATGGGCAAACTAATGTTCTTATGCAGATGTCGCTGATTTGCCATGAAACTGCAGTTCACACTCTGAATCCATCATAATGTTCATGATGTCAGTTTTAACCTGCACTCAAAAAAAACAAACAAACACTGAAAACATGAGAAATTCAACTGATTAATCAATTAGTTGCCTAATCCCTAAAGCTTTAAATCTCCTTACCAATTTAACACACCTTAAGGGCTCAACAAAAACAAAAGATGGCATGAACACCAGGGATCTCAATGCAAAACCTACTTCACATGACGTCATCAGTGCACTAGCTGCTAGCTGGAAAGCCAACATATTAAAATACCAAAGTCAGAAAAATGTTAGTAGTTTGGAGACTTGTCATGGCTACTTTTTTTGTTTTGTACAAACCCCTGGCAAAAATCATGGGAGCACCAAATGTGCTTACTTGCAGCAAATAAACACATCCCACATAACAGGCAAAACTATTTTTTTGTGAAACATACTTCAAGCAAATCAAATTAGTTTAATTAATTGCATCTTTAAACATATATATCATAGTCTTTGGTCAACAGCCTGAACTGCTCGAGAAACTGACTTCTTTTTTGAAAGGAGTTGTATAATGCATTCCAGCTGTCTTTTTGAGGCCATGCTTACTTTCGATCAGCCAGGTCCAACAGCTTGTCAAGGTTTGCAAACATGCTCTGGTAACTGATTTACATATTCAGATTTATTCGAGTATTTGTTTTAGAAATGTGTTCATTTTCCCTCTACTCTGTCTGGAAAAAAATGTAAAACTAAAAATTTAACTGAATTTGCTTCAGGGATCTTTTACAAAGCCAGAATATTCAGCTATTAAAATAGTTGTGTGTCATATCTGTGATTTATTTACAATTTAACTTTTTGCATAATTTCTTAAAATTTTTAGTTTAATTTTTTTTGCAGTTTGTATATTTGTTTGTGACTTAAATAAGAAACTGTGTTAAAGTGTGGCAAACAAAAAAAATCTCCCTGTCGACTTCATTCTCTCTGTGTCATTGTCAGTACTTTTAGTTTAACACTTATTAGGAAGCTTTTATTGCATTTGCACTACCATAACATGTTGCAGTCAACTCCACTCACATCATTTCAGTTCAACCTTTTATATTTAACTTCCAAAGTTGGGAAAGTGATGTTTAAGTCGAACTTGATGTTGGTTGAGACACAAGAATAATTGCTCAGGCACTTCTTCAAAGTGAGTAAAACAGCTTTTAAATTTAACACTAGTATCACAGCAGGTCTCTGTAACAAAAAAGAAAAATAAAGAGACCATTGTTTTGGAGCTGGAAAAAAAATTAATTATTAACATATCTTGTTGGCATTTACCGTTGAGGGGTCAAAGCTACTTCTTTATCTACATTTTGTAAAAGCGGCTGAATGATTATGTAATGTAACGCTGGTTCATGCAGGCTCTGACCTTGGGTTATATCTGAAGGAACAGCTGCTGGTGCAGTGTCCTGGTTATTGAATTAAAACGCAGGAAAGCCCTGCTCGAACAGAGGTCCGATTCCACTTTCTCTCTCTTTATTTTCATGAACCCAGTCACCCTGTCTGTCCTCTGTCTCTGCTGGTCCACCAAGGAGAGGATAATACCGATTTAACCCCTAACACAACAACATTAGCCTCTTAGCTCTACACTGCTAAAGCCGTTAGCCAGCCCCCGCTTTACAGCTAGCCAAGTATGCACGCAGCATGGGGCTGACAGGTTTACTAGCTGCAGGGATTTAGCTGTGCATGATGAAATACTGCAGGTGGTGGGCAGAATGTCTCTGGTGAACATCTAACAGCGAGCCTGTGATGAATAGAAAATTACGAAAATTAAGAGAAAAGGAAAGACTACACTCCAAATCCATTTCTGACTTGTGGGTGGAGGAGTGATAGGATGAACTTGGAGTAAATTTGTACTGGGGTTTAAGAAAAAGCTTATATAGCTTAGGATAATTAAAGTTGACTTAATTTGAAAACTTATATATACTAACATATATAAGCGAGTAAGTTTTCAAATTAAGTCAACTTTAATTATCCTATCTCTATCAGCATTGGCATTAACACAGTACAGAGTTGATCTGTGGAGAAACAACTTGATATATTTATTTATATTAAAGTATAACAGCAGTAACCAGTTGGTTTAACAATGTTTTGATGCAGCTTTGATTAACCAGGGCTGTAGCACTGATGGGCAACCACACCCTTCCCTCTTTCAGTGATGGGAGGTTGGAAATGAACAAGGTACAAAGCAAGCAGATGTCAGCTGAGCAAAGCAGCACCGTTTCTGGAATACCTTAATGTCAAAAACAAGCAGTCGTATGTCGCCTTTGTCAAAGTAAAACGATATAACCACTTGACTGAAGTGCTGCCTAACCGTTTTCTCCATAGGCGTGGCATTGTGTGACACTCATTTCAGAGACATTTAAAACATTTTAAAACACTACAATTTTGTTAACAAATTGTTTTAAAATTAATGAAAGTTTTTAAGCAACAATATATATGGCCAATGTTTAAACATGTCCATTTGATTGTGCTCAGTTCTGATTGTTTTCTGAGGCTTTTCTGCTTTTATATTTTCCAAGTTTAATCAACTAATAAATTGATCATCAAGAACATCCCTAATATTTACCATAAGCTCTCCAGAAAAATGGCTCCAACTACCCTGTTGATTCCAGAGTAGTGCTGTGTAGTGCTGTGTCTCTCATTTTGGACATTTGTTTGAGGACATTTTCTCTAAATTGACCTCCTTAAATTTTAACTGAAGACCTATGCTCTACATTATTCAGATTTATTCCCAGTGACGATTCCCTCCACTGACTAGACAGAGTACAACAACACTGACTTGTAATAAGGCAGTAGTCCATTGCATGCTCTGGAGATACTCTGCAAATTTAGGACCAGCCTGGTCAGGCAGTCCAAAGCAATAGATTTTGAGTTTCACATGGCAAAATATTGAAAGAGAAACTTATAAATTATATTATTTGATAGTTAATTTAAGAAACTATACTAAATCTGTAGGAAACACTGAAATTGATGTGAAATTAATTTCTAACATCTAATAGCATGAGGTCTAACCTCTTGTGCCTGGGTATATGCATGTTTTGTACTGTATGGTTGTTGAATTGTGTTGCTGCAAATCTCTGATCATTTTTGGGTTCGCATATGCTTACCCAGGTTTATTAGCGTTCATATAAATTTAATCTGGTCAAACTGACATTTCTTTCCCATAGATTATGTTTCAAAGTAGAAATTATGACCAATGTGCTGAAGTCAAATCTAGTCTTTCTTTTATACTGCCTACAAATCTTGGTAATCCGTACTAATTAAACTTGGACTCCTTTTTAAAGTTGAGCAGACACTAAGCGTCATCCTGGACAAGAACGTCAAGCTACAAACCAAGAATGCGTACCATAAAAAGCACATCCCGCTGCTTGTATTTCAGTCTGTGCAGCTCTTGGAGGCCTCTTCTTGTTCCCCTGCCACCTCTCGGCTAAACCTAAAATTCTGCCTGGCTTTGTTGTGACTGCCAGGAATGTCACAGTCGGTTGCAGACAAAATATTCCAGCTCTGGTTCTGCAGCAGGCAGGGCTGAAGAGACCGCAGACAGCCAGAGTATCAGGGTCCACTGCAGCTTGATACTAAGAGGTTTCGAGAAGTGGTTGCTAAATTAGGGTCCCAGGACCCACAAGGGTCACTGATGATGTCCAGCGGGTTCCCCGAGACAGCTGCCGATGAAACAACTGTCTACTCTGATCTGGCTGGACAGCTATTTTTACATTTTAACTCTACTACATTTCTGGAGTGTTAGTAGAAAATGCAAATGGAAATGTTAGTGGTATTTACTGTTACTCCAAAATGCCATTTGGGTCTTTTTTCAGTTTAAATCCAAATCAGAAATTGTCCATTTCTAAAACATCAAAAGAGATGCACCTATTGAAGCTCCCAAAACTTTTCCAAGAGTGGCAAATTTAATTAAACAAAATGGTAACTCTTTACACTGCTGTTGTTAAGCACATGGGAATATCACAGCGTAGAAATATGAGCCATCTGTGTGAAAGAGCCTTGATTTGGAAGCTTTCTGGTTTCCATTCGTAGTCCACTTTCAGTCCAAATTGAAATGAATTACGTGGAAAACAAGGGGAACTGCATTTGACGAAATATAACATGGAAACAATAGCCCTTTGTATGCTGATTTAGCTTTTAATTAGCTTTTTACATTTATCTATCTGCTTACAAAACCAATGAGCAACATCTGGAACAGGAAATCAAGTACTGGGTAGCTGTTGTTTGCTATGTGTTTACATTTTCTTTCCTGATTTCACCAGATGTCCTGAAATATTGACTGTTTCCCCTCACATACAAATTCAGCAGATTAGCCAAAAGATTTCTTGATTGGTCAACTGGTAATGGGTATCTACAGTAAAAAAAAAAAAAAAAAAAAAAAAAACCTCTGATAGTTAAAACTCAAGGTACTCTTAGTAAATGTTTGTGTTTATATAAGAATCTATTTTTATATATGAATAAATATTTTGTCTACAATTTTTTTAAAGAAAATCCTAAATAAATTATTGACCTGGTTGCAGGGCTTGAATTTCAGTTCTGAATTGCGGGTATTGTAAACAATATCAACATACCTGCAAATCTAGCAGGTACAACAACTGGCAATAAGTGCTGCAGAGGTAGACTAAAAATCTCCCTTAGATGTGAATGAAACTCTTGCCAATGTATACAGATAGAATAGAAAAGAACAGAACAGAAATATCCTTTACTGTTCCTCATTGGGATAATTCAGGTGTTCCAGCAGAAAAGTGGCAGACAGATGGAGCAGGTTCAAACCTGCAAACTCCAAGCTATTCAGTTAGCTAAAATGCAAATTAACCAATGAGGAAACACCTCAGCAAAAAACGACTGACTCTGGAACGATTAGTTCAAACGTAAGTCCCACTGAAGCAAACGTTTACGATGTGAATCCTCAAGAACATTATATAGGTAACGCCAAGGTGAACCATTAGTCCAAACATACAATTCTTGGTTAAGTGGCTTATAATATGTTTATGTAAATACTGTTTAAAAAAGCTGTTCAACTTGTAACCATTGCTGAGGTGGTGACGTGATGGGACAGAGGAGATCAAGAGAAAAAGAAAAAAAAAAGAAGAAAAACAAAGACAGAAAAAAGGATGAGAAAGCACAGTCTAAGATAAGAATAGGGCATACTGTACTTCCAATCGGTAGTATCCCTCCCCTATAGTCTATAAATAAGATTAAAGGAAACATTTAAAGGGGAATTCCCCCAATGTTGAAACCTAAATTTAATCCCTGAGTTGTTTTAAAATCAGTGTTAGGTTTGGTGTCTGATAATTACTATACATCTTCACTTCTTTTAATCAAACAGCTTTTATACCTGCTTGAAGCTCTGCCCAAAGAGTGGAAACTGTACGTAACCCCCACTGGCACTGACACAGTAAACTCTATTCACACAGCCTAAGCTCTCCTTGTAGAGAACACACACATACATGCATACATACATGCATGCATACATACATGCATGCATACATACATGCATGCATACATACATGCATGCATACATGCATGCATACATGCATACATACATACATAGACAGACACACAAACACACACTGTTATCCTATCTGCTTAGTCAACCGGGCAGCATTAATAGGTATAGAATTACCTCGGTGTGTGTAGTCACCTTCCATTAGCATCTAATCCTACCACGGTAATCCTGACTTGCTCTACTGACCAACACAAAGAAATGATGCAGCGAGAGAGAGGAGAGATAGGCGTGACA